>NW_025111015.1:0-312500 GCF_015476425.1 Leptopilina heterotoma
AAAATTAGAATTTAATTGAATAAAACAATAATTTAAAGCCCGAGATTTTTAAAAAAGCAAACTTTATAAATGGTACAATATAAATTAAATTTATCAATCTTTTTCTGTGAAAGTCAGGTGGCAGATTGCACCCGTAGTAATTTCTTAAATCATTATGCGCGCATAGAATTTTACTAGTAATTGAATAAGTTAATAAAATATCTCTGAATATCTATAATATATTTAAAATATAAGTAAATAACGTAAATATTTTTTCCATAGACTATAAACGTTGTAAAAATAATCTCAGGGCATTCTAGCGATATTTTTATTATATCCCTAGGATATCCTGTGAATATCCTCTAGATATACCAAGGACAGCATAAGATATCCCTACACTGTAAAAAATTTATGGAGTTAACGGACTCGGGAGTTGGGAGTGAAATTTTTTGAGTTAAAAATCAACTCCAGAAGAGAGTTAATTTACTAACTTCTACTAACTCCCTTTATCACAAAATTTTATTCACAACCATTGTTTACATGATTCTTTATGTTTTTTTATTATTGTAGATTATGTAAATGCAATATTATAAATAAAAAACCAAACGGTCCGGTTTAACCCCAGGGGGTGGGGCAAACCGGACCGTTTGCAAAATTTTTTAAAGTTAACACAGCAACTTAACAATAAAGATAAGGTATATGTGTCTCTGGGAAAAAGTTGCGCAATTAAATGATCATTCAAACAAGCCATCGAAAAGTGAAATCAGTTTGATTCGTTTGGTCACAAGAGTCAAAAAACCGTTAGGGGGGTCCGGTTTGCCCCACTCTACCCTATTAATTATTTTTAAGAAATAATCTTCTAAAAATTGAAAATTAAAGATTTTTAAATTCAAAAGTTAATAAACTAAAATAATAAAAAATAAGTATAAACCAA
Source organism: Leptopilina heterotoma (assembly GCF_015476425.1). NCBI lineage: Eukaryota > Metazoa > Arthropoda > Insecta > Hymenoptera > Figitidae > Leptopilina > Leptopilina heterotoma. Next base: position 914 of record NW_025111015.1, read on the forward strand.
CTATTTACTACTTTTTTTACGTTATGGTACTATATTTAAGTACTTTTTTTAGATTTCAGCAACTCGAAGCTACTATTTCTTTTTTTTGAGAATTTGCACTACTTTAAATTCGCTAATACAAGAAATAAAAATATATTTTATTAAAATTTCGCAAAGAAATTCAATTATTCAGAAAAAATTGATAAAATTTATCCAAAATTTAATTATTTTCATAAATAATAAAATTTCTCCATTTTAAACATTTTAATAAAATTCTTCTTAGGAATTCAATTTTTTTAAATTTTAATAAAATTCTTTACTATTACTATTTCTTTCTAATACTATTTTAATTGAAATTTTGAAAAGAATTTAATTATTGTCCGAATTTTAATAAAAGGCTTCGCAGTAATTCAATTATTATTCAACTCATTAACAAAATTTCTGCAAGGCATTTAATTATTGTTATAAATTTGAATAAAATTTTTTTTAAAAATTCAATTATTTTCATGAATGATAAATACTTTACAGAAATTCAATATTTGTGTTGTTACTTAAAATAATAAAAATCCTTTGCAGAAAATAAATATTCTCGTATAAATAACATTTTTACAGGGAATCAATTATTTTTATAAAAAATAAAATTCTTTTAGGAATTCAATTATTTTCATAAATAATAAAACTCATTGCAGAATTTCAATTATTTTTTATAAAATTTTAATCGTATTTCTCGAAAAATGTCACTATTCTCAAAAATTTTATTACAATTTGTTGATAACGATTCTTTATGGGAATTGAATTTTAAGAAACATTCAATTCAATTAAAATTTTAGATTAACAATTAAATATCAAAAGCAATATAGCGTGAATTTTTAAAAATAATTGAATTTTGAATAAATTTAATTGAACTTTGTAAATATTATTCTAAGTTTTTATAATTTAATATTTATTTCATTGAAGAATTTAGGAATATTTGAAATTTTGTAAAACTGAATATTGTAAACTATAATGGATTTAAAAATACCATCCTTCTAATTTTAGGTTAGGATTTTTGTCAAAATAATTGTGCGAATAAATTAACCGAGTTGAGTTGTACAATTCGAAACTCCGATTTTCGAATTGGCTAGTTTGATTCGAATTTACTTTCGAATTGGTAGTTCGATTCGAATTTTCTTTCGATTCGAATCGGCCAATTCGAAATTGAACACTTGAACAAAAGGAACTTCAAGCGTATAGAAATATGGATAATAGATATATACTGCCCACAAAGAAAAATTGATATTCTAAATTAAGAATTTAATCACCGACAGATTAGCTCAGTCGGATAAATGCCTCGCTCGGCGAGATGGACCAAGGGTACTTGGTTCGCGCCCATTAGCCTGGGATTTTTCCGGCACGTGAGATAATCTGAGCGGGCGATTTGAACGTCGAGGACTTGGTTGTGTAATATTCGAGACTTCGAATTATACATCCAAGACTCGGCGTCGATAAATCGGCTGTACTCAGTTAAAGGTTTTCCGTAGTTTCCCTTAACTATGGCCAGAGAGGGCCATGTGAATACGAGTACTTCTAATAAAAGTCGGCTGCGGACCGCAAATAGGGGGTATTTGGGGAAATCTGGGGAAATTTGGAGAATAATAGGGGGGTTGTCAGATATGTAAAAACCCGAATGGGGTATACATGAAGAGCAATTATATACTATAAAAAAAATATAAACAATAAAGAAAGAATACAAAGTCATTTTATAATTAATTAGATTTAAAAATTATATTTTTAGGAAAACATTTTTCTTAAATTTAGAAAATTTTGAATCAAAAAAGTTAATTTATTACAATTAAAATTTATTTGTAAAAATTATAATTATTTACTTCATTTAAATACAACTTATAATTTTGTTATTAATTTAAAAAAATTTTATTTAATTTATTTAATTTAAGAAAACAAATAATTTACATTACTATAAAATAAAGAACACATCTAAGTATTTTTTTTATGATAATATAAAGAAGTTAAATAAATAAAAATATGCTGAAATATTATTGTATATTTAAAATTAAATTTATAATAATAACGTAACTTTATAACCATGGAAATTTCTAAAAATTTAATTTTATAATTGCTTATTTTTGAAAATTAAAAATAAAATGAATTCTTCCTCTATAATAAATATACATTTATTTTTCTTTATTAACTTTATAATTTTCAAATTTTAATTTTCAATGTTCAGAAAAATATTTGTTATTACTTAAAAATAATTATTAATTATTAATAAGAAATATTAAAAATTATTGGTATTTGTATGTTGTTTATATATTAAAATTATAGAATTAATAAAAAATATATAGACAATTTTTAAGAAAAAGTTTCAAAGTACTATAGATAGCTGTATTATGAATATCAGCCTACTAATTTTAGGTTAGGATTTCTGTCAAAATAATTGTGCGAATAAATTAACCGAGTTGAGTTGTACAATTCGAAACTCCGATTTTCGAATTGGTATTTCGATTCGAATTTTCTTTCGATTCGAATCGGCCAATTCGAAATTCGAAACTTCGAATTCGTATTTCGATTCGAATTTACTTTCGATTCGAATTTTGCACTACACCTCTATTAAAAACATTTAAAAACTTTTTGCAAAAGCAAGGAAGATTTTTTTTTTATTAAAACAAATTTCATCTTCAATTTAAAAAGGGATTTTAAAAAAACAATTTTTCTTTGTTTTAAACAAATTTTTTCTGGGTGCAGAGTTAAAAAGGTGTTATTTAAATGACTTGCAATGCAAAGAAAATAAAAGGTTATTTTAATAACGAATTTGGTGTTAAAATAACAAGCAACAACCCTTACAACAAAAGGATATCTTTAGGATATCCTCAGGATGTCCTGTATAAATGTAAGATATCCCGAGAAAGTCCACATGATATCCTAGAATATCCGTAGGTTATCTCTGGGATATACAAACCGCCGCTTTGTAGGATATTTTGGGGGGGGTTTTCCCTAGGAATTCCGTGGGATATCAACAGGTTATCCTACACTGTAAAAAAGGGAGTTAAATTTTAACTCCCCAGGGGATTCTATAAAAGTCGCAACCCATTGGGGAGTTAAATAAAGAGAGTTAAAACTTCACACCCAAATGCTAACTCCCCAAAGAAAAAATAACTCCGGCAGGTGTTGATAAAGGGAGTTAGTAGAAGTTAGTAAATTAACTCTCTTCTGGAGTTGATTTTTAACTCAAAAAATTTCACTCCCAACTCCCGAGTCCGTTAACTCCATAAATTTTTTACAGTGTAGGGATATCTTATGGCTGTCCTTGGTATATCTAGAGGATATTCACAGGATATCCTAGGGATATAATAAAAATATCGCTAGAATGCCCTGAGATTATTTTTACAACGTTTATAGTCTATGGAAAAAATATTTACGTTATTTACTTATATTTTAAATATATTATAGATATTCAGAGATATTTTATTAACTTATTCAATTTACTAGTAAAATTCTATGCGCGCATTAATGATTTAAGAAATTACTACGGGTGCAATCTGCCACCTGACTTTCACAGAAAAAGATTGATAAATTTAATTTATATTGTACCATTTATAATAGTTATGATTTTTTAAAAAATCTCGGTATTAAATTAAATTGTTTATTCAATTAAATTATCATTTTCATGCCTTAGAAACAATTTTTTCTTTTGATAATTGTAAATTTTAATGTATGAAGTAATTAAAAAAAATTGCAAGAGGATCCAAGGTAGGAAAAACACCTATATTTGAAATTTTTTTCCAGGATCTTACAAAAATTTTAGAAATTTTAACTAAATTAATATTCCCTCGCCTCCGAAGTAATTTTTATCTTTTCATAATTGTTTATTTTTATGTTAGACGGCATTTAAAAAAAACTGGGCAAGTGCGAATTTCACTTGCACTGAAATAGCGGGTTCCGTACACTAATATTTTGATCATTTGGTACAATAGTACATTGCACAACTAGTGGCGAAAGTGTGGAATTTATAAAAATGAAAACAAATATAAAAAATTGAGATAGGAGGTTGGCTTAACTTGATATTATCTAATGTTAAGTTGAAAATAATCATACGATTTTTTCCCGGACACAATTCATTTAAATTCGACAAGCGGTAAATTCAAAACACAGGAATAACCCTATGAGTGCGGTTAAAGTGGTTATTCTACACTTCTAAACCCGAAAACTTTTGTTTGCCCTCGCAACTTTAATTATTTTTCAAAAGGATTAATGGGATTTGTTACGGATAAAAAACGGTAAATTCTTGCGCAAGAAATTCTGCGAAATATATTGATTTAACAGTTTCAAGGGGGTGCCCTGCTAACTTGACATCAAGTTAGCAGGGCACCCTGTATAAAAAAAAATATTTAAACGACAAAATTATTTCTTTCACAATTAATTAGCGATTAATTAACGGCAAATTATAGTATTGTTCATTTTTGAATTTTGTGAAGTTGCACTGCTAACTTGATATACATACAAGATTCCACTAGACTACAAGAAAAGTTTCGCCCTTCTAACCCTTTCGGATCCTTTCGTTTATGGGATAAAATGATCCAGAAAACGAAAAGAAATTCATCAAAATTACAGATGGTCTTACAGTTGTAATTTTTTTTAAAAAATCACTTGTATTAGACCCCAATTGACTGCAAAAAAAAGTGTTATTCTCCCAACCCTTTCGGACACTTTTGTTTATGGGTTAAAATGACCAAGAATCGTTAAAAAAAATTCATCAAAATTACAAATTGTCTTAAAGTTGTAATTTTTTTATGAAATTTGCTTTTATTAGGACCCACTATCCCAACATTAGTAATTTTTTGCATAGATTTTTTACACAATAGTGTGTTAAAAAATTTTTAAACCCTATTCAAGAATCTATTTAATTTTGAGAAACGTACATTACATTGATTAAATAGTTTTTTCTTTTTTGTATTTAAGGATTGTCACCGGCAATATAAGGAAATGAGAGAAAATTTTAAAAATTTGACAGTTTGATGTTTATATTATTTTAGAAACATATTATTTTTTTCAGAATTTTTTACCACGTAGTTTTTTCTTAAAAAAATCAAATAAATTTGCAATTTAACATAGGCTCTTATGGGAGCTCAGATAAATCTTAGAAAAAAAGTGTGAAGGAAATGAGAGAAAAATCTGTGGTTTTTTATATGGATAGACAATGTCAAAAAGTTTAAACTAAAAGAGTTTAGAGAAAGTTTACCACAGATTTAATGAATAAATAATTATTAGTTTTAGTTTTCAGAACAATAATAATTGTATAAGTATATCAAACACAAAAACACATGAAAATGTGGCAACAACACACAACCTCAAAAAAATACAAATTTGATGTGTACATTTGAAATTAATAATATTCCTTAAACATAAGTTAATAATTTTTATGTTTCTTTTGAATCATAATTATATTTTACATTTGTTTATTGTTATTTTCGTGTTCTCAACACTAAAAAATTTGAGGTTAACCTCTGACAATATACTATATTCCAGTCGTACCAACCATATGTCGACTATGTTGTGTAATGGTTTTTAGCACTTTTTCAAAAAATTAATTAAATGCATTTTTTAATATTTTAGTCTTGAAAAAATTTTATCATTAATTTTTACATCTTTTTTGAATGTTTTTTTCTTTGAATAAAATAAATATATAGGTTTTTTGATTAAAATTATAAAACTAAAATTTTTTTTTGAGGTTGCAAACATGCAAGATTTTACATAGGAGTAATGGGAACAATCCCCTTGCCCCTCACCACCGCCGTGACAATCCTTAAATAATTGAATGCTTGTAGAATTTTTTATTAAAACATGAATTTGAGTTAAAATTTTTGATAATAATTGAATAATAAAAGCATTATAGCTTGATTTTTAGAAATAAGTGTATTTTGAAATGTTTAATTAAATTTTTTTTAAAAATTATTTCTAGTTTTTATTTTCTAAATATTTAATAATTGGAGAATAAACGAATAATTAAAATTTTGTCAAATTTTATTGTGAACAAATAGATTTGAAAATTCTCTATGAACTTTTGCTAAAATTATTAAATATAATTATTAATTGTTCATTTTTTCGAAAAGATTTCATACAATATTTGAACATAATTAAGTTTTTCAAAGTCTTTACTTAAAATTGTAGGGGAATGTAGTCAAGGTTGGTCTACTGTCTAGGTAGGCCACTCGCGTTTTTTTGTCAAGTTCACTAGCGCCACCTACGCGCATTTTTGTCGAAGCTTGTCTTAGTGAAACCTAACTTTTTGTTCAATTACATTTTCGGAAAATCGAAAATTGTGTTTTCTGTGACGTCGGTACAAAAAAAGCTGAAAAAAAGTTTTGTGCATAATGTGAAAAACCATTAATAAAAGATAAAAAACAAATTGAATCGTCAAGGCAAGTATGCAGAAAATTTGTGGGACTCATGGTTGAAAGGAAAACAAAGTAAAAAATCGAATCCCGAAACGTATTTCTTTATGGTTACAACAATTCGGTAATGTTACTTACTGTTAAGGTCGGCCACTATGTGTTTAAAATGCGCAAAGTTGAGGACGAGCTACTTCATTTGCAAAAGCTGCAATTCTGAATAACTCATATTATAATTGATCATCTTATTAATATTTTTATTTAATTTTATTAATATTTTAGTGCAAAACTTTTTTTTATTTATATTTATTTTTTTATATTGTTTATTGTTATTATTTTGTTATTTCATTAAGTTACAAACTGTAAACAATAAAGAATCAATTTTCCGTAACTCCAAACATGATATTTTATTTTTTAAAGATTAATGCCCTTTGAATTTTAAACATGGCCGACCTTGACTGTAATGGCCAACCTGGACTACAAATTTTTTTTTTTTAAATCTTTATAACTTTTTCATTTTTAAACCTGTCAATTTACTTTGTACAAAAAAAATGTTCCTATTAAACAGGACTTTCCAACCATATACTTCAATTGTCCAAATTCATTTTTAAAAAAAAGTTATAAACAAAAGTCAAAAAGGTGGCCGACCTAGACTATGTTCCCCTATTAAAACAAGTTGTAAATTCAGATGTTCATTACATGAACATTTTGCTTCCTCTTTACGATCAGCAAACAAATTTTGCTTCTTCGTGGAGAAATCATTAACGACAAATATATTTAATTTTTAAATCATTTTCAATACAATTTAACATTTATAAAATAAAGTGCATTCGTCTTAATAGAAATAATAAAATTTTCTTATACAGTAATATGAATCTAAATAAACAAAAAAATTTTTAGTAAAAAAGTGAATTTTTCCACTTAATTGTAATTAATTCTATAGTTTTTGAATATAATATATACTTTACATACACTAATCGATTCGTCTTGATACAAAGAATAAGAGTTTTGATTTTTTTCGATAAATAATAACATTTTATTATATAGCAACATAATTTCGCGGAAAGAACTCACTTTTTGATAAAAATGCGAATATTTCAGCTTTAATTGTGATTAACTCTATAAATTCTAATACAATTTATACTTTGTATAGACTAATTAATTCGTCTTGATGCAAAAGAAAAGATTTTGTTATATATTAACTTTAAAAACCAACTTATAAAAATTTTTTTAGAAAAAAGTTAAATAAAAATTTTTTTTCCGAGGATTTTTCAAAGTCCATAAATCTATTTCGAGATAGTTTTATGATAATTATATCTGGCAAATTTTTGACAAATTCGTTAAAACCTCTTCGAGTTATTATGTTCACAAAAAACGGGATCCACACACACACATACACAGTAAAAAGAAAGTCTTATTTTAAGGCAGAAAAGCAGCCTTAAATTAAGATACAACATTTTAAAGGCAGTCAATACTTGATTTACGCACGTATTTTGCATCCTTTAACATTATAGCAGACAGTGCTGAATGCGGACAATTTCAGGGTCTTATACATATAACATAGTCCTATATAGAAGAAAATTTGTTTAAAGGATTTTTAAAAATTTTGTAAATTAAACGACTACGAAGCTTCCTCCACGAGGAAGCAAAATGACTAATTTTCAGAAAACATTAATTGGAAAATTAGTTATATTTGTCAAATTAAATCAATTAAAAAAATTTTTCGCTTATCAAAATTTTTCACAAATAGAAAAGAATATCTATTCTTTTCTATTAGTTAAAAAATTAAAAACTTAGAAGAAAAGAAAAAATTTAAAAAAAGAATTTGTAAATAAAAAAAAATAATAAAAATTTTAAAAAAGAAAGTTTCACATTAATTATGTGGAGGATCGTATTGCTGAAAAATAAAAAAGTATGAGTTGTCCATACGCCGATCAAAACAAAGTACAGTCGGGCCTCCGAACTGAACGCTTTCAAACTGTACGCTGTCGCCAAACTGTACGCTGGCTTTAGTTTTTAAGTGCTCCACAGTGTACGGTGGCGCTACTAAATTCAGTGCCGTATATTTGAAAATGTTGCCTTTTAAGGAAGAATCTGAGGGACAGTCAAATAAAAAGTTATTCCAATGTCATAATTTCGTAATTTAAAAAAACTAATTAAATTTTAAATTCGTCTTGTTGGAAAGGCGAAGAATTTAATTTTGAATATTTAAAACGATTAAAAGTTTCATTTGAATAAAAATTACAATTTTCTGTCAATAAGAATAAACATTTGTTAAATTTTAGGTTATGTTACTTAAATCATTCATTATTGACGACAAAATTATCATTTTTATTCAAATATATATTTAAAATTTTCAAAATTTAGAAAATTAAATTCCTTACGCTTTTACCAAAAGGAATTGAAAATTTAATTTGACTTTTTTTTAAAATACTAAATTATGACATTGGACTAACTTTTGTTCCGATTGTTTATCAAATTCTTCCTTAAAATTAAAAATTTTACTGATTTAATCAAATTATTTTCTTTTTCATAATTTGGATAAATCAGTGGACTTCTTTTAATTCTATGAGGCAATACGTTTTGGTTAAAAATTGTTAATTTTTCTAACATTTATAATTTTAAGAATAGTATATATATTTTTATGATTTCAATTAATTTTAAATCTAAAATTATGTATATTATAGTCCCAGACGATAAATGAGGAGCAAATTTTCAAAATTTGATAAATTCCTATTTTCTTATTATTTCGAGAAATCGAAATAAATGACTTTCCTGACATAACCACTCAGTTAATTTCAAACTAAAAAATTTGTAATATTTAATATTTGTAACAAAGTTTTTATATTTAATACGTTCTGTTTTTAATAAAACTTTCACATAATAAAGTAACTTTAAGGTTTTGCTAATTTGTTCTAATAACAAACATAAAAATTAAAAGTCAATTTGGTTATGTCAAAAAGTTTTTAAATTGAAAATTCGCTGTTAATAATTTTTTTTTTAAATTTAGCAAGGACATGATGATTTGTGAGATATTTAAATTATTAAATTTATGTTTATCTCGATTTAAAAAAAAATATATTTATCAACTTTTGAAAACTTGCTCCTTAAATATATAAGTGTACAGTCCTGAAAATTAAATAGTGGGGATGAGTTCGTCAGCGTACAGTTTGAAATCAAGTGGAGGGGTTATTTCTGGGGTACCGTACAGTTCTGCGGCCCGACTGTATTGCGTAGAGTTCCGAATGTATGTAGTACAACGGCGGAGAGAAGTGAAATACACCGTTCGGTTGTACTCGGTACATTTCGGCCACACGATCGGATCCAAAGTCCCGCCTCACTCCTCAAAGAGCACGCCAAGGCATCAGAAACGAAAAACTCTTTTCGCTTGCCTTTCACTACGTTCGCTTATCCCCACTCTACTCAATCTTCTACGCGATTCGCATGTGTGCGCGCACACCACTCTAGAGACAGTAACGTTTTCGTCGTTTTCGTGTAAACGAATCCCCAAATGAGCGCTTGGATCGTAGATACTCAAAAATCAACTTTTGAATTTAACTATTTTAAATACACATCCTTATAGGAAATTTCATTTCGCATCTTTTTCACTTATGCAATTTTTTTGTATCTATTAACGTTTTCGAAATATTTGGAAAAAACTGTTTTTTTGAAACTGTAAAGTTAATGACATTTTTCACTTCAACTCGCGATATTTCAGACAATTTTAAAAATTTTTCAATGAAACAAAAAATAAAATGCGTCTTAAGGTATTCTACGAATGATGAAAAAAGAAAACAGTTATTTTCTTTATAAACAAAATTGTTATTAATTTTTTTTCTTAATTAATGTAAAAATCACGAACTACAATCTTCACGGCTCTCGTTTAACGGGCGAATTTTGAGTAACAGAGAACTTCCAATGAGAAAGTTGTTCATTATGGTCCAAAAAAGTTTTCTCGAAAATCATAGGGTTAATAATTAATTAGTGTTGATATGGTGAATGTTTAAAGTTGCTAGGAGCCGAACGTACACCACGCGTCACTCGTCATAGGTAGATACTCCGGAGTGTTGTTTCATAGCAACTCCTAGCAACTTTAAACATTCACCATATCAACACTAATTAATTATTAACCCTATGATTTTCGAGAAAACTTTTTTCGACCATAATGAACAACTTTCTCATTGGAAGTTCTCTGTTACTCAAAATTCGCCCGTTAAACGAGAGCCGTGGAGATTGTAGTTCGTGATTTTTACATTAATTAAGAAAAAAAATTAATAACAATTTTGTTTATAAAGAAAATAACTGTTTTCTTTTTTCATCATTCGTAGAATACCTTAAGACGCATTTTATTTTTTGTTTCATTGAAAAATTTTTAAAATTGTCTGAAATATCGCGAGTTGAAGTGAAAAATGTCATTAACTTTACAGTTTCAAAAAACAGTTTTTTCCAAATATTTCGAAAACGTTAATAGATACAAAAAAATTGCATAAGTGAAAAAGATGCGAAATGAAATTTCCTATAAGGATGTGTATTTAAAATAGTTAAATTCAAAAGTTGATTTTTGAGTATCTACGATCCAAGCGCTCATTTGGGGATTCGTTTACACGAAAACGTTACTGTCTCTAGAGTGGTGTGCGCGCACACATGCGAATCGCGTAGAAGATTGAGTAGAGTGGGGATAAGCGAACGTAGTGAAAGGCAAGCGAAAAGAGTTTTTCGTTTCTGATGCCTTGGCGTGCTCTTTGAGGAGTGAGGCGGGACTTTGGATCCGATCGTGTGGCCGAAATGTACCGAGTACAACCGAACGGTGTATTTCACTTCTCTCCGCCGTTGTACTACATACATTCGGAACTCTACGCAATACTTTGTTTTGATCGGCGTATGGACAACTCATACTTTTTTATTTTTCAGCAATACGATCCTCCACATAATTAATGTGAAACTTTCTTTTTTAAAATTTTTTAATATTTAGTTAAGATTTTATTTTTTCTTATTTACAAATTCTATTTTTAAATTTTTTCCTTCTTAGAAGAAAAATTAGTTTCTAATTTTTTAAAAAATAAAAAAGAATATCTACAAAATTTTGATAAGCCAAAATATTTTTCAATTGATTCAATTTGTCAAATCTATAGCTAATTGTACAATTAATGTTTTCTGAAAATTAGTCATTTTTTTCACTGATAACCAATTATATTATTTTTAAATGCTTTTAAAACATAGAGAAATATAAGATATTAGATTGGGCAAGCTTAACAGTTTTCCATAAACAAATTTTTTTCATTGTTTTTCTATATAAAAAGATTATCTCGGCTAATGTTTGACAAATGAAAATTATACAGATTTATTGTTTTTCTAATAAAACAAATTGTTTAATGATTAAAATTAAGAACTAGAAAACAAATACGTTTTGCGTATTTTTTATTTTCCAATCACAATTTCAATCTCTCTCTCTCTCTCTTTCAGCCGACGCTTGAAGACACGCGCTAATACCAGCCGGATAGCAGTAAATGCTTCTAATTTAAAATACGCATGTGACAGGGACAGTTAAAAGGGACCCACGGTCCAAAAAAATATTTCGAGGAAAACGACTTCGAAGTTTTCCAAGTTGGTTTTTTTGTCAAACTGAATCAGTGAAATTTGACTGAGAATCAGTAACTCCATTCTCGCGATTTAAATTAGTGAAATTTCACTGAAGATCAGTTAAAAATGATTAAAATTTCAGTTACTTTTCACTGATTGTTCAATTAAAAAATAACTGAAATTTTCAGTAGTTTTTTGATTGGCAAATCAGTGGAAAATGACTGAAATTTCAGTTATTTTTAACTGATTTTCAGTGAAATTCCACTAATTCAAATCCCGAGAATAAAGTCACTGATTCTCAGTCAAATTTAACTGATTTTCAGTAGAATTTCACTGATTCAGATTTAGAGAGTATACAATTTTTTAAAATATTATTGAAAATAATCATTAAAATTTTTTTTAGAAATCAAAGTTTTCAAAATTATTAATATAATTCTTCAAAAAATTAATTACTTTTTAAAATTGTTACTGCTATGGGGTCGTCCATATACCACGTGGACACTTTTGGGGGAGGGGGGGGGTTAAAAAAGTTTGAAAATGTCCACGATCCCATGTATTTTTGTGTCCACAAGGGAGGGAGGGGTAAAAAATCTTTGAAAAACGGTTCACGTGGTATATGGACAACCCCTATGCCATTTATTAATTTAAAAAAAAAATTATCAATCTTCGGTAAAACCTAAAAAATAAACGAAGAGTGCCGAAGGGATCTAATGAAACAAATTTATGCAATTTAGGCAAGAATATTTATTATAAAACATAAAGATAGCTCGATATCTTCATGTTTATAATAATTTAAATTTCTACAAAATTTAAAAAAAATTTAATTATTTACAAAAATTTTAATAAAATCCTTCGTAAGAATTCAACTATTATTAAAAGTAATACAATTTTTTTTACATCAATTCAATTATTTAAAAAAATGTAATAAAATTCGTTTCATGAATTCAATCATTTTCATAAATAATAAAATTTTTCACAGGATTTCAATTATTTAAAAGAAATGTAATAAAATTCGTTGCAAGACTTCAATTATTTTCACAAATAATAAAATTTTTCACAGGATTTTAATTATTTTTTAATATAATTTTAAGTAAGTCTTCGAAAAACGTAATTAATTTCAAAAATTTATTAAAATTTGTCGACAGAAATAAATGAACAATTAACAATTATTTTTAATAAGTTTTGCAAAAGTTCCTAGAGAATTTTCAAACCCATATTAGTTCAAAATAAAATTCTTCGAAATTCCCATTATTCGGAAATTCTCCAATTAAATATTTAAAAAATAAAAACTAGAAATAATTTCAAAAGAAACATTCAATTAAACTACATTTCAAAATACAATTATTAAAATTATTTCTAAAAATTCAAGCTATAATGCTTTCAATAGGGGAGAGTGGGGCAAAACGGCCATACTAACAGTTTTTTTTACTCTTGTGACTAAATGAATCAACCGATTTGATTTTTCGATGTCTTCTTGGTAAGATCATTTAATTGCGAAAATTTTTGGAAAATTTTTCCAAGAGACACCTATATACTTTATCTTTTATTGTTTAGTTCCTGCGTTAACTTTAAAAAACCTAAGACATAATATTTGGAAATATTACATGATTCCCTCAGAATTTTCTTAAGAACAAGTTCTTAAAAGTGTATAACGGAACTTAAAAAAAAAACTTCTGTTCCCAGCGTTGCACAAACAAAAGTAAAAAATGTCAAATTGAATAAAAATAAGGTATACTACTCATGGTTGTTTCAAATTTGTAAACACTTTAGACAATTTCGACATTTCAGAGATATTGACACCTGGCCGGTTTGCCCTACTCTCCCCTATTCAATTATTATCTAAAATTTTCACTTAAATTCATATTAAACCGACATTTATTAAAAAATTCTACGAGAATTCAATTATTTAAATACAAAAATGAAAAAACTATTTAATAAATGTATGTTTCACAAAATTGAATAGATCCTTTTAAATAGGGTCTAAAAACTTTTTACACACTATTGTGACCTCATGAAACAAAATCTATGCAAAAAATTACTAGTGTTGTGCTTTTGGAGCCCAATTAAAACAAAATAATAAGAAAATATTACATTTTTGAATTTTGCTGAATTTTTTTACAATTATTGGTCATTTCACCTCATAAATGAAGGAGTCCGAAGGGGTTAGAAGGGCGAAACTTTTCTTGAAGTCTAGTGGGGTCTAGTCAAGTGATTTCAGAAAAAAATTGCAACTGTAAGACCATCTATAATATTGAAGAATTTTTTTCGTTTTTTCACCATTTTACCCCATAAACGAAAGGATCTGAAAGGGTTGCAAGGGCGAAACTTTTTTTGTATTCTAGTGGGGTCTAATATAAGTGATTTATAAAAAAAATTATATCTGTAAGACCATCTGTAATTTTGCTAAATTTTTTTTCGTTTTTTGGCCATTTTACTCCATAAACGAAGGGAAGCAAAGGGTTTAGGGGCACGCAAATTTTTTTACAGCTTACTGGTATCGAATGCAACTGAGTTGTGCAATAAAATTTCTCCCCCAAGCTTTTTCCAATTTTTAAGAAATTTTTAAGAAATTTTTTTTAATTTTTAGGACAATTTACTCTATAAACGAAGGGAAGCGAAGGGTTTAAGAACCTGCAAATTTTTTCACAGCTTACTGGTATCGAATGCAACTAACTTGTGCAATAAAATTTTTCCCCCGAGCCTTTCCAATTTTTAAAAAACTTTTTATTAATTTTTTTTTTAATTTTTGGGCCAATTTACTTTATAAACGAAGGGAAGCGAAGGGTTTAAGGGCACGCAAATTTTTTTACATCTTTCTGGCATCGAATGCAACTAAGTTGTGCAATAAAATTTTTCCCCCGAGCCTTTTCCAATTTTTAAGAAATTTTTTATTAATTTTTTTTTTAATTTTTGGGTTAATTTACTCCATAAACGAAGGGAAGCGAAGGGTTTAAGGGCACGCAAATTTTTTCACAGCTTACTAATATTAAATGCAACTAAGTTAAGCAATAAAATTTTTCCCCCGAGCCTTTTCCAATTTTTAAAAAATTTTTTATTAATTTTTTTTTTAATTTTTGGGCCAATTTACTTTATAAACGAAGGGAAGCGAAGGGTTTAAGGGCACGCAAATTTTTTTACATCTTTCTGGCATCGAATGCAACTAAGTTGTGCAATAAAATTTTTCCTCCGAGCCTTTTCCAAATTTTAAAAAACTTTTTATTAATTTTTTTTTTAATTTTTGGGACAATTTACTTTATAAACGAAGGGAAGCGAAGGCTTTAAGGGCACGCAAATTTTTTTACATCTTCCTGGCATCGAATGCAACTAAGTTGTGCAATAAAATTTTTCCCCCGAGCCTTTCCAATTTTTAAGAAATTTTTTATTAATTTTTTTTTTACTTTTTGGGACAATTTACTTTATAAACGAAGGGAAGCGAAGGGTTTAAGGGCACGCAAATTTTTTTACATCTTCCTGGCATCAAATGCAACTAAGTTGTGCAATAAAATTTTTCCCCCGAGCCTTTTTTAATTTTTAAAAAATTTTTTTTTAATTTTTTTTTAATTTTTGGGACTATTTTACTCCATAAACGAAGGGAAGCGAAGGGTTTAAGGGCACGCAAATTTTTTTACATCTTCCTGGCATCGAATGCAACTAAGTTGTGCAATAAAATTTTTCCCCCGAGCCTTTTCCAATTTTTAAGAAATTTTTTATTAATTTTTTTTTTAATTTTTGGGACAATATACTTTATAAACGAAGGGAAGCGAAAGGTTTAAGGGCACGCAAATTTTTTTACATCTTTCTGGCATCAAATGCAACTATGTTGTGCAATAAAATTTTTCCCCCGAGCCTTTTCCAATTTTTAAAAAACTTTTTATTAATTTTTTTTTAATTTTTGGGACAATTTACTTTATAAACGAAGGGAAGCGAAGGCTTTAAGGGCACTCAAATTTTTTCACAGCTTACTAATATTAAATGCAACTAAGTTTTGCAATAAAATTTTTCCCCCGAGCCTTTTCCAATTTTTAAAAAATTTTTTATTAATTTTTTTTTTAATTTTTGGGCCAATTTACTTTATAAACGAAGGGAAGCGAAGGGTTTAAGGGCACGCAAATTTTTTTACATCTTTCTGGCATCGAATGCAACTAAGTTGTGCAATAAAATTTTTCCCCCGAGCCTTTTTTAATTTTTAAAAAATTTTTTATTAATTTTTTTTTAATTTTTGGGACTATTTTACTCCACAAACGAAGGGAAGCGAAGGGTTTAAGGGCACGCAAATTTTTTTACATCTTCCTGGCATCGAATGCAACTAAGTTGTGCAATAAAATTTTTCCTCCGAGCCTTTTCCAATTTTTAAAAAATTTTTTATTAATTTTTTTTTTAATTTTTGGGCCAATTTACTTTATAAACGAAGGGAAGCGAACGGTTTAAGGGCACGCAAATTTTTTTACATCTTTCTGGCATCGAATGCAACTAAGTTGTGCAATAAAATTTTTCCCCCGAGCCTTTTCCAATTTTTAAAAAACTTTTTATTAATTTTTTTTTTTAATTTTTGGGACAATTTACTTTATAAACGAAGGGAAGCGAACGGTTTAAGGGCACGCAAATTTTTTTACATCTTTCTGGCATCAAATGCAACTAAGTTGTGCAATAAAATTTTTCCCCCGAGCCTTTTTCAATTTTTAAAAAATTTTTTATTAATTTTTTTTTTAATTTTTGGGACAATTTACTTTATAAACGAAGGGAAGCAAAGGCTTTAATGGCACTCAAATTTTTTCACAGCTTACTAATATTAAATGCAACTAAGTTGTGCAATAAAATTTTTCCCCCGAGCCTTTTCCAATTTTTAAAAAATTTTTTATTAATTTTTTTTTTAATTTTTGGGCCAATTTACTTTATAAACGAAGGGAAGCGAAGGCTTTAAGGGCACGCAAATTTTTTTACATCTTCCTGACATCGAATGCAACTAAGTTGTGCAATAAAATTTTTCCCCCGAGCCTTTTCCAATTTTTAAAAAATTTTTTATTAATTTTTTTTTTAATTTTTGGGCCAATTTACTTTATAAACGAAGGGAAGCGAAGGGTTTAAGGGCACGCAAATTTTTTTACATCTTTCTGGCATCGAATGCAACTAAGTTGTGCAATAAAATTTTTCCCCCGAGCCTTTTTCTATTTTTAAGAAATTTTTTTTAATTTTTAGGACCATTTTACCCCATAAACGAGGGGAGCCGAAGGGTGTAGGGGGGCGCATATTTTTTTACAGCTTCCTGGCTGTGAATGCAATTGATTTGTGCAATAAAATTTTTCCCCCGAGCTTTTTTCTATTTTTAAGAAATTTTTTTTAATTTTTGGGACCATTTTACCCCATAAACGAGGGGAGCCGAAGGGTGTAGGGGGGCGCATATTTTTTTACAGCTTCCTGGCTGTGAATGCAATTGATTTGTGCAATAAAATTTTTCCCCCGAGCTTTTTTCTATTTTTAAGAAATTTTTTTTAATTTTTGGGACCATTTTACCCCATAAACGAGGGGAGCCGAAGGGTGTAGGGGGGCGCAAATTTTTTTACATCTTTCTGGCATCGAATGCAACTAAGTTGTGCAATAAAATTTTTCCCCCGAGCTTTTTTCTATTTTTAAGAAATTTTTTTTAATTTTTTGGACCATTTTACCCCATAAACGAAGGGAACCGAAGAGGGTAGGGGGACAAAAATTTATTTTTAGGTGTTGGTTATCATTTGGGACAATCTCACGTTGAAAAAAATTTACTTTTTTTATTTTTAATTTTTCGTTTTCAAAAACGTTTCGAACTTCAGCCTCATTATAAAGACCGTAACTTTCTTTAGCCTTCATATATGCCCAAGAGTAGAGCCACCCTCCGCGTGTGAGAATTATATTAAGCAAAGTGTGCCACGAATGTGCATATATACATATACTTTCGTAGCTAGATGACACAGAACAAATGAATACGAGCTTTGCTCTCAATGTGATGATACTACCACTGGGGAGGAGAATTCCTTTTGTACTTAATAACATACTTGAGCTCTCAAGCACGCATCTGTACTTCCCAAAGGCAACGAGCCAAGCATTAACCCTTTGCTGGAGTAAACCCAAAACAAAAAAAGTCGCCTCCGTTTTCCTACTTAAATATTTAGGTCGCCTTTCCTCCGCAGCTGTGTCGAGAATTGAATGGAGAATTTTTAGAAACTTGTATCCAAACTCGGTGGAAACATGCTTTTTGAAACCTTTTTTAACGATTGAAAAAATTTTAATATGAGGAGCATTTATTCACTTTGAATACTATTCAATATTCTGTAACAATCCACTTTCTTTCACCGCTACTAAAATTCATTTTTTATATTATTGAAAATAAAAACGAAAAACTACCACAAAAGGATAACGATCAATTCATTCAAAATACCATGTTTGACGTTTCGGAGTTGACTCATCCCCTTTTTTTCTACTATTAGGATCTTTTAGCAATTAAAAGTTAAAATTTATTATACAATTCAATTATTAGTTCGAACAATATAATCAACAATATGTAAATAATAATTATTAATTTTATCATCCTTATTTTAATCACAAAACTTTTTTCACTTCTGATCACTTATGATATTTTATATATACTTTTTTATTGTTTTGTCACTTTTCACTTTTTATCATCCCATATATTAGGAATATTATTAAGAATAATGAAAAATATTTAAGAAAAAAAACACGTGTTCTTCACTTTGTAATCTGTAATATTCTGTAATACTCTAATATTCATCAATCCTGATTTTTGAACCTCGATTTGCTTCCTAGGCAATTCGACTATGCAATTCGTTCTTAGAATAAATGAGTTGCTTCGCAGATTCACACAACATAATTTTAAGTGTCGAAATCCCTTCAGTCGATAAAATATCGATCCCGAAATTAAACAGCTTTCCTAAAAATCATTTCCAGAAAAATTTAGAGATAATTTAGTGCTAAACAAAACAAGTCCACTTGAATATAAAATACATATAATTAAACAAATTGAACTCTCTTTTTGAAAAGTAGGTAAACTTACAACCCCAGGAGAGAAAAAATATAATATGAAGTACCCTGCACTTGTTTGCTCATTGTAATTCAAGTACCAGGCGGTTTCCCACGCTAGAGATGAAAGTGATATCTCAAAAGATACATTTCCCCTTTCTCCCCTTCCTGACTCTTCCCAATACCTATACACACGCATTCGCGAGAGCTCACACCACCAGGAAGTCTAGAAGCCAGAAGATCAAATGAGACTTTTTTCTTTTTTCTTTTTTTTTACAAAATAACAGCTCACATTTTGTATTATGAAACCAATGTACGCGATGCTTATTAAGCTTTTCAGAAAATTTTATTATTCCTTTAACATTTAAAGCAGTTTACTATCATTTTGTTAATAATATATATTTATAATATTTTCCTCCAACTAATATTAAGTTACTAATTTTTTTCCATGACAAATAAACATGTATATACTTCGAAACTTAAAATTTACCATTTTTTTCAAACCAAAGTCTCGAAATTTGAATTAGGCACTTTTCACCACAATGAAATTTGACCAAATTAATTTAAAAAAATACAATCATTATATAAATTAGTAAGTGTTTTGAGTATTTGAGTTATTTAAAAAGAAATTATTGTCAGAAATGGAAAAAATTGAAGGTTATGTATTAGATTTTTTTTTTTTAAACTATTAATAATATTATTTGAATGTCAATTAATTATTTGTCTCTAGGTCTGCATTCTGTTGAATGAACCACCTTATAATTTATAAAATTCTTTACAATCTCTATATTACTTAAATCATTAACATAATAAAACATATTTATATTATGTTGTGTTATTTAATAATCTAAAGAAGATATGAAACGCACTGAATTCTATAACATTGAGTCTAAATTTTATGATTAGGGGAACATAGTCTAGGTCGGCCACCTTTTTGACTTTTGTTTATAACTTTTTTTTAAAAATGAATTTGGACAATTGAAGTATATGGTTGGAAAGTCCTGTTTAATAGGAACATTTTTTCTGTACAAAGTAAATTGACAGGTTTAAAAATGAAAAAGTTATAAAGATTTAAAAAAAAAAAAATTTGTAGTCCAGGTTGGCCATTACAGTCAAGGTCGGCCATGTTTAAAATTCAAAGGGCATTAATCGTTAAAAAATAAAATAACATGTTTGGAGTTACGGAAAATTGATTCTTTATTGTTTACAGTTTGTAACTTAATGAAATAACAAAATAATAACAATAAACAATATAAAAAAATAAATATAAATAAAAAAAAGTTTTGCACTAAAATATTAATAAAATTAAATAAAAATATTAATAAGATGATCAATTATATTATGAGTTATACAGAATTGCAGTTTTTGCAAATGAAGTAGCTCGTCCTCATCTTTGCGCATTTTAAACACATAGTGGCCGACCTTGACAGTAAGTAACATTACCGAATTGTTGTAACCATAAAGAAATACGTTTCGGGATTCGATTTTTTACTTTGTTTTCCTTTCAACCATGAGTCCCACAAATTTTCTGCATACTTGCCTTGACGATTCAATTTGTTTTTTATCTTTTATTAATGGTTTTTCACATTATGCACAAAACTTTTTTTGAGCTTTTTTTGTACCGACGTCACAGAAAACACAATTTTCGATTTTCCGAAAATGTAATTGAACAAAAAGTTAGGTTTCACTAAGACAAGCTTCGACAAAAATGCGCGTAGGTGGCGCTAGTGAACTTGACAAAAAAACGCGAGTGGCCTACCTAGACAGTAGGCCAACCTTGACTACATTCCCCTACACTTTGAAAAAGATTTCAAAAAAAAAGAAAAACTGTTTATTTTTTATTATAAAAAGGTGAAAAAGGTGACAAATCGTCAAAAAAAAAGATTTTAGAGAATGCATTTCTGATTTTTTTTATCTTTAAATATTTTAATCCAGTTTTTTAATCTAAATCTTTTGCAGACATTTTTCACAGGTTTTTGTTAAAGATTGTGCAACCAAGATGAATGATTAACGAGTTCTTTTCGAAAATGAGGTCAGAGAAAGAGTAAAAAAAAAATATTTGTGAGAAAATGAAAAAAATTGGAAAAAAACGAGATGCTTTTTATAAATTTTTCTTTCACATCAGAAGACATAATAATGAAAAAGTTATGTAAACTTTTATATTTGTAGCATATAAAAATTTGCAGTGGTTCACGTGCGTAATTCTTACTGAACTTTAAAACAAAATTTTTCAAGATATTTAAATATTTTGTAAATATTAAACAATAAAAAAAGTGTTTAATTTCAGTAATTGAAGCAAATGTAGTTGATTTAAATAAAAATTATTTGATTCAAGTAAATATTTATTTTTGATAGACAAATAATCGGTTATTTGAATTAAAAAATAATTTTTTTCCAGTGTTATCATTCGGAGAAAAAAAATTAGAAAAAAAAACAGAAAGATGATCGAATAAATGAAACAACTTCCGCGAAATTTTGTACGGTTATATTAGCAATTTAGTGCGAATCATCTCAGTAAAATTCAAGCTATGTCTGAGGATGTTCTTGAACAAACTCATTTCTTAATAGCACGTTCGGTGTGTTGAGAACGTCTGTACTTTAGAAATTAACTGTTATCAAGACAGTTTGTCAGCAAAAGAGAGCGGACTTTTATAATTTTCCAGAAAACATATTTGTCAATTGTCTTGCTCTGTTTACAGAAAGCATTTAAAAAAATATAAATAACGAACTCATTTCCACCATCATTATATTTTTATTATTAAGATGAATTTATATACTTTATAATTTGTTAAAATATCTACTTTATATATTCCTTATTTAAACATTTACTATTCAGGGCTTTTTATTAGAAAATTTTTACAGACTTATAAATTAATTGAATTTACGAAAACTTTGTATATATTTTTGTCAGGAAAAAAAATTCTTTTCATATAAACAAAAAAATTATTGATACAAGTAATCAAAAGTAAATTTAAGCAGGAGAATCGTTTTAGTAAATTATTTAGTTTGTAAATCGATAAAATTACGATTTGAAGAGTAAAATGATAGTAAATTCTACTATTGTCAACAAAGTATATCCATTTGTAATTGAACAGAAAATCAAATATGTTGATAGTACTTAAATTCCAAAACTCAATATAAAATTTTATTGCTCTAATTGCGTTTCGAATTTTCCAATTATCGCACCTTGAAATCCATTATTTTGATTCAGATCAGAATTTAATTTTATAAAATAAAAGTTCGATCTTTCGGCACTGGAAAAAAATGTATTTTATCCGCAAAATAAACGATTACTTACTTGTCTATCTAATTAAATATTTATTTGTATCGAATAGATTTTAAGTCAAATAAATTGTATTTGCTTTGAATTCTAAAATTATCGGTTTCTAATTTTTTCAAAAATTGTTTAAACTTAAAAATTATTTAATTTAAATAAAAATTATTTACTAAATTAAATTAGTAATTTTCTACTAATAATATTTATATGGGAGCCAAATACCTTTAAACTTCTTTTTTAAATAAATATTTTTAAAAAACTTTGTTTAAAAATACGTTTCTGATGCCATGAGAGCCAAATATCTTTAAACTACTTTTTCAAATAAATATTTTAAACAAACCTTATTTAAGAAAACGTTTCTGGTGTTATGGGAGCCAAATACCTTTAAACTATACTTTTTCAAATAAATATTTTAAACAAACTTTGTTTAAAAAAAAAGGTTCCTGAAGTTAGTGTGTCGAAAACAATTTTAGTCGTGAAAAGAAACAATTTTTCAGAATAAAAAGTGAAGCGCAGGAAAAGTGAAACTCAAACAATAAAAAAAAACGTACAAAGTTTGGCGCTTATTGGAGAGGAGAAAATATTTCTCTTATACATTTATATTCTTAAAAAAAACAACATCCGGTCAAGTATATAAGACAAAAAGTTGAATTAATTGGAATATGAGACTTCGTTTTGTTACTCTCATCAATGTATATTACTTGAATAATATAATTGCACTAATTGTGTCTGCGCGTAGGAGTTTTTATTCGAATTTAGTCCCGCGCTTAGTCACTTGGAAGAGAGTGAAAACATTTTGATGACTAATTAGGCTCTTCGCGAAAGCAAATTTATTAAATTAAGCTGGTCAGCGACCCAGTTTTAAATATATGTATATCGTCTTTAATTAATAACTCAAAGAGTTCACGAATTAAGTTATTAAAACAACCTTGACTCTGTCCTTTTTATTATTGTGATGAAACTAAATTATAATAAAACTCTTATTAACATATTCCTAACGCAATAAGTTATATATTTCTAAAAAAAATTATAAACTTTATTATTCATTTATTTTTGTTTTGAAATTAAAGACTAAAATATAAAAATCGACATAAACATTTCAGGTTTTTGGTTACGGGAATAAAAATTTTATAAAATGGTCCTCGAGATTTTTTACAGCTAAATAATATAAGTATATGTAGTATTCTTCAATGACGCACAGAGTAAGTGCAAGAATATTAAACTAGAAATAACTGACTCGAAACAATTTAGTACGAGAGAGAAAGAGAGATAATAATGTGGATGTAATCTACATAAGGACAACCTGGGTAATGACCAAATGAGTCTCGATAAAAGGGTCACATTCAGATCACGTGTGATTGCACCTTTGAATTTTCAGGTGTATTCATTTTCAAAACTCATCACGTACTACTCAGAATAATACAACTCGTGAGCCAAAACTAACAGACGAACAATTCAGGACTCCACGTGTGTGGCTATCTTCAAAATATATATACACATCGCAATTCCTCGGATTAAAATTACACAACTGCATTAAAACACAAAAATTCGCCGCCATGTGCACCAAGAGTTTAACGAACTTACTAAAAAAAAATTAGGAACTGCTTATTTTTTATCTAAAATCTCACTTAAATTACGCACCTAAACTTTTTTCGAAAACTACTAAATTTCTCTTTAAAAATTAATTTAGAACAGTATTTCTGCCTAAAACACATTAAAAATTCAAAAATTCTTCAAAACGATATTAAACTAAATAATTAACCTCAATTCTCGATTTTTTCTCGATATCTGAATAAAGAAATTCCAGATAGCTCTCGGACGCTATTCAGAACATTTGGGAAGTGGGTAATTTGTTGAGAATATTTTAAGCAAAAGGAATTCAAAGTTTTATTTAACAAACCATAAACTGATTATATTAGTATTAGCATTGTATTAAACATCTTTTATAATATATATTATTGTTATTATCGTTTTTTATAGATATACATATCAAAATGTACAACTCTGTACTGTTCTTTGAAGGGCTTGTTAGCCCTAGGAACTTTAACCGAATAAGTAAATAAAAATATATTTTTTCAATTCTTGCTAAGTCAATATTGACAAAATTGGTGTTTAACGCTTTGTTACAGCGCACCCTTCAATTAATATTAGAAATAAATAAATTCTGGTGCTCATCTGTATACATAGTTTGTACTCGAGTCTGACAAATAGCTTCGATCACTTATGAAAGTTAATTTACTTTCTAACAAAATCCAGACTCTCGTACATAAATTTAAAGCAAAAAATAGTTCATCTATTTCTAAATTCAAAGATCGTATCGGCTATTCTATAGAAAAGTCTTAATAAATACAAAAATTCCATTTTTTAAATAAAAAAAATTTGAATTATATAAATTTATAAGCATAAAATATATATATTTGAATCTTTCTTAATTTTAAGCATTAATTGATTTGAAATTTCTAATTAATTAATATTCATTAAATACCTTTTTTCAATTTATATTAACTCTGCTCTAAATTATAACTTTCATATTGATCAGGTCATTAAAAAATCATCAAGAGCACTTGGCCAAATTATAAGATTTGGTGCACTTTTTTATAACCTTCGAGTCCTTAAAATATTATTTTTCCCTTTTGTTAGACCCCATATTAAATGCTTATCAACTATTTATTATCCTCAATATGTTTATCAACAAGAAAATTTAGAAAAAATACAACATAAATTCTTACTTCTTTCTTATTTAAGGAATACTTTTATTGCAACATTAAAACTAACAAAAATTATCTTATCAAAGAAAAATGTAATTATCGTTCTACATGACAAAACCCCACAGATAAAACCGTATGAGTCAAAGCCCCTTTAAACAGAAATGACACCAAATTTTCACTCCTTAACATAACCTTAAAAAATGCCAAAGCAATGTTTTGGGATAAAGTGCGTAAATGTTTCAATAAAAAATCAACAGTAATCAATTTAGAAAAAAATTTTCAAAGTCATACTTTCCTAACCTAAAATTAAAATGTTGGAAATATATTTGGAAAAAAACAAAAAAAGAACGGATAACAAAAGAAGATGAAAGTGTTTTTATTCCCTCTCACCATGAAACCGTTTTTACCTCTCGCTCTTTCTCTCTCTCTCAAATCTCATTTAGAAGATTTTATTTACATCTCCGGAAGACACTTGACGTGCTCTCATAAAGTACACAGGGGGGTTTGACATAATACAATTCACAACATCCGTTTATTCTCAAGCCTCTCGAAAAGAAAATTACCACTTTTTTTTAAATTGAGACGCATTTGAATAAACGGAAAATTTTGGTCCAAGATGTTATGGGAAGATGAGATTTTACGCATGATCATGAAAAAGGCGAGTCTTCTCAACACGAATAAATGGAGATTATTTTAGATTATAAAGAATACTTTCACGAAAATTCTACACTTTCTTTATATACAAATGTTTTCTTGTTTTTTTTTTAACAAATAAAAATGTAAATTTACTTACCCAAAAAAGAAAAACAAATCCTTTCGGTTTCAGCTATTGCAAAAAAACTTGTCACAAACACTTGTTTATTACACTGTCATGTGCGGAACACTTGAGAGGTTATTTTTATAATAGAAAAAAGGACAAAAGGGAAAGAGTTTAACCGCTTTACTAGTCAACGTGCATTCAGTTAATATTTTTTTTCGAACTTTTTCAATATATAAGGGAAACAATAACACAACAACCGTACCTGGCGCCGTACTACACGCTTCTGCGCTCGTTTTTATTAAAATCTCGAAGAATAGAAACTTTCGATTTCTACCAGCAGAGGGACGTACTTTCGTTTTGGATTACGCGCATTCTGTACTGCGCACACGCGCGAAATATAGGGGAATTTGAATTTGTTAACACTGACGGGACTTTTTTTTTATACTATTTTATTCTTATTCTATACTAAACTATTTTTTATTTACCATGCAATAAAAATTTTATCGTTTTTCATACCTTGAAACATTTTGGCACATTTTGTCCTCTGGAGACTCTGGATCCACTGGAAGTCCTGCATAACCTTGAAATGAATACATTTTTCGAAACAAGTTATCCGCTTACCGATGAATTTAAATACTCACTAGGGATGAATCTGAAAATTAAAAATTAATAATAATATAATTACTTTCACATTCCCATAGCAACGTGAAAACAGAAAACGTTAGCCAATAGCAACTTTCGATTCAATGGAAATCAATCTAATGGAAATTTCTTATTGGCTAATCGTTTTCCATTTCACGGACGAGGAAAATATGTCATTTTTAAAGCGGTCTTTTCAAATAAGTAATAAATTAAATATAAAAACAATTTATAGATCAACGTTAAATATCAGAAAACCTTACTTTTATAAAATTATTTATTTCCTCTTTTTAACGAATAATAAATAAATCTTCTTTTTCGATAAAGTGTTTAGTTTTTTATTAATAAAAATTATCAAAGTGAAAGAATAGCGGAATGTGGGGTCATTCCAAGAAGACTGTTTCTAGTCTTCTTGGGTCATTCCAATGAAAACCGTCTAGAACTGGTTGCTCGATGATTTTAAAAAATGTTGTAAATATATAATATTCTTCAATGCAATTGGATTATATTTTAGTGGTTTATGGCACTAAATATATATTTTACGCATTCTTTAAAATAATTTTTTTAAATTTCTAACTGGTTATACATAGTCTCAAATAACCGATTTTACGAAAACTCAGTATAAATCATTAAAAATAGATTATAATTACTGCTTTTGATTTCAAATATATATAAATTTTTGCTAAATTCATCTAAATAAACGAAAACTATTTGAATATAACTCACGAGAAGAGTTAAATCAGTATTTTTTTTTACTTGCATAGTATATAATAAACATCATTTTCTTTTTCTTATATCTTTTGTGAAGAAAAAGGAATTTTCACGAAACCTTTTAAAATTGATTTATTTTAAAATTATAAATTTATTTAAATTTGGAATTTTTTTGGGACCTCTACTCATTAATTATTTTAATAACTCAGACAAATTATATAAATTTAAGCTGATTTTCATTGAATTTTTATTTTCATGACTGGACTGAAGTTAGTAAAACATACTTTTATGAAAATAATTGTTAATTGTTTATAAAAATTTTGGCATTGCCATTCGTGCTGATAACTTGTGAACCACCATCGTTAATAAAATACTTCCTCAATCCATTCTGGTCCCATAAGATAGTATTTATCGACAAATCGATTTTTTTCGCTTCATCATAGGTAGATTTAACATTATGAATTGCACCCTCCTTTTCATTTCCACTGGAGTAAATTGTATCTTTTATTGTTATAATTCTACCATTGATATTCTGTGGAAAAATTTTTTTTTACATTGAAACTTAGTTTTTAATTTTATTAATTTAATAAATTTTATTAATTTTCATTATACATACCGTAGAAAGAGAAGTTGTATTCGAATTCACATCAGCTGGAGGTGTTCCATTCTCTATTAGTTCCACTATTTTTAAAATTTCATCTTGCCTGTCTGTAAATCAAATATTATATTAAAAATTTGTTTTCCTCTAAAATTAGAATCATCATAATACACATAAAAAGTAATTATAAAAAAAGAAAAGATTGTATTTAATCGTCATGATTAGAAAGAGAATGCAATTGTCTCAAAGATTACTTCAAAATTTAAAAAAATCTTACAGTCTATTGATTGGACACCTTTTTTCAAAAATAGGTTATCATGAACCTTGAATTTGAAAATTTTTATTAATTTTTAAATGTATCACATCAGTTTCGTTTGTTGTCTCGCAGATGAAAAGCATTTTGAAAATACAAATTTGTCAAATTGTTTAAATAAAAAGTTCCCCTTACTTGGAATTCTATGTAGACTCTCATCATTTCCTGCTTCAGCAACAATTTTGTGCGCATTTTCTTGAATTAATCTTCCTTGTTCTGTGGCCTGTGCTACAATATTTTCAATTTGTTTATTGAAATTTGACCAATAATCTAGAAAATAAAACAGAATAATAAATAAATAAATAATAAAATTTTTTTCTATTAAGTTACATTAATTAGAATTTTATTATTAACAAAAAGAACTTACCCGATTTTATGCTCGTAATGAAGAAAGTAAAAATTAAAAGCAATCCAAAATTCTTCAGAACGAATCCCATTTTTTCACACTCTAAACTTATTGTTTCGCTCAATTGCGAATAATTCACAGATTCATACGTTGGATTCTATCTAATATAACAGCCTTCAACCACTCACTTTTGCTCTTACTCATTACTGACACATATACATGAATTTCCAGTTTCATAAGCTTATTACATTATAGTCTTTAATAAATGTTTGTAAAATGATTTGTAATTTTGTAATTTTATAAATTTTTTAAATTTTTTAAATTTTTTAAATTTTACAAATTTTACAAATTTCGAAAATGTAAATTTTATAAATTTTTTCTACTTTAATAAACGAAAGTCCAATGATTATATATACTCTTTATTTGTTAATAAAGAAAACGAAATTTACACATTATATATACAAAAGTATATGGTAAATTATTTTGTACATCTAAAATGACTATTGTTCATCGAATTAATAAATTATTTCTAATATATTTCTATGGATTAAAATTCTGAATTTATTATTTATATGTATTTTTTACTTTTTGTTTATTTTAACTTTACTTTTATTTATTTTTAATTTAGTATTTGTTTACTTTAAATATAGTATTTGTTTATTTTTAATTTATTATTCGTTCATTTTAAATTTATTATTATTCGCTTATTTTTAATTTTATTAATTTTATTAATTTTATTAATTTTATTCTACGGTATTGAGATTTATTCTCGAATAAGACAATTTTTTCATATTTAAAATTCAATACCATTTTTTTTTTTTTAATAATTTCATTATTTTGTTTTTATTACAAACTATACTCTTAAAATATAGCACCGTTCGAAAAATTCTTTAAAAAAATAGTTCCTTTAAACACTTAATCTCGAATAATTTCTTTTTTAACAGAGAACCTTAATTTCTAAAATTTAAGGTGCTAGAAAAGATATTTTTTTTTAATACTCTTGTACAAACTATTTCTCTTATGTTTATATGAATATTCTAAAAATCGATAGATTAAGATTTATATTTTGATCGTCGTTTTTATATGAAATCACAATATATTACAATATTATGTATAGAATACGATTATGTTTATATAGGCCACAATTTTCTCAGATCTCTTTTCTTTATTTATTTAATAACGGAAGTAAAAATATTCTTAAATTGAAAATATAAATTAGAGGGCGAAGAATTTAGTTTTAGAATTTTAGTAAACAAATATTTAAAACATTTACTTATTTAAATTCTTTTTTTTTTGCCTTTCAAACGTGAAAGATTTTTCCTGTCATGTGCTAAGCTCTTCATTATGTTTCTAAATATTATGTCTTTTTATTTTCACAAAAATATTCGAGATTCAATTGAAATGGACATTTTTAAATGTCTCGTAAAACACTTAAAACTACTATTTTTTTCGTTTTCAAAAATTATTGAAAACTTTTTTTTTAAAATCACAATTATTTTCATCAATTACGGAACAATCTCATTTTAGAGGAACTTACAAAGTACGCTTTGTATGCGTTTCAAAATAAAATTCAATGTATAAAAAAAATATTACGTATCATTTGTCAGTATATTTTACTGATTGTGAGAGAAACTTAAATTTTAATTTCTTAAATGAATATAATTATCTTAATGAATAGACTTTTAAAAGTCCATTTTTAAAAAATAGAAAAAACGAACACAAAGAAAATGGTAAAAATTATCACTTAAAAAAATACGTACCCAACGGAGAATTAAAAATTGAATTGCCTTGCTTCAGTTTTTGGCACCATTTCAAAAATAAATTCCAAAAAATAGAATTCGAGGAATTTTAAAAAAGTAAAAAAAAAATAGAAGCAGAATTCTTCTTATAGGATAGATTTTATCAAGACGGAAGATCAGATGTCCCTAGAGTTAACGTTGTAATCTCTCGAATAATCATTTCCGCGATTTTCCACGCTAATTCTTCCTTAGCCTGTTAATTGAGACAAAATTTAATTTTTTTTTTGAAAAAATTTTAAATTAAGTGCCATGGCAAAGGTTTGATAGTCGAAATCTTCACTATTGGCACTTAAGGAGTGAAAAAAAAAAATAAAAACTAATTATTTGTAATTTTTTTTACCTTATCTTGCTCCATGTTTACTAATCTTTTCACAGCACGCGATAAACGAGATTCTCTTTCATTTTTTCGATGAGATTCTATTTCGGTAATAAATCGTCCCATACTATCTACATACCCAACACTTAAACTGCAAAAGAATATTTTTAAATATTTAAAATTATAAAAAATTATAAAACAAAATTTTAAAAGAGAAATTTATTTTAAGAAAAGTGGAAAAATTAAAGAGTTTAAAGAACTGAGTTTGAAAACTAGCTCACCTTCTTTTTTTTCTTCTCCAAAGTGAATCTGGATCGTAGAGCTGTTTTGTATCAATACTCATACTTCCGTTCATAGATTTTTTATTTTTTGATCGTTTTTGTTCTTCTAAACTTTTTTGACTCGAAGTTTGAACTTGAATACTTAAACTACTCGCTTCACTTCCACAATCAGATTCTTGAAGAAAAATTTATTTGTTAATAACATATTTTTTTAAAAATAGAATAGAACAGTTTGGCTTATTTTGAAAAAAGATATTCTTCATTCCGAAAAGATTTAGTAAATATTAATTTTAAAATGATAGACTAATTTTATTTAAGAAAATTACGTGACATTCTTGAATAATTTCAGAAAATTTTAGCGATGGGACAGAAATTAAATTAAAAAATATAAAAAGAAATCATGGAATGTTCTTAAATAATTTCAGAAAATTTTGGTAGCGGGTCAAATGTTTTTAATAAAAAATAACAACTTGACTAAGAATAAAAAGAAAGTAATTACTTTAAAAAATTTTAAAACCCGATTTAAATTTATTTTTAAAGACTAAATCTATGTTTTGCCGTTAATTAAAGTATTTAATAATTGAAAATAAGTTATTTAAATTTCTGTATGAAATGTCAAAAATCTATCATATTTAACAATTGTTTTCTGCAAAGTAATTTAAAAAACAGTATTTTAAAACTTTAATATTATCTAAATCTTTTTTTTGATAATTAGCTTAAAAATAATGGGTCAGAAATTAAATAAAAAAAATATATAAATAAAAAGAAACTATGGGACGTTCTTGAATACTTTAAGAATACTTTGGTAATAGAAATTCTTTTATGAAAGAATTTTTCTTTCGAGTTGCAACAATTGTCACACTCTTTTTTTAAATTCATCGAAATCTTGTTCAGTTTTATTCATTATTTCTTTTTCACCCTTTTTTTTAAATTCATCGAAATCTTGTTCAGTTTTATTCGTTATTTCATTTTCACCCTTTTTTTTTAAATTCATCGAAATCTTGTTCAGTTTTATTCATTATTTCTTTTTCCTCCTTCGTATCACTGTCTTTATTGTGACACAGTGAATTCCCTAACTTCTAAATAAAAAATAATAGCAGTACTATTATTTTTTTTTAAAGAAGTTAATGTCTATACCTGCTCTCTTCAAGATCCTGTGTTGATTTGTACATGAACTACTCTGAAGATTATTAATAAGTTCAGAAAGGTACTTATAGTATAGTTGTGACGATAGAAAGGCAGGTAAATAATTCTGAAACAAAAGAGAGAATTTTATAATTTGCAAATATTATTTATATAATTTTTGCAAATAGTGAAAAAAAAGAGGAGTTAGTAAATAAATTTGAACCTTTTTTAAAAAGTTGTATACAAGTTTACAAGGAAGATCAAAGCAATCAGGTTGTGGTCCTTTTCCATCCTCACGACATATATTTTGTTCGACTTGAAAGCGTACCTTGTCGTTAAATCCCAATGGCATGGTTGCTTGTAAGCTAAAGTATCTTAAAAGCAAAATGAATCTTAGTTTTAAAAAAATAAAATTTGAAAAATACAGTTAAATTTAAATTTAAATTATACAATTGTAAGAAATTTTGTATGTGCTCACTTTTCGTAAATAATCACAGCATCCGTTTGTGCTTCACATGGATCAGCGGAACTTCCCTTTTCCACTAAATTCTGTTTATAATTCACAACCGACATCCAGAAATCAAGAAGATTTCGTTTATTCTCAACTTCCATGAACTGAAACATAAAAAAATTGTATACCAGTTTTTCTAAAAGAAAAAAAGAAATTATTATTCTTACCTCCATAAAATAAAAGAAAGCAGTTTCGTTGTAGAGAATATCAGCTAATTGTACATTTCCACTGGTCAATACATCAATTTGATGCTTACAATGATATTCGCTCTTCAAAAAATCGTTTAAATACCTAAAAAAATATAAAAATAGAATTAGAAATAGAAGTCTATGTGAAGTAAATTGTAAATATAATTTTTAATTTATAGTATTTCTTACTCGTCTTCCAATATTTTATAAACACACTTCTGAGCCAATGATAAACAAGCCAATAAAGGTTCAGCATTCTCACACTCAATCATCTCCTTCATTTCCATTAATAATTCATCCGAAAATAAATTCGAATCTAATAATTCCTTGGCAATGTATTTTTTATATATTTTCTGCGCATCTTGCCGTACAGTTGACGCTGTACAAGAATTATTTTCATCATAATAATTTGATTTATTCTCAGCAATTAACATTGAATTCTTTGGCTCTTTTGCATTTAATTTTTTCACATTATTATAGGAATTTGTTGTATCAAGAATTAAATTATCATTAGTTTCTGAATTAGACGATAGTAGACGACTATTATTAATTTCATTAATTTCATTGGAAATACTGTGTAAATGTTCATTATTAATGTTGCAATTATTCTGCAGTTCATTGTTATCATTAAATGATGACGCTCCACAGAGGCATTCAATTTCGAGCCAAAATTTGATAAGATTCACACTATTCTTTGAATCCATGTATTGAATAAAATAACCTAATGCACTTTTTTCGGCGAGAATTTCCGGTAGTGATTTAGAGAGACTAGAATTAAAGGAACAAATTTCTGTTGTTTCAACATTGTTGATATTGTTTTCCTCTGTCTCCTCAATGCTACCCAACGCGCCTGATTGGTCCAAATTGTGTGAATCATTTTTGTAATTTTCGGGATTTTCGGATTTTATCGACGGCTCCTGCAATAGTCTGGACCTGTATTTTTGTCCTGGGAAAGTAGATATTTATATTAATTTTAAAATGTTAAAATATTACTAAATAAATGGTAAAAATTTTGAAGTCCTAAGTTTTCATATGGTTCTTAAAAAGAAAATCCAAAAAACTTTTAAAACAACGTCCGACACATGGGGTGACCCCCTTAAAAGAGCAAATAAAAAATGTGTTTTATTATTAAAATTACTGGAAAGTAATGAGTATATTTTAATTAGACTTGGTAAGTTGATATTTTCTTATCTTCCATCGTAAATTATTTTTTACGAAGTGATAAATTTGATTACTTTCGGTACTTTCAAATATCTTTATCAAATTTTGAGGTTATGTCAACTCAAATGATAAATTTCTAATAAAAACCTATACAATGTAATTAATATTAACAAATTAATAAAGTTAGTAAATAAATTTTGCTTATATTAATTATATACTTTGTATAAACAAATATTGAAAATTATTATTAAACATTTATTAATCATTAATATAATTTTGTAAATTTACACAATTTACAGCAAGTTTACAGGAAACTTACTTTGTAAATTTATGTCAAACTTACACTGTAAACTTCTGAATGGCAAATAAATTACTCACCTTAAATTGTACTCATTTTAAGGTGAGTAATGTAATCACACCCCAGTCTACAGTGCAAACTTTGGAATCTTACATTTTAAGCAATTTAAGCATAAAACAAGCTTACAGCAATATATTGTATTATGTGGGTAAAACGTTGCCCTTTCATGCAAGGAAGAGTAAATGTCGGTTTAGTCCTATTTATACAGTTAAAAAGTAAATGATGTAAATGTCATACATCTATACATACATACATATATACATATACATATATAAAACGCGTGTTTTGAAAAAGAATGTTGACGTCGTTATAAAGAGGTTATGTTCGATATTT
Organism: Leptopilina heterotoma; assembly: GCF_015476425.1. Taxonomy (NCBI): domain Eukaryota; kingdom Metazoa; phylum Arthropoda; class Insecta; order Hymenoptera; family Figitidae; genus Leptopilina; species Leptopilina heterotoma. The sequence continues at coordinate 35,294 of NW_025111015.1, forward strand.
AGACTGAATGCATAAATTTGTTAATGAGAAAAGCAATAAATATTATTTCAATGCAATTAAATAAATGATAATTACCAGGTTTTTTAAAAAACTGTAACATTTTGTACAAGAGTACGAATCATGATAAATTTTTGTTTAATGTCGAAGAACAAGAAAAAGTTAATGGAATAAAACTCGTATTTTTAATGATACGTTAACTACATTAAAATAAACTGTCAATATTTGTTTCGAGAATACGTTGTGAATTAGTTTTTTAAAAATATTTAGCTTTTTCCGCACGAAAAAAAAACTTGCGATTATACCACCACACACACCACCGAACTGTCATATATATACATTTTTACGGAATGTGAATGCAACTTCAGAGCGTTGGCGAACGAGGAATCGATTATTACCAATAGACTCGATATTTGAATTTGAATTTTAAAACGATTTTTGTTGTTTTGTTTATTAAATAATAATAATAATAATAATAATTATTATTATAGTTTATTAAATTTTAATCTTTCTTTTTTTATTTTTAAAAGTCAGATCCGGTTTTTTAAAAATAAAAATTAAAGGGTTCAATGCAGCTGGAATTTTTTGATAAAAAAAATAGATTGAATTCGCTTGATAATTGTAATTTAGGAGTTTCAGGTCTTAATGTAGGGTCAGTCTTTAAAAATACAAAATGACGGATCCAAAATGGCGGATTTTTACTGAAAATCGATTAAATTCGCTTGAAACTTGTAACTCGGGGGTTTTTCTAATCGCTGATTACGAATACAAGGTCAGTTTTTAAAAATACAAAATGGCGGATCCAAAATGGCGGATTATTTTTTGAAAATCGATCAAATTCGCTTAAAACTTGTAACTCGGGGGTTTTTCTAGTCGCTGATTACGAATATAATGTCAGTTTGTAAAAATAAATTGAATTTCGATGAATAAAATTGAATTTTGATACTTTTTTTTTACAGAAATAATCATAATTTGAATAAGTTAAATTTTTTTTTTTAAAAAAAAGTATTAACCGTTATTGTTCGATGATTTGAATGTAAAATTTATTTATTAATTTTTTTTTCATTTCGTCCTTGAAATTACATATATTACAATGCCAAGGGCAAGTATTTCTCGGGTTGTGGAGCATTGACCGCGGAAACTTAATGTTTAATCTCAAGATTCTTGGCATGAAGCCCAGGATGAAATACCGGTTTCATGAGAAATATTCATTCACCTTTGGAGTTTAGACTCAGACGAAAGGTATCAGTTGTAGTTTAAACAAATCGATGGTTTAAAAATTTTTGTGAACATCATCTCGTTATAAAAAAAATTTGTGCGTCTAAATCTACTGAAGAAGAAACAAAGTTATTTATTCTTAAAAAATTATTAAATTATAGTTAAGAATTGTTCAAGTTCGTCATAGACATATTATGTCTTCATTAATCTATAGTTTTATTATTATTGCTTCTCAATGTTGGCTGACAATTTTTGCCAGTCCTGCGAGATACGATCAACGTCAAACCGGCGACGTTAATGTACAAATTGATGTCAAAAATGTTGAGGTGATCGCTTTGGTGAAATCCGATTTATTGGATGATTACATGGTAATTTTTAAATAATTCATCATTATTGGTCATTTCTAATTTATTTGTTAATAATTTATTTAGTTCATAATTAATTATTTATTTCTTAGTCATCAATTGCATATGTAATTACTAATATCTACTTATTTTTTTTACAGAATTATGATTACGTTTATGATTATGCAGATTTTACTTTGAAACCAGTAACAAAGCCGACGACAAAATTACCGCCAGTGAGTTCAAATAATAATTCGGAATCGACGACGATTGTTTCGTCGACAAAACCGATGCAAGCGGAAAATTTGAATATTTCTTTAGAATCATCGACTACTTCTATTCCTCTATTGTCTTTGGCTATTGAAGACAAAAAAAGCACTACTGCAATTTTAACTACAAGTTTAGAAACAACAACTAAGGGAAGCGATATTGCAGGTAAACATTTTCTTTTATCAAAAAATTTTAAAATAAATTTTTTGTAGTACAATTTTATCTGATATACTGTCCCTCTGGGCAAAAAACCTTGTTCTTAAGAAAAGAAACTCGAAAAACATTTTTGGAATGTTTCATATCCGCCAAATAATGTTCCAAAACATTTTAAAAACATCCATGTTCTTAAAATGTTTTGGAACATTATTTGGTGGACATGAAACGTTCCAAAAACGTTTTATGAACATTTCTAGAACATGGTTTTTTGCCCAGAGGGGAATAAAAGAAATTACTTATGTTTATGCAGATTTTTGTTAATTTACCATTTTTTTTTTTAAATAGAAAGTACTTCAGTGCCAGTATCAAATAATGATCCCACAAATCTTACTGAAAAAAATATAAGTACAACTCAGGGAACCCTTGAAAATTCGGTAGGAAATAAACGAGAAAGAATTACAAAGAGATGTAAGGGTTTAGATAAAACTGGTCGCTGTCTCAGAAGGAGATTATCACTTTTACCGTAAGTGGGAAAAAAAAATATTCCCTAAAATTTGTATTTTCAAAAAAGCAGACTATCGAAATTCAATGCTAAAATTATGCTTAATAAAATGATAAATAAAATATTATAAATTTCATTATATACTTTCATTTACAGACTGGCAATGAGAGTAGCACCAGAATTGATACGAAGTGTAAGAAAACAAATATCTGTTTAAATTGTGCTCTCTGTGAAAGAATGTTTATTATTACAAAATAGAAAAAAAAACGAAACAAAATAAAAAATGTCTAAACAGATATTTTGAAGAAACGAAAGGTATAACAATTTAGAAAGTAAAATTAAGAATTTTTGTCATAAATACTTAAAGTATCGAAATAAATTTAATTTTTAAGTGAAATTGTCTTTTAAACAAGAGTTATTTACACCTTACTTACTGACTAATATACTAACTGACTTGCTAACAAACTTACTAACCAACTAGCTAACTAACTTACAAACTTAATTATTAATTAACTTACCAACTTACTTAACTTAGTTATTACCTAACTTATTAGCTTACCAACTAACTTACTAAACAACTTTCTATAGAACTTACAAACTTAGTTACTAACTAACTTACTTAACTTAGTTACTAACTAACTTACTTAACTTAGTTACTTACTAACTAGTAGTTAGTTAGTAATATATTAGCTTAGCGAACGATTTCAAAAATACATGGCTTAGCGAACAATTTCTAAAATATATGGACGAATTTAGTAAGGTAGTTAAGAAGTTAGTTAGTAATTAAGTTTGTCAGTTAGTTAAAAGTTAGTTAGTTATTAAGTTTATTAGTAAGTTCGTTAGTAACTAAGTTAGTTAATTCGTAACTAAGTTAACTAGTCAGTTTGTTAGTTAGCTAGAAAGTTAGTTAGTAAGTTAGTCAGTAAGTTATTTAGTAAGGTTAGTTAGTTGTTAGTAATCGTTGACTTGGTGTTTGATTTATAATAAAATTTCATTGATAGTAAAAAATAACACCATAATAAATTATTTTAATCCTTTTTGCTGTTAATTTAATCCTGGAGGGTTTAAACTGTTGCAGATTACTTTTATAGTATAGTATAGTTCTTAAATTCTTTTTTCATCATTTTTCTCCTTTTTTCTGTTCTACCAGCGTAGCGAAATTTTTTCCCTCTCATCGAATACACTCTCGTATGCTTCCTTTATACCCTCTCCCTTGCTAATATATATCTGAGCATCTCCTTCGTGCAGTTGAGATCATCAGTCGTCGTGAGAACTTGAAAGAGTTTATAGCTGAAGAAAACGTGATTGCATATACATATACTAGAATTGTTTTCTTTCTTTTTTTTTTGTCTTCTCCTGCAAAAAAAATGCTCAAACAACTTTTAATATTTTCACTTCTTGCAATATTAACGCATTGTAAATCAGTGTACGATCAACGACAGGATGGACGTTTAAATGTTCACGCACAATTGGAGAATATAATGATTGTAATTGCCACTCCCGGCGATAAGGGTCCAACCAGTTTATTTAACGACATCGCCTCACAAATTCTCGAATTAAGGGGTCTCACGTCAAGAAATAAACAGGTATCCATTGCTGACGAAGAAATTTTAGAAGAGGGAAAGGATCCACTCAATGTGAAAATTTTACGAATCGAAACTAATCCGGACAATTTGGAAAAATCATCAGAATCATCAGTTTTGTCATCATCGGAATCATTATCAGGAGCAGCAGTTGCTTTAGAATCATCAGCATCATCAGCATCATCAGAATCATCAGAAATTCAAAGAAATACAAAAGAACTACCAAAAAATCAGGAAATAAAATTTCACTTCGAAGATTTGAGTAATGCGGAGAAGAAAATCACCAACAATCATCAAATTCTCGATAAATTGGGAATAGCAAGTAAAATAAATTCCCAAACAGAAAAATTAATCAAAAACGAAAAAATCTCAACAGACAATAAGGATTCAGTAAAAAATGAGAAAGCACCGGAGAAATTTATTTCATTTGGCACAATAAGTTCAATTGACGATAAAGTGATTTATGCCGAGAAGAAATATTCATCAGAAATTAATAATGATTCACAACAAGAGAAGAATGAAAAAATTCTTCAACAAAATGAAGAATTTTCCAAACAAAAACCAGATTTTAAAATTAAAAATCAAAAATCAAGTGATTCGCAATTTCAACAAAATAATTCACAATTAGATGAAAAGGAAAAAAGTGAAAAGAACAAGAATGATAAACCAATTGTCGAGACAATAATAAGGAAAATTCGTCAAATAAGAAGAGGATTGGAGAATTCATTAAAGGAAGAGAATCATCAACATCATCATCATCATCAAAAAAGTCGTATGTCATTGAAAAAGGAATTGCCAAGATTTGAGAATGGAAAGAACGATGAAGAGGCTGGTGATAAAAATGAAGTTCGTCATATTGCCGATCAAAAATCACAATTTTTAAAACCAATTGGTGAAATGATTGAAAATTGTGGACCTGGTAGAGTTCGTAATCGTTATGGAATTTGTCAATTTGACGAATCATTGAATTGATCAAAATTTTTTTGCTCTTCGATATTTTTTTCTCTAATTCTTTACTTGTTTAATCAATATTTTACAGTTTATAAATAATTATTCTGATATTATTTTATAAAACGAAATCATGTTATTCAAATAGTAGTTTGTAGTTTTGTGATTTTCTTGTTATTGAGAGATAACAATAATTAATCGAATTTGAATAATAATTAATAGTGATTAATAATTATTTATTGGTAATTTGACTAAAAATTATTATTAATTGATATTAATACTTATTAATCGATATTGCATAATTATTGAATTATTCAGTTAATAATTAGTAAACGGAATTAATTAATTTTGTTATCAATTAAATAGTTTAATAACAAAATTATTCAATTTTTTTGTAAATTAAACAATTTTGTTTACTAATTAATAATTAAGTAATCTATAATAATCGCTAATTGATATTAATTATTATAAAATTTTACTATTTTATTTGTATTTAATTACTTAAATAATTAATGCTCAATCCTTAGATTAATTCATTACATCCAGTAGAAAATTTTCTTTGCATCAAATAAAGGTAATTATATACAAATTAAATTTATTTGAACTAAATGAAACTTATTTGAAAGAAATGAAATTTATTTGGTTTCAAATACATTTTTTTATCTGGAATTTAATAATATTTATTAAACAGATTCAATTTCTTTGACAACAAAGAAACTTTGTTTAAAAAAAAAGTAATATTTATTTGATTGGAATAAATTTTTATTGAATCAACTAAACTTTATTTAAACCAAAACAAATTAATTTCAATTAAATAAAATTAGTTTCGAACAAATATGTTTAACAGAAACTAAAATAAATTTAATTCAATTAAATCCAATTTTTTTGGATCAAATAAATTTTATTGGAAGAATTTTTTTTTTGTTCCAATAAATTTTATTTAGTTCAAATGCAGTTTCTTTGCTTCAAATGAAGTTATTTGGTTCAAATAAAGTTTGTCTGGTCCAAATGAAGTTTATTTGGTTCAAATAAAGTTTGTTTGGTTTGAATAAATTTTATTTGGTTCAAATAAAGTTTTTTTGATTGTAATAAAGTTTCTTTGGTTCAAATGAAGTTTTTGGTTCAAATAAATTTTTTTTAGTTCAAATGAAGTTTGTTTGATTGAAATAAAGTTTCTTTGGTTCAAATGAAGTTTCTTTGCTTCAAATGAAGTTTTTTGGTTCAAATGAAGTTTTTTTGGTTCAAATAAAGTTTGTTTGATTCAAATTAATGAAGTTTGTTTGATTGAAATAAAGTTTCTTTGGTTCAAATGAAGTTTCTTTGCTTCAAATGAAGTTTTTTGGTTCAAATGAAGTTTTTTTGGTTCAAATGAAGTTTCTTTGGTTCAAATAAAGTTTGTTTGATTCAAATTAATGAAGTTTGTTTGATTGAAATAAAGTTTCTTTGGTTCAAATGAAGTTTCTTTGCTTCAAATGAAGTTTTTTGGTTCAAATGAAGTTTCTTTGGTTCAAATAAAGTTTGTTTGATTCAAATTAATGAAGTTTGTTTGATTGAAATAAAGTTTCTTTGGTTCAAATGAAGTTTCTTTGCTTCAAATGAAGTTTTTTGGTTCAAATGAAGTTTTTTTGGTTCAAATTAAGTTTTTTTGGTTCAAATAAAGTTTGTTTGATTCAAATTAATGAAGTTTGTTTGATTGAAATAAAGTTTCTTTGGTTCAAATGAAGTTTCTTTGCTTCAAATGAAGTTTTTTGGTTCAAATGAAGTTTTTTTGGTTCAAATGAAGTTTCTTTGGTTCAAATAAAGTTTGTTTGATTCAAATTAATGAAGTTTGTTTGATTGAAATAAAGTTTCTTTGGTTCAAATGAAGTTTCTTTGCTTCAAATGAAGTTTTTTGGTTCAAATGAAGTTTTTTTGGTTCAAATAAAGTTTGTTTGATTCAAATTATTGAAGTTTGTTTGATTGAAATAAAGTTTCTTTGGTTCAAATGAAGTTTCTTTGCTTCAAATGAAGTTTTTTGGTTCAAATGAAGTTTTTTTGGTTCAAATGAAGTTTCTTTGGTTCAAATAAAGTTTGTTTGATTCAAATTAATGAAGTTTGTTTGATTGAAATAAAGTTTCTTTGGTTCAAATGAAGTTTCTTTGCTTCAAATGAAGTTTTTTGGTTCAAATGAAGTTTTTTGGTTCAAATGAAGTTTCTTTGGTTCAAATAAAGTTTGTTTGATTCAAATTAATGAAGTTTGTTTGATTGAAATAAAGTTTCTTTGGTTGAAATGAAGTTTCTTCGCTTCAAATGAAGTTTTTTGGTTCAAATAAATTTTATTTGGTTCAAATGAAGTTTGTTTGGTAAAAAGAAATTCTTGTTTACTCGAATAAACTTCAATTGAACCAAAAAAAATTTTATTTGAACCGAAAAACAATTTCTTCTTGAACCAAATAAAATTTGATAATTCGTCTCTCAGTTTCTTTGGATGTAAACTTTTTTTTCTTATTCTAGAATAATTTTTTAATTTCCAAGTATTATTTTCAATATTTTTGCTTATTAAAAAAAAAGAAATATTCAAAATTCAAGAATATGTTAACTTATATTCTTAAAATTTGAATATAAAATTTTTTCTGTCTCTCTATTTGATGGAATTAAAGAATAATAGACTGAATGAAGTAATTGAAGAAGCTTTGTGATAGTAAAAATACTTCTAAGTGGAAAAAATAATCATTAAAAATTAGAGCATCGACTATATAATAAAGAAAATTGTGAATAAAATGACAGTAAATTTTATTTTAGAAGTGAATTAAAAATTGTGCGTGATGAGAGTATTGTGAGAATGTGTTTTTTAATTTTATTCAAATTTTATTTCATTATTATTATTAATTATTAATATTCTTACTAATAATAAATAATAATAACATTATTATTATTATTATTAATATTATTACTAATAATTAATAATAATAATTATTGATATTGTTATTATTATTATTATTATTATTATTACTTTTATCATCTCTTAATTTTTATATTAAATGGTGTGTTTCTTTGTATCCTACTCGAAAAGAAAAAAAATAAAAGAATCATTTTCTGAAACTAAGACTTTCTTCTTTAAATCCTATTTAAATACCTAATTATTAAACAATTTCTATTCTTGTCCTCATTATTTTTTTTTTTTGACAATTGTCTGTAAAATATTTTACAAATCTTTAAATTTTAATTATTTCCTGAATTTTTATCATATTTTTTCTCCTTTATTTTTATATATTTTTATTTATTATTAAAAATTGTATTTTATACCAAAAATTTTTATTTTTTATCAAAATTTGTCTTATGATTATTTTTATGCAAAAAAAACTAAATGAAAAACGAAAAAATTTAATTATTTTCTAAAAAAAAAAAAAGAAATTTCCTGTTTTTCGTATTTTTCTCCTTCACTTATCGCTAATCGCGATGAGAATAATTGGAAAATTCGACGTCTGACAAGGGCAATGTTGCGAGCATTATAAGAGTCGAAGGAGAGGCCACTTTAGGTCGTTGCACCTGCGATCTTCAACATCCTCTACAACAAACTACATACTGATTCTTTTTGTAATGCTTTTTTCTATTTTAAACGTTTTACACTATAAAGAAACTTGAATTAGCTGGATGAAAAAAAATCATAATTTGAAAATTTTTATGGGAGTAAATACTAGAATTTTTTTTTTAAAACTAAATAACATATTAGAAATTAATAAAAATATTAATAATTAATAAAAAAAAATAATAATTTATTCACTGTTAACTTAAAAGTATCAAATTTGAAAAAATTGATACCAAATAGTGAATCAAATCATAATTTAATTTTTTGTATATATCATTTTTGATCCAATTTGATACTTTTAAGAAAACTATGTGTTTAGAAACATTTTTTTTTTAAATTCTTCCAAAAATTTTTTTTTTTCTTCAGAAAAATTACTAAAAATACATGTAAATTTTTACCATACGCCTTTGTATTTAAAGAATATTATGCCCTTAGATAAAATTCTGACATCTAGACAGTTTATTATTAAACTGATGCGATAATTTAATGAAACATGAAAAACCTTTTTGAAATTCATTTCACGATGGTGCAAAAGAAAAAAAAACCAAAAGATAATATACATGAAATAGCTAATGACCAGTGTCAGCATATACATTTAAAAATAAAAAGAAAAAAAAATCCTATATTTTAATGACTAATCTTCTTCTTCAAAAACTGGTTTATAAACTGAATCTCCAAACAGGAAAGAAAATTCCTTTTTTTCTAAATCTCAAGAACCATAATTTTTAATTCTATACTTATATTCCTTTCAAACACCACAAAGAACATTTTCAGCAAAAAAAAAAAATTATTTTTATACTAAAGGATCAGTTTGAAGTTTATGTTTGTGAAAAAAGAAACTAAAGAGAAATATGAAATAAGGAAGTGATATTATTTATAAAAAATAAAAAATTCAAGTGAATTACCGTTTGTTATAAGTCTTGCTGGCAGGAGAGGAGAAAATGAGCTTTTTTTAAAAAAAAATTCTTGGCAAGTTGTATAATACAGGAGGCATGAAGAAACTCCCGAGGGTCCTTGAACTTGGAAGATATTCCTGACAAGTGGGGACCTCGGTTGAACGAATAGACGAACAAGTTGCTCACTGTTCAATCGTCCTTCATCATTGCAGGACGTCTTTGATATTTAAAGAGGACTTGAATTATTAATTTGGAAATTAATATTAGTTTTTAATAGATAGATATATTTATACTTACTGTTATTTTCATCAATCGTCTAAATATGAAGATAATCAGCGTTCTAGTATTACTTTTTGCGATTGTCTTTAGCCAAGGTCATCCTTTACTGAAATCCGAAGCAACCGAAGATAAGTTACCAGTAAGTTTTTTTTTTTAAATAATTATAAAATTTTTTTAATAAGGAATACAATTTTTTTTAAGTTGGAAGAAATTTTTTTATTTTATCATGGATTTTGGTTTTGTGTTCTTCTTTTTCTAATTCCTCTAGTAGTAATTAATTTTTTGCTATTAATTATTATTTGGTTTATTTTTCCTCCTCTTTTTCTAATTCAGTTTTCAACTCTATACTTCTTACCTTTTCTAACATTAATTTGCATCGCAAGCTTCTTTTAAATTTTCTTCTATTCCTAAAATTAGGAGTAGAATTAGTAGGAATTCTCATCTTCTTCTCTTACTACTATTCCTATTCCTACTATAACTACCAATTTTCTTCTACTTCTAAAATTAGGAGTAGAATTAGTAGGAATTCTCATCTTCTTCTCTTACTACTATTCCTATTCCTACTATACCTACAATACCTTCTGCATTTTTTGTAATTCTTCTCCGACTCCTACTTTTCTACTTCCCTCTATATTAATTATCATCTGCATCATCTTTTTTTACTCCTTTTCTACTTGTACTAATCCTACTCTCCTATTTCTTTTGCAAAAATTATTGTTTGACTCTTCTTCTAATTATTCTCCTACTCCTACTATTCTTACTCTTTTCAGACATTTATAATAAATATATTTTGTATCTTCCTTCTCCTCCTCATCTTGTTCCTCTAACTATTCTCCTATTTTATTCTCTCTTACTTCTCTTTATATTTATTATAAACTGTATTTCTTTCTCCTCCTACTCCTACTGTTACTAATCCTATTATTTCCTTTATAATTCCTTCTTCCTTTCCTACTCCTAGTCCTACTGTTACTAATCCTCTTCCTTCCCTTATAATTCCCTCTTCCTACTCCTACTCCTACTCCTACTCCTACTGTTACTCTTCCTTCTCTTTTAATTTCCTCTTCCTTCCCTACTTCTACTGTTACTAATCCTCTTCCTTCCCTCAAAATTCCCTCTTCCTACTGTTACTAATCCGCTTCCTATCCCTTTTTGACTACTCCTCTTCCTTCTCTTATAAATGCCTCTTCCTTCCCTACTCCTACTGTTACTAATCCTCTTCCTTCCCTCATAATTCCCTCTTCCTACTGTTACTAATCCTCTTCCTTCCCTTATAATTCCCTCTTCCTACTCCTACTGTTACTCTTCCTTCTCTTTTAATTTCCTCTTCCTTCCCTACTTCTACTGTTACTAATCCTCTTCCTTCCCTCATAATTCCCTCTTCCTACTGTTACTAATCCTCTTCCTATCCCTTTTTGACTACTCCTCTTCCTTCTCTTATAAATGCCTCTTCCTTCCCTACTCCTACTGTTACTAATCCTCTTCCTTCCCTTATAATTCCCTCTTCCTACTCCTACTGTTACTCTTCCTTCTCTTTTAATTTCCTCTTCCTTCCCTACTTCTACTGTTACTAATCCTCTTCCTTCCCTTATAATTCCCTCTTCCTACTCCTACTCCTACTCCTACTGTTACTGTTACTCTTCCATCTCTTTTAATTTCCTCTTCCTTCCCTACTTCTACTGTTACTAATCCTCCTTCTTCCCTTATAATTCCCTCTTCCTACTCCTACTCCTACTGTTACTCTTCCTTCTCTTATAAATGCCTCTTCCTTCCCTACTCCTACCTTTACTAATCCTCTTCCTTCCCTTATAATTCACTCTTCCTTCCCTACTCCTACTGTTACTAATCCTATTCTTCCCCTACTCCTACTCCTGCTGTTACTAATGTTCTTCCTTCCCTTATAATTCTCTCTTCCTTTCCTACTCCTACTGTTAATAATCATTTTCCTTCCCTTATAATTCCCTCTTCTTTCCCTACTCTTACTGATACTAATCCTCATCCTACTCCTACTTCTTCTCTTATAATTTTCTCTTCCTTCCCTACTCCTACTGTTATTAATCCTATTCTTTCCCTACTTCTACTCCTGCTGTTACTAATAATCTTCCCTTATAATTCCCTCTTCTTTCCCTACTCCTACTGTTATTAATCCTATTCTTTCCCTACTTTTACTCCGTCTGTTACTAATCCTCTTCCTTCTCTTATAATTCCCTCTTCCTTCCCCTTTTTGACTACTTCTCTTCCTTCCCTACTCCTACTGTTATTAATCCTATTCTTTCCCTACTTTTACTCCTGCTGTTACTAATAATCTTCCTTCTCTTATAATTTTCTCTTCCTTCCCTACTCCTACTAATCCTCTTTCTTCACTAATATAATAATTATTGCTTATTATTTTCCTCATTCTCTTTTGTCTTTAATTCCCCTTCTACTCCTACCTCTTGTGTTTTTTTGTTATTAATTATCAACTGTATCTTCCTCATCTTTCTTTCCTACTCCTACTAATCCCCTCCCTTCTCTTAGAACAATCCTAACTTCCTTCTCTTCTGGCATCAATTCCCCTCCTGCTCCTACTCATTTTTCTTCTATTAATTCTCTACTGTGTCTTCTTACCCTCCTACTCCTACTAATTCTTATTAATTATCAAATGCTTTTTATTCTTTTCTCTCCTATTCCTACTAATTCTACTATTTGCCAATTGTTATAAAGATTTTGTACTAATTCTTCTCATTTGCATTTATCTTTTAGGAACCAGAGAAAATTCCCACTGCTGAAAAGGAAAAACCAGATTTAAATGCTAAACCAGAACCAATAGAAGAATCTAGCGCTCCCCTAAAGCCAGAAAGTCCAAATTTGGATCTAAAGCCACAAACGGAGAACGAAGCACCACCAGTTCCTGTAATTCCTGATAATGTTACTCCAGAATTGCCAAGTAATATAAATTTAGAGCGAAAATACAATGAATACGATCAGAGGCAAAATGGATCAGAAAATTATCGAATTCAAGTTGATGGTTTGGTATTTGTCCTGGCTCCAGCGGATGCTCTTCTCTTAGCTGGTGGCGCAGCAGAGGGTTCAGATTTATTGGGTGCTCAACCAAATATAACAGCTCTTCTCAATGCAACTGGTTTAAAATCAAATAAAGAACATTCTGAACCGTCACAACTCTCCCCACTTTATTATTCAGCACCAAAAAAACAATCCGAAGGGTAAGTGTTCATTTACAGGATCTACAATCGAATTTTTGTTGTATTCTTTTTTTTTTTTGACAACTGTAATCAATTTTTTTTTACCTCTATAATCTATTTTCTCGCAAGTGCTACACCTGGAATTTTTTTTCGATTGCTATTTTTTATCAACTAGAACAATTAATCCATCTTTTCAACTACCACGTTTTGATGATTTTTCGTTTTTACTTTCAGACCAGTGTCGATAAAATTAATTAATCTGATTGCACCGCTTTTGGAACAGAGAAGGAATTTAGGAAGGTAGTAATTTTCCCGGAAGAACTGGCGAAAAAAAACTATTGTTGTGATTGAGTCTACGTTCATTGAAATCATAATTGTAATATGTCTAACTATCATTCTCATGTACTCGTGATATTCATTTAATTCAATAAATATACCAAGTCCGAAAGAAATTTTTCCTTTTGATCCAGAAATATCCACTTGGTGCAATAAACGTTGTTACAATAATCACTCATCGAATTGTTACCTGGTCACATTATCCTGGTTCCATAGTGTCATCTCAGATTGAGATAATTAATTAAGATGATTATAATAATTACCTAGAATGTCAGCATACGTTAATCCTTAGCCGACTTGGGTTCGAATCTCTTCTGGACTGTCACCCTCTCTCCTCCGTTTCTGAGCATCTCTAATAACTTTTTAGTTTGCGCTAATAATGATTTGCTTCGATGATTTTGAGTCCATCCTTTACAGTCCTGTTGACGTTCTTTTGATTGTCTTTCCGCTACTGACAATCATCATACTAAGAAGGCTTGACGCGCTTCCTCTCCTTCTGCTCCCCTTCCACAATAATTAGTGAATTTATTTCGTTAATAATAAATTAATATTTCTATAATTAACAAAAGAAATTATTCCAAGAATTTTTGCAACACCTTAATTGAATAACTTTAACGTAATTTAAAATAATCACGTTATAATTATTCAATTTAGAATATTGAAAGAGAAAAGTTGCGGTAACATCACTCTTGAGTTGTTCCTCGCTACACTGCCAGTTCCCTGCCGTGCGCTTGGTTTATATACTCACAGAGAGGGGCGGAGCGTCCCTTCTCAGTATTCCGGCCGTTGGTGGGGGGCGCCTGCGCTGTAAACGCGACGCCACCGCTCGAACCCCAGGACCGTATAAAGACATCCCCGAACCCAATCTACTAATCCTCAGAAAATACAATTTTAACGATGAATAAAATCATTTAAATTTCTTTTTATGGAAAAGTTTATTTATTTCTTTAAAGTTTACAGTTTTTACACCAGCTTCTTTGGCAAATCATCATGTATAAAAAAAATCTTTTTAATTCTAACAACTACTAAATTTCTGCAATTGCTTTCATTCTGTAGTTTTTTTTCTTGAGTATTTTCAATAATTGTATTTGCGAATAACATAACTATACTGATCCATTATTACCCTTTCGCAATATCTAAAATAACAAATTATCAAATAATTTCAAATGACGAAAGGAATAATAAACTTAAATAAGACCTGGTACACTTTAACTTCGAAAAATTAGTCATAATTCATCGAAAGTCTATTATTTTCATTTCCCTAATATTACACAAGGAAACTGTCACACAGAAAGAATTTAAAAAATCAGAAAATTTCGAAGAATAAAAAGAATCACAGCAAACTGTTTTCTGCTAACAACTTTGAATAAAATGCAGAATTGAGCATTAAAAATGGACAAAAAAAAAGGAAGAAAGAGATCTATTACAATTATATAAATTCCTTCGGCTATTGTACACACGCATGAAAATATTATATCTAAATTAAACATTTTTCCTAACATCAAATTTTTGATTTTACAATTGATAAAGCTTATAAGTAGCAACATTTCACATTAGAGTCTCTATATAAGTTATTTTTGCAACAATTCGTCAAACGTTCGATTCGATGCATTTTTGTTTGATTAAAAAAGTAACATAAAAATACAGTCTTCAAAAAATAATTACTTAAAAAATATTCTCAATAATAAAACCCAATCGATTTCAGAGAAAAAAAAATTCTATTATCTAAAAATGTTTCAAATAGATTAAAAAAATATGTTTATCAATTTTTCTCTCAATGGAAGACTGACAATAATCAATAAATTTCAAATAAAAATTATCCTCAATTGAAGAAAAAACCTATTGATTTTTAATGTTCATTTATCGAAAAATAATTAAATGAAACATTGCTTATTGAAAAATAAGAAGAGAAAGAATGAGCGTCACTATAAGAAAATACTGTTTCTCAAAAGAAAAATAGAAAGCATCAAAAGAATTAGCAATTTTTCGTGAATTGACATTTTCTACAAATATCACATTCTAATATGTACAGATAAATTTGATTTTTTTTCTCAATAACATTTAAACTTTCAGATCGAAAAATTTTACCAGATTTTTCGTATTAAGCGTTTTTTTAGAGAGACAAATTCGCAACCTGGCGATTATTGATATTTTGATAAATAAGAATCATTTTGTATTCATATTCTTGCAGTTTAGAATTGCAAATAATTTTTGTGACCTGTTTTTATATTAGAAAGAATTGTGGCAGGATTTAATTAGGAACATGTTCTAGAAGAATGAAGGGCCGACTCGTTGGCATTGTGATCGCCGTTTATTTGTTCTCGATCCACCTCAGTGTCGTCTGCCAATAATTCCTCTTTTGCAGTCTGAAATTTTTTTATTTTTAAAAATTTTCTATAAATAATAGTAGTATTTAATCACACATTTAATCTTAGTATAGCTATGAATAGGAATTAGTATTATAAGATTCTAAATTCTAAATATCTCGTTGTAGGTTAATCAGAGGAATGTTTGTCCTGTATGGTCATCGGAGGAATGAGAGCGAGGAAAGGAAACGCGTCGTATTTATACCGTGCGGCAAGTACCCCACTCCCGAAGCGCAGGAGCCAATCACGACGTTCCAGTTCCCCTTCCAGGCGGCGAAGACGCGACGCGGAGATTATTTTCTTTCTTTCTTAAATGACTTAATTAAATTTTTTTTAGTTCTTTTTTGTAAAATTAACTGCAATGTTACAAAGTTAAACGCGGGGTAAAGAGGTAACCCAAGTGACCAAAGTCGTTAAGAAAGTGAGATTAGATCAATCGCATTGGATCTCTAGTTCTAATCTCAAATTTACTATTGAAATCTCTCGCAATGAGAACATCCCGTTCAACTTTTTTTTGAAACCCAGAAGGTTCGTAAAATTAAAAGTTCTTACATTTAGAATAAAAACACCAAATGACTTACCTCTTTTTTCAAATGACAACAACTTTCAACAATTATTTTCCTGTCAACAAGATTATCATGGTACGTTCCATCTGATTCATGCAGTTTTTCTAATGTCTTCTGCATCTCTTTCAATTCCTCCGCGGACATTTCGAGTCTAGCTTCTAGCGTAGACCTAATTTGGAAGAAAATGTTTATCATCAAACAAAATTCTAAGAAACGTTTCGTTATGTTGTAAAGTAACTTAAAATTTAGACCTTAAGTAAAAAAACATACTTTTCGTCTCTAAGCTCATGTATACAGGTATCATTGTCAAGTTGAATGATTCGCAATACTTTCAAAAGTTTGGTGACAAGATTGTCGACGTCAATCACTTGATCGACAATACTAATTGCTGGACAGTAATTCAAAGATGTCGGACCATCTAGAATATCTGATTCACTAATAGATTCGTAATTGTCCTCTTCTTCATCCTCCACCTATAATATTACAAATCAAAAATGTATTTACGTTGAACTTAATTAGAAATTGATATTCTATTTCAGAGAAATCCAAACCTTTCGTCTATTCAGAATAGCGTGTGAAAGATTCGTCAAGCTAGTACTTTCTACTTTGAGTCTTGATTTACGGAAATTATCCTCATCCGTTTCTGGAACACTCAGAGCCCTTCTCAATGAATCACTGCTCGATATCATATTGTGCGAATATGTATCAGGTAATGGAACGTCCTCCAAAACACTCTCCATCATAAGACAAGGTTCCGTCTCAAAGTCAAGTAATTCGGACGAAGATTCTGTACTCAGTTCTTGAGGAAAAGATTTAGAATTAGATGAAAACTATTGAGACAAAAGGTTGTCAACTTCTACTACAGACGCGAAACGATTTTGAAAAATTTACCTTTTTGCATTTGTTTGGCAGTTGATTTTTTGTCACTCTTTCCCATGAAGGGATGTGTCGCTGCATTTCTAATAGCGCCAATAACGGCTGAAACAAAGGATCCCCTCTTTGGACTCGGTGTGCAGTCTTTAATGCTGTGCCTCGAACTTACAGGACTCGAGTCAACGCTACTATTACTTTGACTGTAGGCCTCGTTATGAAAAATTTCGTCCTGCGAATCAAAATTAGAAGTAAGTTTCGTTTGGGCAGAGACATTTATCTAGTAGGCCTTATCCTCATCCTAAATTAGATTAATTTTGGAAACTAATTTAAATCGAGGAAAATAAGGATACTGAAAAGGGTTTTAGTTTTTGGGTACTAGAAAGAACAAATTACCTCAAGATCCTTTTCTAAAATATTATATGACACGATTAATTGATCCACTAATCCTTCAAGTCGATTCCCAAGACCGGACAACGCAACCGAAGCTCCAGACACTGCTGCTCCTTGCGCAAGTGAAAATTCTCTACTTCTTCTCTCAATTGCATTTAATTTCACACTCAGGGATAAATTTTCCTGTCTAGAATACAAAAGGATAGATTTCATGTTTGTTAACAAAGCCTCTAAACTTCTGAAAGATTATTAATCACCTTCTTTGTTCACTGATGCGCACCAAATGTTTACATTCCTCGGTCTGTCTTTCGAGTTCTGATCTTTGTACTGCGACCAGGTCTTCCTTTGTTTTTAGCTGAAAAGATAATTAAATTAGGTTCCTAACTGATAATACCGAATTGGTATTTGCTTTCTTTGGGATTAGGCTACTTTTTTTTAATATTCACCTCCATTTCGGAGTCTTTAAGCGCTTCGGCTAAAGCAGACTTTTCTTCCTGTAGGAAGTCCTGCATTTCTGTTGCCTCCGCCTCAAATTCCTGCTGCTGCTGAAGTAGATTCTTCTGGGCAGCTAAACTCTTTTCCAAGTCCTATTGAATGAATAGAAATAAATAAATCCCAAAATAAAAATTTGAGTCCTTGTTGACGGAACAAAAAATTACATACTCTATTTAGCATTCGGCAAAGTGACTGCAAGTCAGCGATTTCAATTTGCTGAGTTGAGACAACTTTTCCCGCCGACTGGAGATGTGATTCCAATTCTAGGAAACTGTCGCTACCTTCTGCAAGAGAAAGAAAGAACATTTTTGGAATTAACCCTCTGCCTACGTTGACTTATCCCAACTCTAGTGCTTTTGAATGTAATTCCCATTATGTCGATGACGGTCATTTGCGATCGTTATCGACAGAAATCGTCAAATCTATCGCTTCGTGAAAACTAGGGAATTGTTTTAGACGCTAGAATATAGAAGGGTCAGCAATTCTCGACTTGGAATTCGTAAACCTGATTTGTTTGTATTGACTGTCGATGTCAATCGTCACGTCATCTGTCGGAATTTTTTCTGAACGTCACGAGTAATTCAAGAATACCATTAATCATGTCGCATGTGAGATACCATGGGATACCTAAGGTCATAGTTTCAAGAAACGAACCCCGATATAAACTATCAGAATATTCTAGATATCAAATCAGTAATTACCTGGATATTCAGACTGAGGAGTCCCTAACATCGCCAAAACTCTTTGTGCATTACGATCAAGTTCCTGTCGCGCAAACGCATGATCAGCCTCCTCTTCCTGTAGCTTTTTCTTAACATTCTCCAATTCCATTTTCAATTTTCTATTCTCCTCCTTCTGTTTATTATTCTCCTCCTCAATCCGCTTGAAATCCTCCTTCAGTACTCTTATATCCTGCCACGTACCCTCAGTCTGAATTTTCTGATGTACCTTCTCACTTGTTTCTGGATTCGGTAGTCTCGTTGCAATCCCCGCCAATACATTCTCAATATCACCACAAGTCAAACCAGTTTGTACGCTAACTTCATGATAAATTCTTGTCTTCTCAATTGGCTTTGTTTTCGAATTGAAATTCTTCTGCCCCGTACAATTATTCGCATTGACAGTCTTCTTGGTCAGTCGACTTAAACTCGTCTCCCTACTGCCAGATCGACTTCTTAGGCTCGTTTCCGGTTTCTCGTTCGGTTTACCAATTGACATTCTGGTTCTAGGTCGGCGTGGTAGTGTAGCATAGGCATCTAGAGTATTTCTATCTAAGCTCAGGGACATTCGATCATTCCGAATGTTTTTAATTTCGAGCCGTCCGGTGTAGACGGTTCTTGAAGAGAGAGGCGGTAATTTACGAGAGACTTCTTCAGGAGTTGTTCGTCCTCGATTGGACGATGCACCCCTAGCTCTTGTGGCATTCGCACCTCGTCCCCGTTGTGCCAAGTCTTTATTAATCTCGGTGGTGAGCACCGAAGGCAGAGAATCGGGAGTGGGTCGGGATCTTGTTTTCGGCGGGACGGAATTCGATGTGGTGCGAACAGAAGATGATCTCGTGCTGGGTGTTGTACATTCTGTGGAGTTTTCCCTCGGCACAGATTTGTCTCTCGATTTGCCACGATCGCGATTTATGGATGGTGTTCTGGTGACGATATTCCTTGGGGCTACTGTTCGTGGTTTTGATCTGGGTGTTGCGCATGTTGTGGTAGAATTACTATTCGTAGGCGAGGGTTTTGTTCGTGATGGTTTTTGTGGTTCAACGCTGCTGGCCTTCTTTTTAGTTGAATTCGATGCTAGGGATGTGCGTTTTGTATTGATACGGTTCATTCGCGCTGATATGCTTCCAGTTACTGATGAACTTTCGCTACCGCCTTCGCTGGTTCCCTCGCCACCGGCGTTCAGTCTCATGTCATCTGGCAAAATAGCGCATGGATCTTCGTAAACGGAACAGCAACTTACTAGACTAGAATCACATGAAGCTTCATCGAGGCCCCCACAACTACTTGCATAGTCAACGCTATTACTTCTCGCCTGTGGAAAAAAAAAATTAATATTCAAACCTCTGCGGTATAATTTCATACCGAAGTATCGTGTTTCGAACTTGTATGTGAAATTGATTACATGATGTTTCTTACCCTTGGAATTTCTGTAACGCAAACTTCCACTCCACTATCACTTCCATCCTTGCTGTCTTTACTCTCCGAGTCTTTTTTCTCTTTCTCTAAAACAGGAACAGCAACCTTCTCCTTAAGTTTCATTTCATTCACATCGATCACTGTTATATTACAGTCGCTGTTTATCGTACCTGCAAAAGAAGAAATTATGTAATTACAAATAACATTCGGACAATAAAGTTCACATAAAAAAGTGAACCATAAATAAAATTTAGAGGAACATTATTAGAGCGTCTTTTTGATCAACTCACTATCGGCGTCCTCTTCATTTTTCGAGTCATTCATTGCCGAATTGACATCATCCGGTACACCCGAGTCTTGTCGGGGTACAGTGGATGATATTAGATGATCCTCACTTTCCATCGGAAGACCGATTAATTACCAATCTCTCTCACTTTAGACAGACTTTAACATTCTGAAACAAGAAAAAAAAGAAAAACTGTTATTCATTACAAGTGGTGGTAGTAGTAGTAGTAGTAGTAGTGAAAGTTAATGGGAAATGTGATGCCGGTGTGATGATAAAATTTTACACTTGTTTATATTGTTTCCGAATGGCAATCAAAGTACCTATTCGAATACACATTTGCAGAGGTCAACCGGATGTTTAACAGACTTGAGAATCAACGAAGCAATTTTATGCCGGATCTCACGCCGCGAGCAACAAGCGGGGCGATTTCATTAACTGGACTCAATTTCCGTCATTTGATGGGAATCCAATCGGAACTAAAATAGATTCCTATGAACCACAAACGGGAGAAAAATGTTTTTTTTAAATTCCATTTGAAAGAATACCTTATTTATTTATATTGTCTAGACAAGCAACTGTCAATAATAATAATAATAATAGTAATTTTAATTTTTTTTCTATTGTCTAATTACCAAAATTCTCTTTCTTTGGCATCGGATATTCAAAATTCGAAATGGCGGCTTCAATATTATGGTGCCCAAAATGAAATTAAAAAATGGATTCGCTCAAAAAATTTTGCAAATTCATCCGATTTGCTTGAAACTTGTTACTCGAGGGTTTTTGTGGTCGCTGATTCCGAATCTAGCATTAGAATTTTAAAATTCAAAATGGCAAATCCAATATGGCGGACATATTTCTTAAAAATGATCAAATTCACTTGAAACTTGTTACTCCCGGGTTTTCGGGGTCGCTGATTACGAATATGAAGTCAGATTTTTAAAATTCAAAATGGCGGATGCAATATGGCGGACTTGTTTTTAAAAATGATCCAATTCACTTAAAACTTGTTACTCGGGGGTTTTTGGGGTCGCCGATTACGAATATGAAGTCAGATTTTTAAAATTCAAAATGGCGGATGCAATATGGCGGACTTGTTTTTAAAAATGATCAAATTCACTTAAAACTTGTTACTCGGGGGTTTTTGGGGTCGCCGATTACGAATATGAAGTCAGATTTTTAAAATTCAAAATGGCGGATCCAATATGGTGGACAATTTTAAAATTGCTTGAATTTACTTTAAACTCGTTACTCGGGGGTTTTTGAGGTCGCTGAATACGAATCTGATAACGGTTTTTAAAAATTCAAAATGGCGGATCCAATATGGCGGACAAGTTAAAAAACTTACTGAATTTGCTTGAAAGTTGATACTCGGGGGTTTTTTGGGTCGCTGATTACGAATCTGACATTATATTTACAAAATGGGGAAAAATTTTTTTAAAATTGATTGAATTAACATGAAACTCGTTTTACTGCAAAAGATTCTTCAAAAGAATTTTCTCCTTTAGATTTTTGTATAAATGTAAAGAGAAGAAAAAATATTGCGTAAAATTTTAAATTAATTACTGGGAAAATAAATAAGAAAAAAGAATTACGAGAATTGAGTTAGAAAATATATTAACGAATAATATGTGTTTGTTAATTGGAATGACTAAAATTGCCTTCCGCATTACAAGTACCAACTCATCCAAACGTAATATCGGAAGAGAAATTGCATTTGTTTATTAATTAATATTGTAAAGGTAAAATTAACTTTCGCCTATATATTAATTTTTGTTATTTTATTTTGATATTTTCAACAAAATATTTAAAAAAAAAACAATAAAAACAAGAAAATAAAAACAAAATTAAAAAACAGACAATAAAAAAGCAAAAAAAATAAAACAAAAAACATAAAAATAAAAATAAGGACAAAAATGAAAAAGCAAATTAAAATAAAAAAATGAAAGAAAACATTTAAAAAATTCTATTTTAAAAAAATCTCAAGTGTGTTGACTGAGAAATAAACGTGCAAACAGCGTAAATAGTACATTATTTAATAAACCATGTAATCGCGAAACGTTTTCTAATAAAAAAAAAGTAAGGAATGACTCAAGTTGCATTCAACCTGAACTTTAACGCACACACACGCTGATGACTCAAATACGATGTGTTCCCTATTTTATTTTCTTTCTCGCATTACGTCACTTAAGGTGTTTTCCCCAATTTTAAACCAATATTAGCGAATACATAAAAATCAATTAGGACTTTTTTTCCAATAATAAAAAGAAACACTTTTTTTTTTATTTAATACCAGGAAATTAAAATTTTTTTTCAATACAGATAAAAAAAATTGTAAATTGATAAAAAAAAGAACAAAGAAAAAAACACGCAAAAAAATAATATTAATCAATATATAGAAATAAAAAAAAGTTCAATTTCCTGACAAGAATGAAAAATCTTTGAAATTCATCAAATAATTTTTGTATATTGTGTGTGCATATAGCATGCAAGCAAAACGTGAAAAAGATTAATCTAAATTAATTTTTTTTTTCCTTTTTGGCAATAATATAATTGATAATATGACAAAGTGAGGATTTACGAATGGGAGATAAAATTTTTTTTTTAATTTATAATTATAATTTTTTTTTTATTGACACATGTGTAATAATATTGAAAAATACGTGTAAAAAACAAGTGTTTCTAGGCGGTCATTCGCGAGGGACTTCCCTCGAATTCGCGGCAGAACGGTATATTTAATAATCTTTACAGCTGCTCCTTCACTGTCGGCTTATTTGCCAAGGACGTTGATCCCTTCTTGCTAATTATGAACTCTATTAATGTACTTATTATAAATTTTGACATTTATTCAAAAGAAATTCGGACATTATGTTTTTATATTTACTGATTATTGTCTATAATTTATTTTTTGACCATTATTTATTTTTTTTAACTATTGTTTAAATTAATTTTTTTTTCATTGTTGAAATTAATTGTTTATATAAATTGTTTGTATGAATTGTTAATATAAATTGTTCATAACAATTGTTTACATATTAATAATAAAAAGTTGAATAAATAAAAAGTTTCTGTTAATAAAAAATTCCCAAGGTTAATTTTTGCTCAAGGCTTTTAGGGAAATTATATTCGAAATTCAAAAATTATCTCTAAATTTATCAAAAAATACAATAAAAACATGTGTTTAATTCTTTTGTTTATCATTTATTGATATTGAAATTATTTCATAATTAAAAATTAATAGAATATACATAGTTGATTCCTTGAAAATAGTTTTTTTATTTTTTCGTTTTTTAAACAAATATTGACTCGCATAGAAAACATTTTTTTATCGATGCACACGTGCCAAGGACTTTGAAATTATTGTTATTCATAATAAAAATTAAATTATTTCAAATTAATTGAAGGTGAAAAAAATATTTAAAAAAAAGTTAAAATAAACAAAAATGGAAATAAAAGAAGTTTAATTAGAATGAGCGAAAAGAAGGTAAAATAAAAAAGTAGAAACAAAAAAGTAGAAATAAAAAAATTGAAATAAAAAAGTTGAAAAAAAAAGTTTTCTATTAATAAAAAAAGGCAATTTTCTCTTTCTCAATGTTGAGTAATAATTAAAAGCTTTCTAAATAAATCTCTGCAGTAGTTAATGAACGATTTAATTTAATAGTCTCTTATTATTAATATTATCAGCCTTGCCTCATCTATTTGAAAGTATTTGGAATTTTTTTTCAATAAGAAATTATTCCC
The DNA here is from genome assembly GCF_015476425.1 of Leptopilina heterotoma. Classification (NCBI taxonomy): domain Eukaryota; kingdom Metazoa; phylum Arthropoda; class Insecta; order Hymenoptera; family Figitidae; genus Leptopilina; species Leptopilina heterotoma. Next base: position 59,422 of record NW_025111015.1, read on the forward strand.
ATATCTATTTATTTAATAATTATCATTAATTATCAAAATTGCGAAAAATTTATATGGAAATAATTTTGTTTCTATTTTTACTCCAAGCATACGAGACTTGTTCTATTCTTGTCACAAAGTTATAATTTTAAAAACTGAACTGCCATCTGACGGTGACCTTGGCGTTCTCAGGTGGAGAGCCAGCTCCATATTGAATCTCAACATTTTTGCAATTCCACTGTAAAATTTAATCTAAAATTGCATTCTAATCCATATAATTCCAACTAATTGTTATTTCGTTATTAAAATACAAATGTAGAACTAAATTTACTAAAGTTATCGATTATTTATAAACAGCTGTATTTTTTTTTGTTCAAATAAAAAAAAATTCTAAAGAAATAATGTTATAAAACACAAGTAATTATTTTATTAAAAGTCTTTTCTTTTAAAATTTTTTTTTCTTTTTAAATGGATGAAAAATAAACAAAAATAAAAATATGAAAAATAAATAGATGGAAAATAAACAAGTAAAAATAAATAGATGAAAAGTAAAACAAGTTAAAATAAATAAATTACGAAAACAAAAAAAAAATAATTTTTAAAAAAGAAATCACCTAATGCAAAAACTAGACATTAAGTGTCGGTCAAGAGACGAAGAATGAATGAAAAATTGTAACTGTGTAGTACATGTATATATAGACACACATACGTATATATATATAACTTAATAAAGTAACCGGACGCGTCAGAGTCACGTCACATGTTTATTGCAGATACGCTGCTATACTGTAAGGGGAAGAACCTGAAAAGAATTGCCGATTGGAAGAGATACTTCAATGTTAAATGGGAATATCGCGTCGTATAGTAAACTGATTATAAACACGATTTATTTTCACAATCACCACGACTATTCAGCGATGAGTGAACCAGTCAAGTCATACAATTTTAGCGTTTTCTCATAAAGAAACAACATTTTTTTTTCTTTTCATTCACAAAATCTTTAAAATTACAAAAAAAAACAAAAGTGTCAAGTGTTCTTTTATTCATTTGCAAAAAAGAAAAGAAACGAACAAAAACCATTCTTCTGCCAAGTGGAACGCTTTACTTCGTGTGAAACCCAAGAGGTGCTGACATTGAATTTCGCGAGTGTTTTCCTAGATTCGCGAAAAAAAAAACAGTTCCAGTTTATTTCAAGGTGTTTAAAGTTTTAAAGACTTTTAAAGACGATTTTTAAAACTTGTTTTTAACTAAAATATCTGAATTTAAATATTTGGATTCTGGTCGATTTGGAAGTGGTTTTGAAAAACAGTTGAGGACCTCGAAGCAACTATTTTTAGTAGCTGCTGAAATAGGAAAAGTTTGGGACAATCCGTAAAAAATTAAGGACATCTTGGCCAGGTATTTTGTTGAACTAGAAAAATTTGAACGGTTTGGAGAAATCCCTGAAAAATTAGGAACCATTTTTGACAGAAGTGCAACAATCCGAACTGTTTAGGAACATCCGTAAAAATTAAGGACAACTAAACAACTATTCAATCAGTCTGCAAAATTCTGAATAACAATTTGGGAAAATTCCTGAAAGTTTAAGGACATCTAAGCAACTATTTTGTAGGACAACAAAAATCAGAACAATTTAGGAACATCCGTAAAAAATTAGGCACATCTAAATAAATTTGACAGATTGCAACTTTTGACAATCCGAACGGTTCAGGAACATTCCTAAAAACCTAAGGACAACTAAACTATTCTATCAGTTTGCAACAATCCGAACAATCCAGAAATAATCCAAAAAGAAAACCAAAGACATCAACAATATTAAAACAACAATTTTCCCAAACAACAGAAATCAAAAATCCCAACAACAACAAAAAAAATACCATCCCTAAAAAAAATCAGGGAATGAATAACAATAAAACAAATTGAAAAATTCCCCAGCAAAATATATCGAAGAAAAAAGGAAGGTAAAAAAAAAACTTTTCAAATATGACGAAAAGTGAAAAGGACCTGGAAATAATATCCGGGGATGGTCTCCGTCTTAGGAAGGATTGCAACAAGAATCTATTGGAGATTAAAGGCGATGGATGTAGAATCACAATAGGAAGAAATTTTGGAACGATTCGTATGATTGGCGATGGTTGTCGATTGAAGGTGATAAAAAATATTGGTTCCATTGAATATAAAGGTGATGGGGGTCGCGTTGATCTTGGTCCCGATTCAATTGAGGATAAAGTCACGTTTATTGGACATGGAAGCCACGTGAAGTATTTTAATGAAAAATCATCATCATCATCATCATCGTCATCGCGATCATCATCACCAAAATTAACAAAATCTAATCAATCTAATCAGTTTAGTGATAAAATTAATTTGCAAAATCAAACAAAAAATAATATCACTAAAAATGAGTGTAATTTTGAAAGTGAGAATCAATACAACGAGAGGAGGGAGAGATCTAATGTGAGTTACAGTGAGGGTTCGACGATGATAGTGACGAAAATTATTTTAGATTCAAATGGCAAATGTCACACGAATATTAGGACAATTTGTAAAAATGTTAATACATCTCAGTGTTAGATAATAATCTCTCTATCTATGAGTCCTTCAGTATTAGTTTTTCAAAAGAAATTATATTTTTCAACAAATCTTTTTATATTTTATATTTTCGATTTCAATTCTTAATTTTTGTTTCTATCTATAAATTTTCGATTTTTGTTTTATAATTTTTCGAAAACATGTTTCTATCACAAATTTTCGTTTTCTATTTTATAATAATTTATCTGAAAAATGTTTCCAATACAAATTTTCGTTTTCTATTTTATAATTTATCTGAAAAATGTTTCCAATACAAATTTTCGATTTCTATTTTATAATTTTTCCATCTCCATAAATTTCTATAAATTATTGAAGTATATAAGTTGGATGCTCTTTATAAAAAAAAAACAATTACAATTTTTTATTCCGCAATTTAGAATAAAATGTATAAAATAAAATTTTTAAATATTTAAAAGACGTGTTTGCAAATATGAAAACTGATGTATGTGGATATTTTTAAAATTGGTAGTATATTGATCAAACAAAAAACCTCCACGCGTGTACGAGCGTTATATAGCTATTATTAATCAGTCAATCAATCATCAATGAAACGTAATTCAATAAAAAAGGAGAAGATTTGTAATCTTTTCTCCAGTAATCTATATTACATTGTTGTTAAATTGCAAATTTCCTTCAAATAAGACTGCTTACTATGTAATTAACTGCCTAATATTGCCTTTTTATAAATTAATAGTAAAATTTTTTATTTAATTTAGATATAATTTAATTTATTTTTCTATGTAAGTAGGAAAAAATGTAAATAAAATTTATTTATTATAAAATTTAATTCCTATATTTATTGAAATTCGAAACACAAATAAAAAACACAAACCTCACTATCAATTATAACTCATCTGCATTATTTTGAAAATTATTTTTGTTATTCAATAATATTGTTCTTTTTATTATTATTATCAGTCTATTGGTAATAAATAATTGCTAATAGTAAATAATAATAATCATAATAATATATAAGGAAAAAATAATTTTATTCTGAATATTAATTATTATTATTATTATTATTATTATTATTATTATTATTATAATTTTTATTATTAGAACTACTATTATTATTTTGAAAAATAAAAATAATCAATTTTTTAGTTCATTTTATTATTACTATTATTATTATTACATTACTTATATTATTATTAACAAAATAAAAGTAATTTTCTAAAATAAAAAAAATTAAGATTTGAAAAGCCCGCTTCAAAATTGATTGCTAGAGGGCGCCACTGACTTTCTCGCTAGTGGTAATTTTTTATGTCAAATTTTAGTAGGAGGAGTAGTAGTAAAAAAGTATATTATTGGTAAAGAATAGTTGGTAATAATAAATAATAATAATTTATTTAAAAAAATAGTCTCTTATGAATATTTATTGCTATTATTACACGGAGAGACCCACATTCGTAAAAATTACTAAAAACGGTTGCAATGACCGGAAATAAGGGGACTTTTAGCATAATGTACTACAGAATTAGATAAATTTACAAAAGAAATAGATAAATTTGCTACATTGAAATAGCAAGTTTTAATATTTTGTGTAAGAGTTGTAAATGTAGCGAAAATTGATTATAGTTTTCTCTAATTTAATTAGACAAAATCTGACAAATGAAAACATTTTCCACTAAAATCTTCTATCCACTGTAGTAATTTTTGGTGAGCAAGTGTGGCTAGCGAGTGCAGTCATATGGCGCCTGTATTTCTATTGGTTGCTAACCTCGTCAATCTCCGTAAATGAGCCGATGCCTTCCGATCATTGACAGTGACTATGTTTCGCGTATGTAAAATAAATTTGGATATTATCTACAATAATTAAATATAAAGTGAAACGTAGGTCGTTCGGTATCTCAGAAATTGACCATTATAAATTAATAAATTTTGCATTTATTCCTGTCCCAAGAAGTATGTCTTATAATAAGTTGTTAAAAGTAAACTGCTTTCTCGTAAGTGCTGTAAATTTTCATCATTCAATATATAAGGAAACAAAGATGTATACTTTCAGTGAAATTCGTTGTCGTGCGTGCAGTTGTGTATTAGTGTATTAATTAACCGCGTCTATACATATAAGTGAAATAAACATGTGTGTGTCTTCAAATATTTATCCAACAACAAATATATAAGTGTGTGAGTGTGTGTGTCTGTGTATGTAAAAATCCTTCCAGTTTACCTCCACTAGTCAAGAATTGACGGGAAACCGGCGACAAAAATCCGTATTTTTTCCTTTCACTCTTTCTTTCTGCATTTACAACGACTATAGTAATTTTACGTACACAATGTTTCTGAGTTTTACTACAGTTGTTTGGAACTATTGGACGAAATAGTAAGAAACTTTGCTAATTTGGTGAACATTTGTCGGGATTAGTGACTTAGTGTAGAAAATAGTAAAAAATACAAAAAGTCCCCTTATTTCCGGTGGTTGCAATGTGAATATAGTAAATTCTAGTGTGATTTTATACAAAAATTAGTAATCTCGGTCTCTCCGTGTAGAGATTGTTACGATTTTTATTATTCTTTTTAATAAAAATTATTATTATTATTATTATTATTATTATTATTATTATTATTATTATTATTATTAGTATTATTAGTATTATTATTATTATTAATATTATTATTCTAAATAATGAAAATAATCTATAATTAAAAATACAATAAAAACATGTGATTAATTTTTTTTATCATTTATTGATATTGGCATTTTTTCATAATAAAAAATTAATAGAATATATAGGAATTGATTTCCTGAAAATTGTTTTCCTTTTTGTTTTCGTTTTTTAACCAAATATTTAGTCATAAGAAACATTTTTCTATAGATGCACACGTGCCAAGGACTATGATTATTGTTTTATTAATAATAAAATTTGAATTGTTTCAAATGAATTGAAAGTGAAAAAATTAAATAAAATAAAAATAAGAAAAAAAGGTAAAAATAAAAAAAGTTAAAATAACATTTAATTAATTAAAATTAATTAAAAAATTGTAATTAAAAAGTTTAATTAGAAAGAGTGAGAAAAAAAGTAAAATAAAATGGAAGTAGAAATAAAAATATTGAAATAAAAAAAGTTGAAAACAATTAAATTTAAAAACAAAGTTGTTTATTAATAAAAAAAAGCAATTTTCTCTTTCTAAATGTTGAGTTTTTTTTTTTTTTTTTTTTTTTTAAATAAAAATTATTATTAAAATACTATTATTATTATTATTCTGAATAATAAAAATAATCAATAATTTTTTAGATAGCAGCTAATTTTGTTAATTAATAACACAACTATGAATCATCATTTACCGAGATAATAATTCTAATAATTAGGGAAAAAAATATTTTGATTTATTTTTATTATCGAATTTTTCCAATATTTCTAAAAATAAATAACGATAAAAGGCACTCAAAAGAAAAATTTTAATTATTTTTTAATTAACACGTTAGGAACTATATATTAAAAGTCATATACGGGACAATATTAGAATTGAATGAGAATTGTATACATATATAGTATGTATACAATTTGTATATGATGATTTATCATTGAAAAGAAAGAAGTGCACCTATTATTATTGTTATTATTTTTACGGTGAGAATATAACTGTATATTTAAAAAAAATACTGATTCAGAAACTTTAATGATTACAATCCTTATTTTTTCAGCTCGGCTAAATGTGGTCATGCATTCATGCACATCAGGATGTTCATCCGCATGATCGCTTGGGAAGTAGTGTAATGAAAAAAAATTAAACAAAACAAGGTTAACAATTGAAGAATATACATATACATATATATAAAAAAATTGTCAGTCATTTTGATTACATTGTTATGACAATGGCTAATTAGAATTATTTTTAATTTGTTTTAGTACATTTTTTATGTAGTTTTTTATAATGTTTTTTTATTATATGTCTTTAATATAATTTTTACTGTATTTTTTACCATATTTTTCACTACATTTTTACTATATTTTTCACTACATTTTCACAATATTTTTATCATATTTCTACTACAAATTTTACTGTATTTTTTACTATAGTTTTTTTATTATAATTTTACTATCCATTTCTTGTAAATATTTTACTATTTTTTTACTTCATTTTTACTAAATTTTTTATATTTTTGACTATATTTTTACTGAAAATTTGACTGTATTTTTACTATATAGTTTTACTATCTATTTCTTGTGTATATTTGACAATTTTTTTACTATATTTGTAATACCTTATTTTCATATTTTTTCTATATTTTTACTAAAAATATAATTATTGTGATTTTTACTTTAAAGTTTTACTATCAATTTCTTGTATATATTTTACTATTTTTTTTACTATAATTTGACTAAATTTTGTGTATTTTTTACTATATTATTTTGACCAAAATAGTTTAAATACCAAAATATATATTTTTACTACCATTTCTTTTATGTATTTTACTATATTTTTTACTATATTTTTTACTATATTTTTACTAAAATTTTGACTATATTTTTAACTTCACAGTTTTACTACATTTTTTTTATATTTTTATAAAAAATTTGACTATATTTTTATTATATTGTTTTACTATCCATTTCTTGTGTATATTTGACTATATATTTCTTAAAATTTTACTATATTTGTACTACACTACTTTCATATTTTTCCTAAAACTTTACTATATTTGTACCACATTATTTTTATATTTTTTCTATATTTTTACTATAGAAATTTAATTGTGATTTTTACTATAAAGTTTTACTATCTAAGAAATGTAGTAAAAATATAGTAATAATTATGGTAATAATTATAGTCAAAATTGTGGTAAAAAATAAAGAAAATATTAGTAATTTGAAATCAACTACAATTTGTACTATTACATTAATCGAAATCAGTGAACGACTTTGAACTAATTTAGAATTAGAAAGAATATTTTAAAAATTATTTGAATGAAAAAAAAAATAATTATCTTTCAAATGCATTCACATTCACATATGTAAGATACGTATATATAAGCTCGTGTTTTTTATGTGTGTGATAATCGAGTATAAAAACGGTACCAACAACTTTCTCCCTGGAAGACAATTTAAAAAGTCGAAAAATAATTCAACCTCGTTTCGTAATATTATCACGAAATTGCAAGAGCTCCAAAATTAAGCGTCTTGTATATATACACAAATTATAAAACTACATTTCAATATTGAGAAAAAAAAAATTCCACTTATCTTATCATTTATCTATAAACTAGTTTTTATTTCAATATTACAAAATCTATTTTTCGTTTTTAATGAACTGAATAAATAACAAAACTGAATGAAATGAATCAACTTTAATAATAATCATTCTCTAATAATCTAATAAACAGCAATTTTTATCAGAAAAAAGTATATTATCGAAAAAACCATAAAAAAGACATTTTTGGGTTTAATTAACTTATTTGACATAGCATTTTAGTGAGGAATTTTAATTAAATTTTTTTCGGAATTATTCTCCATACTTCTGATATAACAAAGAGATATTTTAATATAGCCATTGAATGTGAGTCTGAAATATAAATGTCAGATTTTCTGACAAAACCAGATGTCCAGAGAAAGAGAGAGAGAGAGAGAGAGAGAGAGAGAGAAGAGTAGTTTACACCATCTGTTTTATATTTCTATATATCTTTCAGTAACTGTTGGTTTCCGCACTACTCTAAATTTATTTAATTAGAAAAGATTGTGAAGCCAAAAAGACGACATTGTCGTTAGAGAATCCAATAAGAAAACTAAACCTGCTTATAAAAAAATATTAAATTTAAATAAATTTAAATTTAAATATGCATGAAAAATGTGCCATTTTTTTAAGAATTTGTAAATTCTTTCTTTCCCATTTTTTAGAATAGTATTTTTTTCATTTTATTTAACGCTTTCTTTTTTTACAATATCAGTTCTAAGTTCTTCAAAAAAAAAATTAAAAAGATAGTTTTTAACAATAATTACTATACTGTAATGTTTTAATGATTAAATTCTCTTTATTTTTATTAGTCGTCTTGTTTTCATTAATTTCTGCAAAAAAAAAATTATTGAATTTTAATTTATTTTCAAATATTAGCGCCATTAGTCTAGAGGCGCGCTGCTGTTGCTAAAATCTAAAATTTGACGAATTTGGCGCGAATTTTGAAAAATATGATTAATATTCTTTTTTTCTATATGAGAGATAATAGGAAATTTCTTTTCCTTTCACATGACCTCAGGTTTAATAAAAATATTCCATAATATTTATAATTATTACTATATGCAAACTTTGTACGACTGTAAAATTACATTGTATACTAATTTTAAAAAGAAGTAAAAATAATTTTATGCTTCAAAACAACTTTTACCTTCTAAAAAAATTGTACCTTTTAAGATAAAACTTCTTTTTAATAACTTTTAAAGCAGTTTACACCTCTAAAATTGTTTGTCTTATTTGAAAAGATAAAGAATTTACAACACTTCCTAATTTTAATCTCATTGTCAAACGTCTTTTAACCATAAATTCGACTCGAAGGGAAACGAATCATATTGTAAAAATAAAAACCTGAAAGCAATACGTCTACATTCATTTATATATATAAAAATTGTATTGTCGAGAGAAGAAAAGAATTAAAAATCAAAAGAGAAGGAAACATTTAGGGACGATGAAAGTTGACTTTTGGTAATTATCTAGAAAGTTTTATGATTTTCGTATGCGGTTGCTTATTTTCAGTTTTCCTTTCCAATATAACGCAGGTCAGGTAAAATTTTTTGATTAGCAATTGCCCTCTCGCACACATATATAGAATAAAGAGCAATGCGGGAGATTTTAACAAGATGGTAAATATATCCAGCAGGCATATTATTATTATTATACTACACAGAAGGGATCCTAAATAAGCCTCTGGGAATTCTTGATGAGGTTATAAAATTAATTGGACATCAGACGCATTATAGTGGAAAAAAAGTCGATATATTTCGGGTGCACTCTGAAATTTTCGAATAAAACTCAAGGATAGTTGTTTTCGTTTTTTTTTTTATGGATTTCTGTTAAAAAAAATCTATTAAAATTTCAATAACAAAGTTTCAAAAAGTTTCAAAACAAAATTTATGACTTGCTTCGAAAGAAAACAAAGTAAAATTTACATTAGAACCATTTTGTATAACTGAATTTGAATTTTAAGAGGAATTTTAGTCTTAATTTTTGAAATATACCTGAATTTGACTTATAAAATCTAATTTTAAGCTTAAAAATAGGGTGGTAATAGACTAAGACATTTCAATTAATTTAAATGATATCGCCTTTTTCAACCCCCTTATTTAAATTTTATCCACTTTTTCAAATTTTCTGATGATTTGTCACCTTTTTCTAATCTAATCTTCAGAAAAACTGTGACTGAGTTACATAACATAAATTATAAAAAAAACTAAATAAAAATGTTTTTTTTTATTTCCAAGTAGAAATTTTGATTTCTATTTTTGAAAACAAAAAAAAAAGAGAAGGGGTTAATCTTTTTTCAAGACAGTCTATCTGATTGATTGTTTTAAAAAGAGGAAGCACGTGCTTTTGTGACTGCGAGGGCTTTGCATACTACAGAGGCCATTTACCGAGAGAGTCAGTTAGGTATCATCATTGTAGTTAAGTTGGCCAATGCAAATTTATCTCGCTTTTGGCTACACTACTAACTTGTCCACGTTAGAAATAACACTAAGGGTATAAAAATAAAATACAAAAACCCATACCAAGAAACTTTATCTAAGGTCACAAACGAGCAGATTAGAATAGTAGTGTACGAAAAAACAAAATTCCTATAGAAACGAAGGTGCTTTAATATTATATATCTTAAAACTAGTTTAAGATAACTTTATAGGTTAGGACTTAAAATCATATTCTCAACGGCTAAAATTCAGTCAAAAATGAATTTTTTCTCGTAATGTTCATTTTTTGAAAAGTGGTCAGAAAATGGAATTTATTTTTAAATAACCAATATGTAACAAATAGGCAAAAAATGATTATATAAATGAATGTAAAAAAAATTGCAACTATATTAGATTTCTCTCATGGAAACTAGAATTCACAACCAGGAAACAAATTCCCCGTTAACATTTTGACAAAGTGCATTTTCACGATGTTTACGTGGACAAAAATGGCACATCTATCAACAGATGAGACCAAAGACTTGCTCGGTGTCTCAACCTTGCCTGCTTTCCTAACAGGGACGACACGACGATGCGTGCAAAAATATTTTTAATTCCCAAACGCTATTTTTACACTCTTCAATAAAAAGGCTCTCATGCCTTCGGTTGTTGAAACCCCCTCATCTATTCCCAGGCGAGAACTGACGCTGGATTCAGGCTTTACGGAACCTTCATTGAGGCTTGGTCAACATTGATCAAGCCTTGGTGGGACGGCGGAACGAAGGTTGCTTCTAGCTATAATGTAACACTTATTTAAGACTGACGCTCCAGTCTTTGTTGTAGATTGGCGTTCAATGTTCAATCAATGCTGCGGAACCCTATAATGCAGGACTGAAACAAGGCTGCTTCCACTGTTCCCAAATTTACGCCTCTCTCGCGCTCATTCAATATAATATGAATATATGAATTGTATATAATAATAATATTTTAATAATAATAATAATAATTATTATTATTATAATAGTAATGAATATTATTGATATTATTTTTATTCATGTTATATGCGTTTGTTTGGAAATAAGTTACTATTATAATAATTATATTATTTTCATATAAATAATATATTACTAACAATAAATGTCATTTGAAATAGTAATATTAAAAAAATAATTTTAGTAAAAAAAGACAATTTTTCTGTTAATCGATACATTTTTTTCTCTATTTTTTAGCAGACTTCTTAACACTATTTACAAACATGTTCACAAGTTTTTATTCACACAACACAACACACAATTTTATTATTTTATATAACGCTTAAAACAAAGAATGAAAAATATTCGCTCGCATGTGGGATCGAACTCACGACTCCCACCCCCCTAACGCATACCGGAAGTATTCAACGCACGCATTTAACCGCTCGGCCACAGAAGGCTGGAAGGCACCTCGCCTAATCTACTATTTCAATGCCAGCGCCGTATATTCTGTATATACGGCGCGTCACTCAATATTTGTTCAGCATGGGACACCAATGTTCGTCCCATGCTCGATTAAAGACTCGGTCAATCTTGATACAATATTCACTTTCTTTTTATTACCGTGTGCACTGAACAATATTAAATATTAATATTTATAAATTATTTATTATTAAAATATTTTTTATGACAATTTTATAAGTTAAATTATATATATTATTTTTTATCTTGTTCAGTGTCAAATTATTATTTTCAAAGTTTAAGAGTTTCGTTTATCTGAAAAATTATTAGTGAAAAAAATGTTCATTAGGTAGTAATAAATATTTATGCTTAGTAGTTTTACACTAGGATTAACTGTTTAGTAAATATTATCAAAAAACTATTTTCTGTCAAACGCGCGCGACTAAACACAAATAACCTTGAAACTCCAGCATTACCAACTCAACACATACGTTAAACTCTTAAGTTGGCAATGCTAAAGTCTCAAGGTCATTTGTGTTTAATCGCACGCGTTTGACAAAAAATAGTTTTTTGATAATACATATTTACTAAACAGTTAATCCTAGTGTAAAACTACTAGGCATAAATATTTATTACACCCTAAATGAACATTTTTTTCACTAAAAATTTTTCAGACAAACGAAACTCTTGAACTTTGAAAACAATTATTTGACACTGTGCAAGAAAAAAATAATAATGTATAGGTAATTTAACTTTATTTATATAAATCTTATAATAATTAATAATAATAATAATAATAATTATTATTATTATTATTATTATTATAAAAAAAATAATATTTAATATTTATTTTTAATTTAATATTTTTTTATAATAATAATTATTATTATTATTATTATTATTAATAATAAATTAATAATTAATATAAATAATATACACTAAATAAATATTAATATTTATTTACCAATTGATATCTTAATAATAATAATAATTAATAATAATTTTTAAATAGTATACAAAATTATCATAAAAAATATTTTAATATTAATTAATTTATAAATATTTATATTTAATATTTTTAAGTGCACACGTCAATAAATAAACTGTCAAGATTGATTCAGGCTTGAATTAAGATCAGATGTTTGAGCTTCACTCACGAAGATTGACCGAGTCTTGAATCGAGCATGGAACGAACATTGGTGTCCAAAGCTGAATCAACATTGAGTGACAGTGGTATAAAGACTGTTTCAACACTGGGTTACCCAGGCTGGGCGTTCAAGGCTCAATAAATCTTCAATCCATCGTCAGCATTGGTCTTTCGCGCCTGGGTTCTATTTAACCCATCAGTTCCTATTTGACGCGAGATAAGCTTGTGAGATATGAAAAAAAAATAAAACGCTATTTTTTGTTATACGAAATTTAACCCTAAAAGAAGTTTCGTTTTCATTTTTGCTTCTTTTTTATTTGAGAGGGAATTTTTATCAGTATTTGAAAAAAGTCGAATATAACATTCCATTTATCGCAGTATTCGCACGCTTTCTATATATGGTATCTTATCGAATTGATCTTTATACAACAATATATGTGAACGATGATTAATTGTTTTCATAAAACAATAGGGATGGTCTTTCGAGAGGTGTAAAGACAAATTGGGTTATAAAATTATAACAAGATGCCATAACAAGACATCGAAGTGCTCTCTCTTTTCAACCATATAGCCAAAGGGAGAATTAGAATATAAAAAAAGGAGTTAGAAAACCGTGGGAAGAAGCTGAGATCTTATTAGGCGAATCAGGACATTATAGATGGGAAAGCTTTTTGTATACAACTTAAAAGGGTGTGTCTTACTTTGAATATAAATATGGAATTTATCGAATCTTTTATTTTATGTATTTCGTATTAAAAACCCAAAAATAACATTTACAAGATTCCACGTTCTTTATCCTAAGATGTCCTGCATTTTAAAAATCTTTGGAACACTTTTTTTTTTGTCAAAAAAAAAAAAGTGTTCCAAAGATTTTTAAAATGCAGGACATCTTATATAGGATAAAGAAGGCAATTCTTTATTCCTGATGCTAAACACGATTTTCAATGTAAATAATTCTCATCACCCTGTGTGCGTAAACATTTATAGAATAAGATATGTGTTTATACACCGAGAACAGAGAGGATTTAAACTTTTAAACAAGTGCTATGCCGTCTTATGCTTATATTTCTGGTACAACCAAGGTACAACAAAAGTCGCATTTAAATCCGTTAAATAAAGGTTTTACTGATTTTTAATTTTAATTTTATTCAACTGACTTTATTTTAACTATTCAAATCCGGACTATTTTTAAATATTAAAATTTTCGCTAGTCATAACTTTAGGACTTAAAATCATATTCTCAAGGCTAAAATATTCAGTCAAAAATGAATTTTTGCTCGTAATGTTCATTTTATGAACAATTTTAGTCAAAAGTGGTCAGAAAGTAAAAAATTATTCTTTGCAGTGAAACCCTAGCGTCTTATAACAAAAATATTTGAAATATACCCTATTTTTAATCTTAAAACCAGATGAAGGTATACCTTTAGGTTTTAAATACTCTTCAGGCTAAGATTCAGTCAAAAATGGTACTAAACATTATTGTAAACGATTTTAGTCAAAAATGATCAGAAAGCAAGAATTATTTTTTACACCGAACCCTTTAAATTATTCTAAAATGAAAATGATGGAACAGTACAAATTTACAAATTTTATATTCGGATTTCAGTTTTCTACTATAAAACTCTTTAAACAACTATACAAGTTTTACCATTTTTCGTTTTTACCTCAAACTTTTAATATTTTTTTAATCTTTGCTTTTCAGTATAGATTTGCTTTTATTATTTCATGCATAAAGGATCAATATAATATTTTTCGCACTTTTCGCTTATGTAAGGTGATTTTTAATAATCAATTTTCTCGCAAATAATTACAATCCATTGAATTCTTTATTTTAATATTGGAGTCAGTTATTTTATAACAATGTTGCGTAAGGTAATTAAATTTAATGAAAGATTGAAATCATTTTAGCCTTGAAGGACTAATTAATAAAATTAAATTCGCTAAATAATGTTCTGTTAAGAATTAAGTAAAAATTGAAAATATCAAGTACAAAACAAAAGTAAGCTTATCACAAAAATATTACTTTATATATTAAAAATTATTTTCGACAAGTGATAACTTTGACCATTGCTCTTTTCCTCTTTTTAAGAAAACATTCTTAATTGTCAACTTAGAATAGTTTATAAATATTTTTTTTTAAACAAAACTTTATATTTAAAATTTAAATATTAAAAATACTTTAAATTAACTACTAGACCTACTTCTAATTAAAATAAGTAATAAAATTATAGATATCCTTCAATTATCGTTTGCTTCAAATCTTCAATATCTTTCATTAATATTCATTAATGTTGCAAATAAACATGTTTCAATGCACTTGACCGTCAAATTATTTAATCAAAATTTGCTTTAATTGAAATCAAGGATAATATTACGATGAGGCTATACATAAAGTGTCTGTGAAAGAGAGAGAGAGAGAGACCCTTTTTTTCATCAAACAAATAAGACCTTATAACACAGACAATAAATACAAATCTCTGAATAAAACCCATGACAAAAAATTAATGTTTTAAATTATTAAAAATTATTAAAAAAAATATTTTGCGAGAAAATTTTACCGGAATCGATAAACTAACATAACTCCAAAAAAAAACCTTACCTTACCCGTGTGATGAATATAATCACGTCCCGGTCAATGATGTTTTATATTCTTCGTTAAAAATTTCCGAACACTTCACTATTCACACACAAAAACAATTTTTTTTTAAACAAGAAATAAGTCTTCTTCCTATCTTCATTTACACGCTTCTTCTTCTTAAAGCACAATTTTTGTATTAACTATAACGGTTGAAGATATTTTTTTTTGTAAAAATTTACACAGAGAGTACTTCATGCTGCAGTGAAACTGATGGGGAAAATGAACCGAGATCATACAAGACTGCGTCCTAATCAGGATCGGACTGAAGAAAACGCAGAGCCCTTGGCTTTGATTTTTTTCTTCTTCATTCTCACTTTATTGGAAAATATTTTTTTTAAAAATTAATTCAATAATTAAAATTGAATTAAAACTAATACTTAATGGGAAACTATACGTAAAATAACATTGTTTTATAAATATTTTTTTTAAATTAAAAATAAAAAATGAAAATAAGAATCGTGACGTCAAGTTATGAGGGTATCGAATAACAAGGCTCCCGTTTGTAATTTAAACCCTCTATAGTTTCATTGAGTATAATTAAAATTATTAATATAAATATAAATTAATATAAAATTATTATTAATTATGTTTTTTTAAACATAAAGAACATGTGGGAAAAGTTCTACATTATTTTATTCCAATTACTTTTTAGTAATTGAAGCCCTAGCGGGAGCAACTAAAAACTTCCATTAGTAAGAAAAAGATAGACATATCTCTGTCCTTTTTTTACTAACCAAAGTTTAGTTAGTCTTATCGCCACCAGGAGCCTTACCGGATCTAGACAAATTAAATTCCAACCTAAAAATTTTCACTAAATTGCAAAAAAAAAAATAAATTTTTTAAATAAAAATCGCATAAATAATAACAGTGTTTATAAATTATTATAAAACTACCCCACCCAGAAAAATTCGATTTTTTTCTGAGCGGGGCGAAAAATTCCAACTAGCCGCTCTTGATGAAAGAGCCTCCCTCTTGAAAGGGAGGGGCCTTGAAACTTTGAAAGATTCCCGCGCAAAATATTCAAAAGCCGATTTCTAAAATTCAGCAAACCGAAAAATTATTTTAAACAAATTATAAGAAGCTTTATAAAAAATTAATAAAATAATTTACAATATTATTCATAATACTTAATAAAAATAAATTTATGATATTGCAGGAAATCGACGAAAGAAGTGGATTATGAAAAAGAGAATCTAAATTTTAGAAATTGCTTTATAAAAATAGATTTACAAACAAAATCGTATTTGTTTTAAACTTACATTAACTAAGGTACTTAGTGAATTATATTATTAATATTTTTATACATTTAACAAATTATGAAAATTACTTGAAATCCTTCATGGCGGGTGTCATACCCATGAAAAGTTCCTCCATCTGATGTCGCTGTTCGTCAGTCTTCAAGTTCTTCCATATCTCGTTAAGTTTCTTTTGTTGATGTTTCTGCAGACATTTTTTTTGTAAAATTAAATTAATTACATTGAAGACAAAAATTTTAGTCCTAACTTTGCAGCATTTTTTACATTCTCATTTAATTAAAAAGAATATAAGAAAAAGAAATTTCAGTGCAAAAATTAAGTATCTTAAAATGACTTAAAACATCTTATATAAGATGTATTAAGGTCATGTTATTCAGTGGTCACGTGTTCCCATAGTAAAGTATATGGAGCACGTGACCACTAAATAACATGACCTTAAGTAACTTTGCAGTCACTTTTGAGATACTTTTGAGATACTTTTAAGATACTTCTTACAGATTTCGAAAAATTAACTGCAATTTGAAAAAAAAATTTAATTACTTTAACAAACAGGAAACAATGTCTGAGTGTTGCTCCAACGTATAAAATTTTCACGTCCACCGTCTGATCACCAATTTTATTAATTTTTGGAACGGAAGTAAGTAAAAATTTATGCGGTCCATGTCGAACTTTAACGAGAGCAATTCCTGTTTGTGTGTTGCAATATTTTGCTAGAAGAAAAATTTTTAACAAATTTAAAATTTTTTAAATTTTAATAAATTGCTCCCTTGAAGCCCTTTAAGGCTTATAGAGCTTAAAGTGAATTAAATATTAAGCAGAAAATATAATTGACAATAACTCAGTAATTACCGTTAAATCCGGCATTTATTGCAGCTTGTCCCAAATCACCATAATCATGATGCACTTGTTTTTGAATAGCGTGATGCAATCCGGTTGTTTTTAATATCAGTGTCTTATTTGGATTAACACTTGATGTTATCTCTAATGTGAAGTACCTGAAGGAAATCAATTATTTACTAACACTTTTAATTAATAATTTCATTACTAAATTTAAATTAATTTTCAAAACAGCATAATAAAATAAAAATTTTATATTTAACCCCCTGAATTTTATTTTTTTTTAAATACTACCACTATATTTCAAAATAAAAGACAACTCAAAAAAATGAAACAAAACTTCCTTTCTAAGATTATTATTTTGTGAATTTATCACTTGGTAAAAATTATAAAGTTAATATTTTTAAAAAATTATCAAATTAGAAAATAACCTTGTTTAGAAAAAAAGTATTTTAAAAATTCACCTTTATTAGGCAAAAATTTTTTAGAAAATACGTTTTAGAAAAACTGAACTCCAACCTGATAATTTTTTTAAAATATTATAACTAAATAATGACAAAAATTCTATAGTAAATTTAAAACCATTTTATCTATAGTAACTATTTGGAGGTTATGTTTCTATAAGTCGAATATTTATTTGATCGAATGTCCAAAAGTTATCCTTAATTTTACTCAAATTTGAATATTCTATTTATTTCCCCAATACCCAAATAACCGAATGTTAATTTATTCCTCGATTATTTACATTTTTCTCAAATTACCAAAAGTCTGACAAATTACTTCAAATCTAGTTAATAATTTCCATCGAATGTATTTTTTGACACTTCGAACGCTTTTTCTTTGAGAAAAATTTTAATTTTCCCCATTTAAATAAATAAATAATTAAAATATTACCTATTTTTGAACCGGACCATTGTTTCAGCGTTTTTAGGTTAATATCCACCGATGACATTAGTAGCGCATGCGCGAACCGTTGTATAACAGCTGATAACACTGTTGTTTATTATGATTAACACGTGCGCTAATTGTCAATGAAAAATATTTAACCTTTTCCCCCTTTCTCTTTAATTCACGATAAATATAATTATGCGTATATTTAAAGAGAAGATTAGTGCGAAAAAAATTATTAAATTCGAATCAATTGATGAAAGGTTTTTTTTTCTTCATATAAATGTTTTATAAATACTATATTATTATATAAAAACACGTAAGAAAGCGGAAGTAAAGAATATAAAATGTATAAGATTTTGCCACGCAATATAGATTGTAATATGCGGCCTCGTGTTTTTTAAACGACAGAAGAAAAAAATTAAATGTTCAGTCTTATCTATCATTCGTATTATCCGTCAGTCAGCGTTAGTTTGAGGAGTTGGAAAATTTATCCTAGTAGTAATAAATGATGACAGAATATTTTGTGGGTGTTGACGTGGGTACGGGTAGCGTTAGGGCTGCTCTCATAACCCATGATGGGAAAACAATAAATATCGCTAATCATCCAACGGATACTTTTAATCCCCGACAGGAATTTTACGAACAATCGTCAAATAACATCTGGGACTCGGTTTGCCGGGTTGTAAAAGTAAGTTATTTTTTTCCCATGACCTTATTTTTAATTTTTTTGATAACAAGAGGATGGAAATAATAAATAATTTTTGTTTACAGAAAGTTGTTGCTGACGTTCCAAAAAATAGCGTCAAGGGAATTGGGTTTGCAGCTACTTGTTCTTTGGTGGTTTTGGATAGAAATGGATCACCAGTGACTGTCAGTCAATCTGGTAATATTTTATTTCAAATTTTATTATTGAAAATTAAATTCTAATTTAATAAAATTAGTTATAGTCTTTCTTAATGAGAAGAAGAAGAAGTTTAAGTTGACCAGTTTATTGCAAATAAAAATGTACCACATCAGATAAGATATATTTGCTATCGTAGCTCATAGAATATTCATAAGACATTATACGATTGGAATGATAGTTCATCGAATTTATTATACAATTATTTTCTATCAGGCGATGATAATCGAAATATAATTCTCTGGATGGATCATAGAGCAGAGGAGGAGGCGAAATTTATAAATTCAACTGATCATGAGGTGCTTAAATATGTTGGTGGTAAAATATCATTGGAAATGGAGGCGCCAAAAATGC
Source organism: Leptopilina heterotoma (assembly GCF_015476425.1). Lineage (NCBI taxonomy): Eukaryota > Metazoa > Arthropoda > Insecta > Hymenoptera > Figitidae > Leptopilina > Leptopilina heterotoma. The sequence goes on from NW_025111015.1 coordinate 79,042, forward strand.
TTTGGCTGAAGAGAAATTTACCCTCCTCTTGGTCAAGAGCTCAACTTCTTTTTGATTTGCCCGATTTTCTCACATGGAGGGCAACAAATTCAGAATCTCGGTTTGTTCATTTTGATTCTTATATTCTTTGTTGTAATTTCAAAAAACTCTTTCTATTTCCTACTCAATAGGAAACACAACAAGTTCATTAGTTCAGTTTTCCTTTTTGGTTCACTTTCTCGACGGAACTTCATCCTTTAAGATATTATTGTGAGATTAGTTGATATTTATTGAAAACTATTCTTTTGAATAACTTTTCCATTTCTTTTCAGTTCATTGTGTTCATTAGTTTGTAAGTGGAATTATGTTGCAAGTCCTGAAAAGAATGGTTGGGACTTTGATTTTTACACGAGAATTGGACTCGAAGATCTTGCGAAGAATAATTGGAGGCTAATTGGTATATTGGCAAAATAATTATTGCACAACGTTACAATTTTATTATATTGCATATATGTAAAAATAATCATCGGAATTTCGAATTTCAGGTTCAGAAGTGAAGATACCAGGAGAGGCGGTAGGTTCAGGTCTATCGAAACTAGCGGCTAGCGAATTAGATTTACTAGAAGGAACACCAGTCGGAGCGTCAATTATCGACGCTCATGCTGGTGGTTTAGGAATGCTGGGTTGTGATTCACCTGATTATCCCATTGAATTAACAGCTAGACTAGGTACTTTTTTTGCAAAATTAAAAATTTACTCCTCCACTAATAATCGAACTTTAATTTCAAGGTCTAATCTGCGGGACTTCTACCTGCCACATGGCAGTGAGTGAGAAGGAGATTTTTATCCCAGGAGTTTGGGGTCCTTATTACAATGCCATGTTTCCTGACTTATGGCTCAGTGAAGGGGGTCAAAGTGCTACGGGAAAATTGTTGGATCATATTATCGATACACATCCAGCTTCTGCTTTTATTCGCGAACAACTCGAACCAAAAATGTTACTACTTTTTCAAACTTTCTACATAAAGTTTCTACTTTTAGGCCTTTTATAGTTTTTAGCTTTCTAGGTTTCTCTTTAAGGTTTGGTTTAAATTTTCCACCTTTTCTTTTCAGGCACATACAGCAGTATTTATATAATTTAATAAAATTACTAGCGAGGAAGGAAAATCTCTTACACGAATCTCTTTTGACAGAGGATCTACATGTTTGGCCAGACTTTCATGGCAATCGATCTCCCCTAGCTGATTCGACTCTTAGGGGAATGGTAATTAAGTTTCAGAAGAATTGAAACAAAATGTCAATTTCTACCATAGTCTTTGAAATAAAAAATTTTTCAGGTAACAGGACTCTCGCTATCTTGTGACGAGGAGAATTTAGCGAAATTGTATTTGGCAACATTGCAAGCTATCACTGTGAGTGTTTAAATATCTCAAACTTTTAAAAATACATGTTTCTAATTTTTAGAACAAATATTTATTTTAAAACTTGTTGACTCAATTTCAGTATGGAACGAAACATATAATTGAAGCTCTGAATGCATCGGGACATGAAATAAAGGCAATTCTAATATGCGGTGGCTTACGACACAGTGAATTATTTGTACAAACTCAGGCGGACGTTTTGGGATTGCCGGTGCTTATTCCTACAGAAAAGGAACCGGTTATGTTGGGTGCTGCAATTTTAGGTGCTAGCGCTGGAAAATATAGAACTGTTCAAAAAGCCGTCAATGCAATGAAAAGCTCTTCCCGAATTGTCAAACCTAGAGTCGAAACATATCCGTTAGTGGTTTTTTAAGTTACTTTATCTATTAATTTATTAGTTATAAGAATTATAAAGAAAATAAGAAAGAAATGGGATATCTGCTAAATCCCTGAAGATTCCTAATAATCTGCTATCATGGTTTTTTGGTTGGTACCCTATACGGAATTGGGACATTCGAATCTTTCAGTTTCGATCAGGAATGCTCAGACCGAGACTAGATTTTGTTTTAATGCCTTGAAACAAATTTCTTAGTAACAATTTTAAACACCAAACCTCATGGTTCGTTTTGGACATTAAACAGACAGAGGTCTTTATTTGATGCCTTAAAGCAAATTTCTTAGTAACGATTTTAAAAGCCAAACCTCATGGACCATTTTTGGTGTCTCAATGATGAAAACATCATCTGGATCTTGTTTTTTAATTTCTTAGTAACAATTTTAAACGCCAAACTCCATTGATCATTTTTTTGTTATGACTGATTAGGATTGTTCAGGACCTGAATCTCTTTTTAATGCCTTGAAACAAATTTCTTAGTAACAATTTTAAAAGCCAAACCCAATGGATCTTCGTAATTTTTGGAGAAGCTTTAAAAGCCTTGAAGCAAATTTCTTAGTGACAATTGAGGGGCTCCATAGAATAATGGGACGAACACTTGGTTGAAAGGGATAATACCAGTCAGGTAGCAGTGAGCGGCTCAGGGCTTTTCACTGATACTCGATTGATAATATCCCTTCCAAACCTAGCACTCGTCCCCTTATTCTATGGAGTCCCTGAATTTCAAACACCAAACTTTATGGATTTCCATAATTTTTGGAGAATTTTTAAATGCCTTGAAACAAATTTCTTAATATCAATTCTAAAAGCCAAACCCCATGGATCTCCGTAATTTTTGGAGAATTTTCAAATGCCTTGAAACAAATTTCTTAGTAACAATTTTAAAAACCAAACCTCATGGTTAGCTGTATGTTTTGGACATCATCCAGACCGAGGTCCTTATTTGATGTCTGAAAACAATCTTCTTAGTAACGATTTTAAAAACCAAACCCCATGGACTATTTTCGGTCTCCCCTTGATGAAAACATCGTCCAGACGATGATTTTTATTTCGTGTCTTAAAAAGATATCAAAGTAGATTTGATTTTTCCATTGAAGCTTTGTGCAAAAATCGCTTCGACTTTGATATCCCCGTAAATTAAAATTTCTTAGTAACGATTTTAAAAGCCAAACCTCATGGGTCACTTTCTTTATCTCTGCAATGTGTAAATCCTTGCAGAAAGCTTAAAATATAAATCTCGGTATCGAATTTTTCAAGAGGATCGTTTATGAAGATACTGGAGAACACTATTTGACTCCAGAAAATCATCAAAGTTGGTATTTTTCTTCACATATCTTCTTCACACTCAGGAATTATTTGCAATATCGTCCTTTTTTGTTATTTGAACACCTAATCCTGAAAAAATGACTAAAAAATATTAATTTAATAAACATTTACATCTAGTCTTTATCATAGACGATTTTCGGTGTAAAAATTTCGTCGAAAGATCCAAATAACGAAAAACAGATTTGAATTTTTTCAACTTACCTAAAATCATTATTGCCAGGTCCATGGGAAAGGAGGTAGATGAAATATTCTAGTTGATGCTGTATTTCTTGGTAAAAATTAAAAAATTTCTTTCTTTCTCCAAGAAGGAGTATCTGATTATTTCTTTTTTTGGACATATTTAATATCTATATTTTAAGGAAAAATTAACTTTCTCTCAAATTAAAATAAACCCTTTTGGTTTCAGATTCCACTCTCGGAAATACCGAGTCTTTAAAAAAATGGCAAAGGATCAACAAGAGTACAAAAACATAATGAATGACCCACTTTAAAAAAGAAATTTTGCATTAAAAAAATATTCATTGTCAAATGTGACAAATAAGAGTAGAACATAATTTCATGTAAAATGAAAATATATTTTTTTATTCAAAGTATATATAAAATATATATACATTTTATAATCGTAGATTGTATATCAGTTTTTCGTATATAGAATTTAGTTTACACATATTAAACATTGAAATTCATATCTCAAATAATTATTTCATAAATCTCAATGCGAACAATAATTTACTTAACAAACTACTTCAAACAAAGATATATTTGAAGTTTGTTTTAAAACAAACATTAGTGAATTTTTACTGGAAGTCCCAATAGATCGATTTTGATAAGATTCAAAATTTTTTTTTTCTATTTTATGCTTATATAATAAAAAAAAAATTGAAACATTAACTTTTCAGTGAAGTAATTGTAATATACTCGTAACAATAGAGATTAATTCATTGTCAATAATAACATTAATAAAAGTACTTTACATACTAATTTTCTAAACAAAAGCTACTTAAACGAAATTTGAAAGAAAACTTGTTTTGTGCAAAAATTGAAATTTTTAGTAATAAAATTACTATTTTAAAATTTAAATTGCACTTACAAATTTTTGGTGATTATCGTGTGTTAACAACTTTGTGCTTATTTGTGCAACATTTTTTCTATTTGAAATTAAATAAACAAATATAATTATATAAAAAATATTTCTTATACAATTATTATATATTGAAATTTTTTTTTTTATTTTGCCAAACAATAAAAACAAAGTCTTTGAATATAAAACTTTAACGATCTGTTAACATTAATAGAAATGTTTTTTTTTTATTTAGTTTTAAAGGCACTGCATATAATATCATTTTATGGAAATATATATAAAAAAATTGTTTTGGAAGACAATATGTTTTACTCTTCAAACATAATATCAAATTCTCTCTTTCTCTTTTATAATTAAATTACAAACTAAGAGTTCAAGTTTTCGAATACAATCGAAACTCGAATATAATAATATAGCCTCTCTTTTGTCATTATATCTCAAAAAAAAAAAAAAAAAACGGAAGAAATTTTTCATTCAAACTTATATTATTTGAAAATTAATTCCGTTGTGTGTATCAAATTTTTCCTTAATTTTTTATAATAAATTTTATAATTATAAATTTTATCGAAAACTATAAAATTCTAAGTATCTTTATATATAAAGTATTCTAAGTATCTTTATATAAAAAATGAGTAATATTTATAAATTTTGATTGTAATTTCTCGAAAATATAGCAAAAAAGAATTTTTCTTTTATCACTTAGTCTCAATATCTATAAGTTTCTTTTTTTTTTTGTTAACTTAAAATCTTATTATTGCAAATTGATTCGTGCATTTTTTTTTGCACATTTTCTTTGGGGTGTAAAAAGTGAACTAAACTTTAGATAAAAAGGGAAATGAATTTTACGTGAATTTATAGCATTCTGCTATATGATTTAAAATCGTTTGAAAAGGCGAAATACCAAATCTTTGTCTCCAGAGATAATTTGCAATTATATTCTTACCAATTGAACGTGTCGCGTCTTGAACTTCTTCACAGATTTCGATTCCCGTCTGCCAAATTGTTTCTGAAAGAAAATAAATGTAATTTTTGAAAAAAAAAGGTTCTGGCCTTAAATTTAAAAATTAAACACAAAACAAAAGAAGAACATGATTATAAAATTTATAAAATATATATGAAAAATTGATACCTAATGAAGAGGCGAGTTTCAAACCGTTGGTGTCAAATTTTTGCAGATACTCGACACTAATAACGTGATATTGATTTAATTCCTTAACAGATTCATAATTACAGCAACGTGCACGACCATTTGCAACAATGAAACTCCCACGTGCGACATGTTTAACAATTTCACTTAAAGCTTCTTCGACCATTCCGCATTTACTTTTCGTGAATGTATCATTCTCGTCCATTTTCGTAGGCTAAAATTAAACAAAATTAATTTTAAATATCAATGGCTTTACACTCAACAATTAATTTTAAAAAAGCGTCAAAAAGTAGCTTCAATACTGAAAAAAGTACTAAAGAAAAGTAGCTATCGAAAATTAATTTTAACGAATAAAAACCCAAAAATTCTTTTAGTCGATTCACAAAAATTTGATTTAGTATTTCCCTGACTGTTTCCTGATTTCAATCAAAATATTTATTTTTATTCTAATCCTGCTTCTAAATTTTCGAAAAATTCAATTATTTTCAAATAATAGGTATTATATTGCATAATTGAATGTTTAAAAATATTTTCACAAATTAAGGATTGCAGTAAATATACAAATTCACACTCACCACTGGATTGGCTTTTATCATATGCAACCAAATTCGTGGTTGAACAGCAGGAATGCCAAATGAAAGATTTGTTTCGGCAATACATAAAATACTGTGCGAATTATTATTTCGCTTACGATTATTTGTATTGTCAAAAATATTCTCCGTCATATAGCCACCTGGAAATTCGTCCACAATTATTATTGAACCAGGACCACCCAAGAACCATTCCTCCGGATGCTTTTGAACATAACTTTCAACAACTTTATCACATCTTTCGTAAACCTTCTTCACCACATGCTCCTTTATACCTGTTGATTAATAAAAAAAAAGTTAGTAATTTGTCAGCAATACTTAGATAATTATAATAAATAAATTTTTATCAAATAAAAGAATTGATAAAATTGATGAATGAAAAGTTATCAAAAAAAAAAAATTCTTCTTTAAATCTTAACATATAGTTTCTTTTTTGAAATTCTCCGATTACCTAAATTAGCAGCTGTGACTTCGCTAAACTCTTGTTGACACCAGGCTAAAATAACTTGAAGGCATATTTTCAATTCACATTTAATTGTTATAAAAAATGATTTGTCTCTAATTGATTGCACGGCCTTGCAATCGGCACATATCCATTTATATTTATCAATAACTCTAGCTGGCCTCCAAATTAAATTTCGTCCATTGCATTCTTCTTGTGGGCAAGCGACAAAAGTGCGAAGTAAACTCATTTCCCTCAGCCACCCGCATAATTCACCCTCGTGGCCTTGTTGTAACATTGGTTTCACCACAACATCAAAGTATCCACCCTGATCTCCAAAGCGATCAATACTTATGCAATTTCTTTCATGGCTAAAATATTAAATATTAATATTAGTACCTACAAATTTTTTTTTATTAAAAAAAATGAAACCTACCCTAAAATAATTATATAATAAATATAAAAAATATAATATATTAAATATCTATTATATATATATATATATATATATATATATATATATAAATTTTAGGTTATGTTTGATTCATTATTTTCTTTTTCTTTTAGGGAACAAAAACAGCTTTTTCGAAAAAAAGACAATTATACAAAAACAATTTTTTACAGAATATATTTAAAAATATAAATAAATTGCTTACCTTTTTAATTTTTTCTCCGGGTTCATCATCATCATCATTTTTTAATCATATATAAAGTTTCACGAAATTCTTAAATTTGTAACGAAAACTTTTTTTTAAACACAACACAACTTTTGCATTTTCACTTCAAATAACTAAACAAAATGAAAATTAACATTTTTAACGAAAACAAAAAAGTAAAAGAAAAATAAAAACTATTTGTCAACAAGGTTTGTCACATCGCATTCTAATCGCGTCTAATATTTGACAATTGGTACTCTTGTTATTTTGCCAACATAATAAAGAAAAAAAATCAATAAATATAGGCCAATGCACAATGGTTTCGTGGAATATGAGATAGAAAAGGACAACAAAAGGTCTGTCCTTTTCTAACTCATGCTCTTTGCGTTTGCAAACGATTTTCTCTCGAAGCTATTGTGCATTTGGCTTTAGATTCCATTTTAGAAAATTGGACAATTCTGTTTTTGAAAACAGGTAAACTTTTTCTTTTACAATTTTTTTTTTAAAATCAATAATCGAGGCGCATGAAAAAACTCAAATTTTTCATTTATCGAAAAATTCTTTTTATCTAAAATAAGAATTAATTATAATTTCTTTTTATCGAAAAAATAATTGTATTTCTTCTAAATTAAAACTTTACCGAATTGTTACTTCTCATAATTATTATTATATCGAATTAATAGTATTTTTCAAAATTTCTGTAATATCTATATAGTAATTTCTTCTAAATAGTTCAATTATTTTCATGCCTAAATAAAAAATTTTTTTACAAAAATTCAACTATTTTCATAAATAATAAAACTCAATGCTGAATTTCAATTATTTTTAATAAAATTTTAACGGAACTCATCGAAAAGTGTAATTATTCCTAAAACTTTTATTAAAATTCGTCAAAAAAGTACAATTATTTAAAAATTTGTTGATAAAATTCTTTATGAGAATTCAGTTCTTCAATAAATTATTTATTTTTGTATTGAAATAATTGAATTCTAGTTGAATTTTCTAATAATGAAAGATTTAAAAATGAATTCCACTTAAAATTTTAGATTATAATTGAATATTAAAAGCATAGCGTGAATTTTTAGAAATAATTGAATTTTGAAAAGGTTTCTTATTAAAATCTTTGAAAAATTTTAATTTTTCATACTTTTAACAAACAATTCTGTAGAAGAATTAATTTTTTTTAAAAAAGTTTATTTCAATTTTACTTCAAATTATTTTTTTCAAGTTTTTATTTTTTAATAATATATATCTATTTAATACAAGAATTTCCAAATAATTGAAATTTTTTAAAATTGAATTGTAAACAAATGTATTTAAAAATTCTCAAAGAACTTTTTCAAAAAAATATTAAAAATAATGGATTTATAGAAGAATTTTAGTTAAAAACGCGAAAAGAAAATTCAATTTTGGAGAAATTACAAATTATCGCAGAAATTCAATTATTTTTCAAGAGTAATAAAATTCTTCGCAGAAATTTAATTGTGTTCAAAAATAATAAAATTCTTTTTTGGAATTTAATTATTTTCATAAATAATAAAATTCATCGCAGAATTTCAATTATTTTTAATTACAATTTTAATCGAATTTCTCGAAAAATGTAATTATTGTTAAAAATTTTATTAAAAAAAATAAAATTTTTGATTTTGATTTTTGATAAAATTAAAATTTTATCAAAGAAATTCAAGTATTTTAAAAACCTTTACTACAAATTTATTTATTACAATTTAAGTATTATTTTCAATTCATTTTTAATTAAAATTTCTTCAAAGAATTAAATTATTTTCAAAAATTTTAATGAAATTTTTTGTAACAATTCAATTTTTTTAAAAATAATTTTAATAAAATTATTCGTAAAAATTTAATTCATTTCAAAAATTTGTCAAAATTCAATTATTTAAAAATTCAATTTTAATAAAGTCTCAAGAATTCAATTATTTTCAAAAATAATTAAATTTTTCGCACCAATTTCAATTATGTTTAAAAATTTTTTGAAATTCTCGTCAAAATTTTAAATTATCCTTATAAATAATAAAATTCTTCTTTGAAATTCAATTATTTGCCAAAATTTTAATAAAATTCTTGTCATAATTTCAATTATTTTTAATACAATTTTTATTAAATTTCTAAAAATGAAATAATATGAAATTATTCTTAAAAATTTTATTAAAATTTGTCAAGAAAATTCAATTATATTCAAAAATTTGTTGATAAAATTCTTTATGAAAATTCAGTTTTAAGAAACATTGAATTATTCAATAAAATATTTATTTTTATAGTTAAATAATTGAATTCTCGTATAATTTTCTAAATAAATCTAATTTAAAAATGAATTTCAGTTAAAATTTTAGATTATAATAAATTGAATATTGATCGAATAAATTCTTATCGAAATTGACCCAATCAGCTCTGAAATAAAAAAAAATCCGCCATTAGATTATTTTTACCAGTTTCAGAATAAAAATAACTTTTTTATCCAAAGGATACAAAATTCGTCTTGTAGAAAAGTATCCGTCTCCATTGAATCCAGCGCCAAAAATTCTAAAATCAATTCAAAAAGCTAATTTTTCAAAAAAAATAACCCATCAGATTAACACATATTCATGTTTATTATGTAATAATAAAAGTACATATTACATACAAATTAAAAGAAGAAAACAGTAATTCAACACAAGTTGACATTAATTATCGCTAATTATGTTGATTATAGAAAAAAAAATACACAAGACATGTCAATTTGGGTGAAACTGTATGGGAAATATTTTTTTAATATTAAAAAAAAAAATATTCCAGTTTAATGCAAAAAAAATAACTAATACTTAATTATTTATATTATGGCATTCTCTTTAATACCAAAAAAAAAACCTTATTTTCTTCTCAATTTAAAATTATCAAGAAATCGTATTGATTTTCTTTCTCTAAAGAAATAGTAGTTGTTAAAAAAATATCAGGAACGGAAAAATTAATATAGAAATGACAATTTATTAAGAAATTAGTGCAAAAAGTATTTTTTCTTCTAGTTTTCGTAAAAATTTGGTCGGAAATGATGGTTGCAGTTAATTATATATTTTTTTAAGGCAAAAGAATTTGTTTTCTTGTATTATTAAAAATTAATTTTTCTGTCAAATAGAAAAAAAATGTATTTCTACGTTTGCTTTTAATAACTTAATCATTGCCTTTTTTTTTACAAAGGCAATGGTTAAACACCGAGACAATGAAAGGGCCAGATTTTTTTTTTCAATTTTCTTATTTATAATTGAAATCAGAGTTTACCGATTTGAATTTGGGGTGTCCAAAAATTCGACTAACTTGTTGGTGGTGGAGGTGGTGGTGGTTGAGCGAGTAAAGTGGGTAGGGAATTTAAATCGATACCGGGTGGATTGGGGGTTTGTTGTTGAGGTGGCGGTGGTACTGGTGCGGCAGGTGGCCAACCTTGCATTTGCGGCGGTTGCCAAGGTGCAAATCCTGGTGGAGGTGCTGTTCCAGGTGGTGGTGGTCGCATTGGTTGCTGTTGATTTTGTTGCCACGGTGGAATTCCCATTCCTGGCGGTGGCATTTGTGTGGGTGGCATTTGACCAGGAGGCGGTGGTTGATTATTTCCAGGTGCTTGGAAATTGGCTGAGAGAAAAAATGGGGTTAAATTGGAGAACAAAAGTGTCGGGGTTTTTTTTATGATGATGATGATTTTTTGAGTGTGTTTGGAACTTATTCAAGTATTTTGGGGTCCAGCAGATTGTTATGGACATTTTAGTTTGTAAGTTTATCACAAGAATAACCAACTATGGTTCTAAGGTACCTTTCTTCATATCACGTCTCATTTAAAAGGAAACTTACCTGGCATCCAAGGCATGAGGGGTGGAATATTAGGTTGACTGGTGGAGCCAGGAGGAGGTGGTGGCGGTTGCATAACTCCTGGTGGAGGTGGCATACTGACTGGTGGTTGCCACTGCATAGCAATTCCGTTCATGTTATTGACATCGCCCTGGGACCAAGGTGGTGGCGGTGGCGCCATTCCAGGAGGAGGCATCATGGGCCCTCCTTGCATCATCTGAGGCGGGGGATGAGCCGGTGCTGCCATCAGCGCCCTAGGAGCTTGTTGCCTACAATTATTTTCATTTTAGTTTACAAAACACTCGAAATTCTATTCAAATAACTCTATTTATTTTAAATAAAGTCAGAAAATTACAGAATAAAATAAATACCTATCAAAGAGTCCAGGATAATTTGTGCTCGGAATGGAATTATTTTGCCTTTGAGACTTCGATCTGTCGGGTGGTGGACCTTCTCCTAATTCGGCCATCAGTGACATGTATTCCTCGTCGATTTTCGCTTTATCGCCAGCTTGTGCCAAACCTGCAGCAGCTGGACCACCCATTCCAGGACGTTTTGATCTACAATCACGAGCAATGTGACCCGCGCCTCCACAACTTGAGCACACGATATTGTTCGTCACATTCGGCTTATCAGGACACTGTAGGAAAAAAATAACCATCGTTTTGAATCTTGAAAATTCGCTAGATAATTTCATTCATCCACCTTTCACCCTGACCATTAGTAGATTAATTGAATAGGCAGCACGTTAAATATTAAGAAAAAAGCAATGCAATTTTACAAACCAGCCATGATTTATGATCTGAAGCTCCGCAATTTGTGCAACGTGGACCATCATTTTCCCTCAATGTTCCATTTAGCAATGCTAATTCCCTCAATTGATTGCGTCGTAAATCATTCTGACCCTCTGGCACTTCAACTCCTTGTCGAATAATTTCGTGTATCTGCAAAAAAAAATTGTTATTTTTATTTTATTGTTTTCCAATTTACGTCCTTACTAAATGGAAAAAGAAAAATATTCACTTACTCTTTCGACTGCCTTTTTCACCGCGTCCAAATTATTAGCAGTAATGTACGCATGTAAAGGTTCATCTTCACCAGGCAAAGGTTGCCCATCCTTACGTCCAACTTTACCCTCTTTCACACTTCCTTTGCCACGAATTATTATTTTCGCACCCGTTTCTTTTTCCATTGCTAAAATAAAACAGAATTTTTTCTTTCATTCATGTTTTTCCACACTTGAGCCGCTAGAAAGTAATAATTCAGGGTGTCTACTGAAAATATGACTTTAAATTCCAGGACATTTTTAGGACATTCCAGGACAGATTTCTTATTTTTCCAGGATATTTATATGTGTAACAGGGTTGCCACAAAGCAGAATTCTGTTCAAAAATTTTTAAAACTTCTCGTCAAAATTTCAATTATATTTATAAATAATAAAACTCTTCTCCAAAATTCAATTATTTTCAAAAAATTTACTAAAATTCTTGGCCAAATTTCAATTATTTTTAAAAATTTTCCTCATTTCAATTATTTTTGATATCTACAATTTTAATAAAATTTTACAAAAGAATTCTATTATTTAAAAAAATGTTGACAAAATTCTTTGCAAGATTTAGTTCATTAAATTGCAATTTTAATAAAAATTTCCTATACAATTCAATTGTTTTCAATACATTTCTTCTTAAGAATTCAATTATTTTCACAAATAATACATTTTTTATGGAAATTCAATTATTTAAAAGAATTTGAATAAAATTCTTCGCTAAAAATCACTTATTTTCTTTCTTGAGAATTCAATTATTTTCAAAAATTTTCATAAAATGTTTTATAAATTTGAAAAATTATAATAAAATCGGTCATAGAATACAATTATTTTCGTAAAATACAACACTTTTTCTAGAAATACAATTATTGTCAAAAATGTTTGTAAAACTCTTCGAAACAATTCAATTATTTTCGTAAAAAAGTAAAATTCTTCTGAGCAATTCAATTATTTAGGAAATTTTAACAAAATTCTTCCCAAGAATTCAATTTTTTTAAAAATAAACATTTTCACAGGAATTGAATTATTTCAAAAAAAAAAATTTTTTAATTCTTTGTCAGATTTCAATTATTTTCAATTTTTTTTATTGAAATTTCTAGATGGAATTTACTTATTTTTAAAAAGTTTTTAAAAATTCTGAAAAATTCAATTATTTAAAAAAATTTGAATAAAATTCTTCACAAGAAATTAATTATTTTCATCAATAATTTTTTTTTTCTCTGGAATTCAATTATTTTTACAAATAAAATTCTTCACAGAAATTCAATTCTTTAAAAAGATTTTTAATAAAATTTGTTGCAAGAATTCAATTATTTTCATAAATAACAAAACTTATCGCAGAATTTCAATGATTTTTATAAAGTTTTAAATAAAATGATAGAAAATTGCATTTATTCTTACAACTAGCCAAACTATCCGCGCGCAAGCGCGCGGGAATGTTGTATGGGGCTGCTTATTTTAAACAATTTAAAAAATTTTAAAGAAATAATTATTATAACCTAACAAAGAGATTTAACTAACTAAAATTCAAATAATTTCACTCAATGGTCTCAATTTAAATAGAATTTACATTACTAGACTTAAACTATGGCTAGAACAATTACAATTAGTATCTGGGTCATCTTTTGCATTGCTTATTTTATAAAGCCATTTTAGATTAAATACTTTTTAAAGAAATAATAATTATTACACACTGAAAAAAGTTTTACTTGAAATAGCGATAAGTTTCTCTAGAATAACGAAAGTATTAATTGAAGCACTGAAAAATTTCGCTACTAAAGTGAAATCTATAGTTCATCCAGCTAAATATTTTTTGCCGTGCATAACGAAAAAAGAATTAAATTAACATCAGATTTTCTACATTAAAAAAAAAACGAATTCAAATAGAAATTAATCATTTTAAAACTTAAACAAATTCACCCCAGAAATCTGAAATACCAAAGAGTCGAGACTATTAAATAAGTAAAGTATTTTCCAAAAGCACAAAAATAATGAAGCTAAATCCCATAAAAGAGAAGAAAAAATGTTGAATTTTAAGAAAATCGGATTTTTGAATTTTTTCGAATTTTTGATAATTTAAGAGTTTTTACTAAAGAGTCGACACAATTTAATAAGTAAAGTATTTTCCAAAAGCACAAAAATAATGAAGCTAAATCCCATAAAAGATAGGAAAAAATGTTGAATTTTAAGATAATCGGATTTTTGAATTTTTTCGAATTTTTGATAATTTTCGATTTTTTACCAAAGAGTCGAGACTATTAAAAAAGTAAAGTATTTTCCAAGAGCACAAAAATAATGAAGCTAAATCCCATAAAAGAGAAGAAAAAATGTTGAATTTTAAGAAAATCGGATTTTTGAATTTTTTTGAATTTTTGATAATTTTAGATGTTTTACCAAAGAGTCGAGACTATTAAATAAGTAAAGTATTTTCCAAAAGCACAAAAATAATGAAGCTGAATCCCATAAAAGAGAAGAAAAAATGTCAAATTTTAAGAAAATCGGATTTTTGAATTTTTTCGAATTTTTGATAATTTTAGATTTTTTACCAAAGAGTCGAGAATATTAAATAAGTAAAGTATTTTCCAAAAGCACAAAAATAATGAAGCTAAATCCCATAAAAGAGAGGAAAAAATGTTGAATTTTAAGAAAATCGGATTTTTGAATGTTTCGAATTTTTGATAATTTTAGATTTTTTACCAAAGATTCGAGACTATTAAATAAGTAAAGTATTTTTCAAAAGCACAAAAATAATGAAGCTAAATCCCATAAAAGAGAAGAAAAAATGTTGAATTTTAAGAAAATCGGATTTTTGAATTTTTTCGAATTTTTGATAATTTTAGATTTTTTACCAAAGAGTCGAGACTATTAAATAAGTAAAATATTTTCCAAAAGCACAAAAATAATGAAGCTAAATCCCATAAAAGATAGGAAAAAATGTTGAATTTTAAGATAATCGGATTTTTGAATTTTTTCGAATTTTTGATAATTTTCGATTTTTTACCAAAGAGTCGAGACTATTAAAAAAGTAAAGTATTTTCCAAGAGCACAAAAATAATGAAGCTAAATCCCATAAAAGAGAGGAAAAAATGTTGAATTTTAAGAAAATCGGATTTTTGAATGTTTCGAATTTTTGATAATTATTATAGATTTTTTACCAAAGATTCGAGACTATTAAATAAGTAAAGTATTTTTCAAAAGCACAAAAATAATGAAGCTAAATCCCATAAAAGAGAAGAAAAAATGTTGAATTTTAAGAAAATCGGATTTTTGAATTTTTTCGAATTTTTGATAATTTAAGAGTTTTTACTAAAGAGTCGACACAATTTAATAAGTAAAGTATTTTCCAAAAGCACAAAAATAATGAAGCTAAATCCCATAAAAGATAGGAAAAAATGTTGAATTTTAAGATAATCGGATTTTTGAATTTTTTCGAATTTTTGATAATTTTCGATTTTTTACCAAAGAGTCGAGACTATTAAAAAAGTAAAGTATTTTCCAAGAGCACAAAAATAATGAAGCTAAATCCCATAAAAGAGAGGAAAAAATGTTGAATTTTAAGAAAATCGGATTTTTGAATGTTTCGAATTTTTGATAATTATTATAGATTTTTTACCAAAGATTCGAGACTATTAAATAAGTAAAGTATTTTTCAAAAGCACAAAAATAATGAAGCTAAATTCCATAAAAGAGAAGAAAAAATGTTGAATTTTAAGAAAATCGGATTTTTGAATTTTTTCGAATTTTTGATAATTTAAGAGTTTTTACTAAAGAGTCGACACAATTTAATAAGTAAAGTATTTTCCAAAAGCACAAAAATAATGAAGCTAAATCCCATAAAAGATAGGAAAAAATGTTGAATTTTAAGATAATCGGATTTTTGAATTTTTTCGAATTTTTGATAATTTTCGATTTTTTACCAAAGAGTCGAGACTATTAAAAAAGTAAAGTATTTTCCAAGAGCACAAAAATAATGAAGCTAAATCCCATAAAAGAGAGGAAAAAATGTTGAATTTTAAGAAAATCGGATTTTTGAATGTTTCGAATTTTTGATAATTATTATAGATTTTTTACCAAAGATTCGAGACTATTAAATAAGTAAAGTATTTTTCAAAAGCACAAAAATAATGAAGCTAAATCCCATAAAAGAGAAGAAAAAATGTTGAATTTTAAGAAAATCGGATTTTTGAATTTTTTTGAATTTTTGATAATTTTAGATGTTTTACCAAAGAGTCGAGACTATTAAATAAGTAAAGTATTTTCCAAAAGCACAAAAATAATGAAGCTGAATCCCATAAAAGAGAAGAAAAAATGTCAAATTTTAAGAAAATCGGATTTTTGAATTTTTTCGAATTTTTGATAATTTTAGATTTTTTACCAAAGAGTCGAGAATATTAAATAAGTAAAGTATTTTCCAAAAGCACAAAAATAATGAAGCTAAATCCCATAAAAGAGAGGAAAAAATGTTGAATTTTAAGAAAATCGGATTTTTGAATGTTTCGAATTTTTGATAATTTTAGATTTTTTACCAAAGATTCGAGACTATTAAATAAGTAAAGTATTTTTCAAAAGCACAAAAATAATGAAGCTAAATCCCATAAAAGAGAAGAAAAAATGTTGAATTTTAAGAAAATCGGATTTTTGAATTTTTTCGAATTTTTGATAATTTTAGATTTTTTACCAAAGAGTCGAGACTATTAAATAAGTAAAATATTTTCCAAAAGCACAAAAATAATGAAGCTAAATCCCATAAAAGATAGGAAAAAATGTTGAATTTTAAGATAATCGGATTTTTGAATTTTTTCGAATTTTTGATAATTTTCGATTTTTTACCAAAGAGTCGAGACTATTAAAAAAGTAAAGTATTTTCCAAGAGCACAAAAATAATGAAGCTAAATCCCATAAAAGAGAGGAAAAAATGTTGAATTTTAAGAAAATCGGATTTTTGAATGTTTCGAATTTTTGATAATTATTATAGATTTTTTACCAAAGATTCGAGACTATTAAATAAGTAAAGTATTTTTCAAAAGCACAAAAATAATGAAGCTAAATCCCATAAAAGAGAAGAAAAAATGTTGAATTTTAAGAAAATCGGATTTTTGAATTTTTTCGAATTTTTGATAATTTAAGAGTTTTTACTAAAGAGTCGACACAATTTAATAAGTAAAGTATTTTCCAAAAGCACAAAAATAATGAAGCTAAATCCCATAAAAGAGAAGAAAAAATGTTGAATTTTAAGAAAATCGGATTTTTGAATGTTTCGAATTTTTGATAATTTTAGATTTTTTACCAAAGAGTCGGGACTATTAAATAAGTAAAATATTTTCCAAAAGCACAAAAATAATGAAGCTAAATCCCATAAAAGATAGGAAAAAATGTTGAATTTTAAGATAATCGGATTTTTGAATTTTTTCGAATTTTTGATAATTTTCGATTTTTTACCAAAGAGTCGAGACTATTAAAAAAGTAAAGTATTTTCCAAGAGCACAAAAATAATGAAGCTAAATCCCATAAAAGAGAGGAAAAAATGTTGAATTTTAAGAAAATCGGATTTTTGAATGTTTCGAATTTTTGATAATTATTATAGATTTTTTACCAAAGATTCGAGACTATTAAATAAGTAAAGTATTTTTCAAAAGCACAAAAATAATGAAGCTAAATCCCATAAAAGAGAAGAAAAAATGTTGAATTTTAAGAAAATCGGATTTTTGATTTTTTTTGAATTTTTGATAATTTTAGATGTTTTACCAAAGAGTCGAGACTATTAAATAAGTAAAGTATTTTCCAAAAGCACAAAAATAATGAAGCTGAATCCCATAAAAGAGAAGAAAAAATGTCAAATTTTAAGAAAATCGGATTTTTGAATTTTTTCGAATTTTTGATAATTTTAGATTTTTTACCAAAGAGTCGAGAATATTAAATAAGTAAAGTATTTTCCAAAAGCACAAAAATAATGAAGCTAAATCCCATAAAAGAGAGGAAAAAATGTTGAATTTTAAGAAAATCGGATTTTTGAATGTTTCGAATTTTTGATAATTTTAGATTTTTTACCAAAGATTCGAGACTATTAAATAAGTAAAGTATTTTTCAAAAGCACAAAAATAATGAAGCTAAATCCCATAAAAGAGAAGAAAAAATGTTGAATTTTAAGAAAATCGGATTTTTGAATTTTTTCGAATTTTTGATAATTTAAGAGTTTTTACTAAAGAGTCGACACAATTTAATAAGTAAAGTATTTTCCAAAAGCACAAAAATAATGAAGCTAAATCCCATAAAAGAGAAGAAAAAATGTTGAATTTTAAGAAAATCGGATTTTTGAATGTTTCGAATTTTTGATAATTTTAGATTTTTTACCAAAGAGTCGGGACTATTAAATAAGTAAAATATTTTCCAAAAGCACAAAAATAATGAAGCTAAATCCCATAAAAGATAGGAAAAAATGTTGAATTTTAAGATAATCGGATTTTTGAATTTTTTCGAATTTTTGATAATTTTCGATTTTTTACCAAAGAGTCGAGACTATTAAAAAAGTAAAGTATTTTCCAAGAGCACAAAAATAATGAAGCTAAATCCCATAAAAGAGAGGAAAAAATGTTGAATTTTAAGAAAATCGGATTTTTGAATGTTTCGAATTTTTGATAATTATTATAGATTTTTTACCAAAGATTCGAGACTATTAAATAAGTAAAGTATTTTTCAAAAGCACAAAAATAATGAAGCTAAATCCCATAAAAGAGAAGAAAAAATGTTGAATTTTAAGAAAATCGGATTTTTGATTTTTTTTGAATTTTTGATAATTTTAGATGTTTTACCAAAGAGTCGAGACTATTAAATAAGTAAAGTATTTTCCAAAAGCACAAAAATAATGAAGCTGAATCCCATAAAAGAGAAGAAAAAATGTCAAATTTTAAGAAAATCGGATTTTTGAATTTTTTCGAATTTTTGATAATTTTAGATTTTTTACCAAAGAGTCGAGAATATTAAATAAGTAAAGTATTTTCCAAAAGCACAAAAATAATGAAGCTAAATCCCATAAAAGAGAGGAAAAAATGTTGAATTTTAAGAAAATCGGATTTTTGAATGTTTCGAATTTTTGATAATTTTAGATTTTTTACCAAAGATTCGAGACTATTAAATAAGTAAAGTATTTTTCAAAAGCACAAAAATAATGAAGCTAAATCCCATAAAAGAGAAGAAAAAATGTTGAATTTTAAGAAAATCGGATTTTTGAATTTTTTCGAATTTTTGATAATTTTAGATTTTTTACCAAAGAGTCGAGACTATTAAATAAGTAAAATATTTTCCAAAAGCACAAAAATAATGAAGCTAAATCCCATAAAAGATAGGAAAAAATGTTGAATTTTAAGATAATCGGATTTTTGAATTTTTTCGAATTTTTGATAATTTTCGATTTTTTACCAAAGAGTCGAGACTATTAAAAAAGTAAAGTATTTTCCAAGAGCACAAAAATAATGAAGCTAAATCCCATAAAAGAGAGGAAAAAATGTTGAATTTTAAGAAAATCGGATTTTTGAATGTTTCGAATTTTTGATAATTATTATAGATTTTTTACCAAAGATTCGAGACTATTAAATAAGTAAAGTATTTTTCAAAAGCACAAAAATAATGAAGCTAAATCCCATAAAAGAGAAGAAAAAATGTTGAATTTTAAGAAAATCGGATTTTTGAATTTTTTCGAATTTTTGATAATTTAAGAGTTTTTACTAAAGAGTCGACACAATTTAATAAGTAAAGTATTTTCCAAAAGCACAAAAATAATGAAGCTAAATCCCATAAAAGAGAAGAAAAAATGTTGAATTTTAAGAAAATCGGATTTTTGAATGTTTCGAATTTTTGATAATTTTAGATTTTTTACCAAAGAGTCGAGTCTAATAAAAATTGATTAAAAAATGAATTTCACTTAAAATTTTTAATTATAATCGAATATTAAAAACATTATAGCGTAAATTTTTAGAAATAATTGAATTTTGAAAAGGGTTATAATTAAAATATTTAAAAATTGGAATTTTTAGTTACAATATTCTTATGAAATGAAATAATGATTTTATTACTTTATCATCTTAAATGGATTATAAAACATGAGGAAATCGATAACTCCGAGTCGAAGACTCGGAGTGATCGATTTCTTCATGTTTTATTATAGTATTCTCATAAGTAATTGAATTTGAAAATCTTAATTTCTATAGAAAAATAATAATGATTAAATATTTTTTTTTTAAATTTGAGTAAAATTTTTAAATTATTGAATATTAAAAAGCAAAATATGGAAAATTCAAGGACAAAATTTCAAAATCCAGGACATTTAAGGACATTTTTTCAAATTCCAGGACATTTCCAGGAATTCCAGGACTTCAAGGACCAGTAGACACCCTGTAATACATAAAATTCTGACCACCGAGCTAATTCAACGGGCGTCAGAATTTTACGTACGGCTCAATTATTAATTATTTAAAAATATAAACAAGGATAGAGAAATTTAAAAAAAAAATACTTACATTTCAAAGTATTTCCACGTGGTCCAATAAGCAGGCCAACAAAATTAATGTCAGGATGTTCTTCTTGAGGGATCATTACTTTATCATGAACACGTATAATCGGTGGCCTGTTAAATAAAAAATCACATTAAATATAAAAAAGAAACAGAAAATAATTTCAACTTCTTTAGAAACTTACTTATAATCCGGTGGTGGTTTAAATTCAGGATTCAGTTTAAGAATCTTTTGAATAAGATTATGACGTTCTTCCTCCAATTTACGTCGCGTACGATATTCACGTGTATTTAGACGTTTTCCATCGCTACTGTAAATCGGCTCAGGAGATGGTGATCTGGAAAAAAAATATTAAAATCTTACTTTAAATTGCCTGAACAAAGATGGTACTAGCGTACAAGCAACCTGATTCTATAAAACAGAGTTGGCAAAATTTTATTGTATTAATTAATTAATTGCTAAATTAATTTTATAAAATATAATTTATAAAAGAATATACAATTTTGCTGAAAAAACTATTTTTTTTTGATTTTTTCTCTTTAGATCAATTCTGCCAGCTCTGTAAGCGGAAAGTAAACTCTAAACGTACTTTCTTTTTTCTTTAATTGCTCATTAAATTAATATATTTTGTCCGCGTTAAACTAAATCGGGAAAGAAATTTAATGTTAGAGAACAAATTATCCTAAAAGAAGCTTTATTATTCGAATCTAAGATTAAAAAAAAAAATTCAGACCTTCTTTTCCTATTTTTTTCATTTCTTTCGTTTTTCCCCCCTTTTGAGTTAAAAAACAAAAAAAAAATTTGTTTTTTATTTTGAAAAAACACGGGCACGTAAATCTCTCTTTGCGGAAAAACCAATTCTGAATATTGGAAGTTTGTTTCTTTCCAAGATCGCCTTTTTGTATCACAAAGTGTAACGAATCGCTCTGCTGTAAGGCACAGTGCAAATTTTTTATTTATTAATTAATATTAATTTATTGAAGGTAACCACTCGAAGACTGCTCGTTTGTGCACGGCAGAATTGGACATGACGTCAGCTGCTAAGAGATAAACCCTGTGATTATTAGGAAATAATAATTTCTTTTCATTAGTCAATATCTGTATAGAATTATTATTATTATCATCATCATTGTCAGCATTATTATTATTATTATCATCATTATTATTACTACTATTATCATTATTATCATTATTATCATTATTATTATTATCATTATTATCATTAATATCATCATTATTATTATCATTACTATCATCATTATTATTAATAGTAATAATAATATTGTAAATAATATTATTACTATAAATAATATTTATTATAAATAAATAAAGATTATACAACGGTCGAAATAAGTCCAGTTAATACTGAACAGGTTAAACCTGTTGGAAGTAAATCGTTTCATTAAAATTTGATAATATGTGAAAAAATTGTGATTATTAAGAGACCTGAAAGTAACGTTAGATCGTTCTATACAGCAATGCGATTAGTGTATTAGAAAAATTTTTACATTATAAATTTATTTTTTTGTAATCTGCAGGCCTCGGATCGACTTTAACAAACAAAAAAAAGTCGCTTTAGTCGATTAAAAATAGAAAAAAAGTCGAAAAAGTCGTTTATTTAATTTAAAATTTTTTAACAAAATTTTTTTTGTATTTCCCTGATTTCTAAATTCAATTAATCAAAACTTGTATAATTTTGCTAAATAAATATTTAAATACTTCTTATTTCTTTTTTTCACAAGGAATAAAATTTAAAAAATCTAAACTTCTGAAATTTAATAATTTCTAAAAATTAAAACTATAACCATTCCAAAAATTCAATTATTTTCTATAATTTTTAACTAAATTTCATCTCTAAATCAATTATCTATATTAACTTTTAATAATTTTCCGAAAGTTTTTCAAGAATTCAATTATTTAATTATAAAAAAATTCAATTTTTTATAATAATTGAAACCGTCCATTTTTCTTTTTAAAGATATTAAGGTAAAATATTTTCAAAAATTTTAATAAAGAAATTCGTAAAATTAACTTTTTAAATATATTTCTAAATAATTTTTGAAAGACAACAGTTTTACAATTACATACAATTAAAATAATGTCCGAAAAATTGAAATTTAGTAAAATTTTTTAAAAAATAATTTAAATTTAGTACAAACTTTGAAAAATAATTGAAATTTGATAAACTCTTTTAGAAATAATTGAGTTTTTAAAAAAAAATAATCAAATTGTTGAAGAATTTTAATTATAAATTTCTCTAATTATAAAATTCTAAAATAGTAATTTTAAAAAAGTTTAATTTACTTTGTTCGAAGATAATTGAATATTAAAAAATTATAATAAAACAATTCTAAGAATTAGTTTTTTTTTCATAAATATTGTAATGTAATTTTTCGAAAATAATTGAAGAATTTTGGTATAATTTTAAAAAAAAATATAATTTTTTGAAGAATTTTAATTAAAAATTTTGAATAAATTATTTGAAAATAGTCGGAAAAAGTCATAATATCCGAGGCCTGAATTTGATTAATTATCCTGTAATTTGCGCGGGAAAAAAATTTGTTTTATTAGTGGGTTTTGAAAAATGGGGATAGCTTTTTTTTTTGCACTAAACAAATCGTCTACCGACTTGCGTACAATATGCATAAAGCATAATTATTTCTTTTTTCAAATCCGATTTTCTGCTTTGTCAGAAATTTTATTTTCATATTTTTTTTTTTTTTTTTTTTTTGAAGAATATGTAATATGTACGGATCTATCGTGATAAACAGGGGAAGAGAACAACTATTATTTGTTAAACACTGCTATTTGTTTTGTTTTTTTCACTTGTCTATTAAAATTTTATCAAATTTGATTCCAGTGTTTTAAAAATTTACTTAAAAGAAAAATTTGGTAATTTTCTAGTTTTATTTAAAAATTAAAAATATTACTTAAATTTAAATATATTTCTCTTTGAAAATGGCAGTGATTAACAAATAGTGAAATTAGTAGAAGAAAAAATTGATTAGATCAAACCAAGATTATCAAAATTCAGCTTCTGTGACGTTGGATAGCGGCTTGGATAAAAGCCGCCTTATTCAGAGCATCGGTATTCCACTAAGTTAGATGTAGCCACTTTTCTTTTCGTATAAATCTTTTCATTTTTTTTTTAAATTGTTTTTTTTTTTTTTTTTTTTTGAAAAATTCTTAAGACCCTTGAGCAGAGGGTTGCAGGATTTTTGTTTTTTGGTACTTAAGTATCGTTCAAACCTTTCCTCGGGATTAAGCGGTATTCCAAGATCTCCAGTGCGTAGTTTCCTGCTGATTTCCTCAATCTGCAGCTGAACTGTAAACCAACGGGTTAGAGGGGGCGGAAACCCCAACAGTTAGATAAAAATGTTTTTTGTTTGTTACATTTGTCATAAAAAAAGAATTATTAAATATCTAAAAAAAATCTTTTTTTTATTAGAAAAATATATTCTGAAAATTTTTCGATTTTTATTATTAATTATTATTTTTATAAAATTTGATTTTATCTTTTTTTTTTCTTACCTTCGATGACCTTTTTTTTGAAATTAAAATATATACTTACTTATTTTTTTATTGACATCTACGTTATCAATTATTAGATATTATTTTAAAAATAAAATTATACACAGATAAATAAAATTCAGATAAATTATATATATATACAATTTTCTTATGAAGAAGTAAAGCGCTTAATTTAAAAATATTTTTTAAGGGATTTTTTTATGAAAATAAAGTAAACTTACAGAGGTATGCTTGTTCCTGTTCGGGAGTGAGATTTGTTGGTAAAACCGTTGGCATTCCGGGAATAAAAGTTTTGTCATGCTCACTACCTCCCCATCTTGATTTCCTTTTTTTCCTACGCTCTTCCTTGGATTCTTTTTCCTGAATGCCGTCACCTAGGAAAAGAATATTTTTTTTTAACATTATAATTGCAATAATAAGAGTAAATTATTTTTTTTTATTTCTAATTTTCCTTTTTTTTATTAAGTACATAATTAAAATAATAAAATTCTTTGCAAAAATTTAATTATTTTCAAACAAAATTTTAATCAATCCTTCGAAACAATTCAATTATTTTTTAATGAAGTAAAATCTTTGCAAAAATACGATTATTAATTTTGATCAATAAATTTCACGAAAGAATTCAATTTTTTTCTTAATTCGTTATAAAATTTTCCAAAAGAATTCAATTATTTTCATAATTATTTATTTCCATAAAAAGTAAAATTCTATAGAAGATTTCAATTATTTTCTTAAATATAATAAAATTCTTCGAAGGATTTCAATTATTTTCAAAAAATTTTAATGAAATTCTTCGCAAGATTTCAATTATCTTCAAAAAAATAAAAATAAAATTCTTTGAAGGATTTTAATTTTTTTCATAAATAATTGAATTCTTTACAGAATTTCAATTATTTTTAAAAATATGAAACAAATTCATGTCAAGAATTCAATTTTTTCATTAATAATTGAATTCCTTAAAGAATTTCAATTATTTTTTCAAAAATTTTAATAAATTTCTTTCTAAAAATTGAATTATCTTCATAAATAGTAAAATTCTTTTTAAGATAACAATTATTATTTTCTTAAACTACAAAATTCTTCGGAGGATTTCAATTGTTTTCAAAGAATTTTAATGAAATTCTTCGCAAGAATTCAATTATTTTCATAAAAAATAAAATTCTTTGAAGGATTTCAATAATTATTTTCATTAATAATAAAATTCTTCGGAGGATTTCAATTATTTTCAAAAATATGAAACAAATTCATGTCAAGAATTCAATTTTTTCATTAATAATAATTAAATTCCTTAAAGAATTTCATTTATTTTTTCAAAAATTTTAATAAAATTCTTCCTAAAAATTCAATTATTTTCATAAATAGTAAAATTCTTTTGAAGATAACAATTATTTTCTTAAAATAATGAAATTTAATTTTTTTTCATAAATAATTG
This sequence comes from Leptopilina heterotoma, assembly GCF_015476425.1. NCBI lineage: Eukaryota > Metazoa > Arthropoda > Insecta > Hymenoptera > Figitidae > Leptopilina > Leptopilina heterotoma. Next base: position 104,424 of record NW_025111015.1, read on the forward strand.
AATTCTTTACAGAATTTTAATTGTTTTCAAAAATTTGAAACAAATTTTTATTAAGAAATCCTTTCAAAGTAAAATTCATCGAAAAAATTAAATTATTTTTTATAAAAATATAATAAAATTCTCCTGAGGAATACAATTATTTTCAATACAATTTTAAATAAACTTCGAAAATCAAATATTTCTTTATAATTATGATTATTTTAAAAAGTTGAAAAAATTCTTTGTTTAATTCAATTATTTTCAAAGTTTTCAATTAAAATTATTCAAAAAACTACATTATTTAAAAAAAAACTCTAAGAAATTCTTCAAAGAAATTTTAATTGTTTACAAAAACTCTAACGAAATTGTTTAATTAACTATCAATAATTTTAATAAAATGTTAATAGTAAAATTATTAATTAGAATTATTAAGAAAATCGATTATATTCAATAAATTAAAGAAATTTTTTGAAAGAATTCAATTATTGTCAAAATAATCAATGGTATTTATTCTTTTAAAAAATTTAATTATTTTGTATATTTTAACAAAAATTCCACATCTAGAAACTAAGAATTAATTTTATGTTTGAATTTGAAAAAGAATTAAATAAATTTCATTAATTTCGGATCGAATACAAAAATGACAAAAATCGATCTAAGTTAAATAGGTTATGTTAAGCGACATACATTTTACGAAAATTTGATAAAATTTCGCAAATAATTGAAACCAGTGAATATTTAATTGATCAGCATTATTGAATTTAGTATTCTACAATTTTTCGATATTCTAAATTCGCAGTAAATATTTTTTTTTAAACAGAATAGAAAATTTTTTCTCACCATCGGCTTCTCGTTTCCTGGACGTTGAATTAGCTATTGCCTGGGATACAGCCTGGGCTGCAGCAGCCGCAGCAGCTGCTGCATCACGAATATAACCCGGATTAAGAAGTGATGTAAAATTTCTTGATTGATTCATAGCGTCGTTAATTTCTTTTTACAAACGCTTCTTCTCTATACTATATCTCTCCTTTGCGTTCAGAGCAAATTTTGCGTTACTATATATATATACAGCTTTCTTATAATTATAAAAAAACTTCACTTACTCCAGTGGAAAAATAATTTAATTACATTTCAATCCTTATAAGAAAAACTCACAAACCACTTTAGATATTCTCTTTTTAATCTTGCAAATGAGAGAATTTACGCAGCACCGATCACGTTATTCTTGCTGTTTAATTATAGGGTTCATCATGGTGGCCATTTTGTGGAGTCAGCAGGAAGCGGCGTAAACTACGCCTGCGACTATTATTTCGGACACTTTTCCGACAGCCAATCGTTTCTCTCGATCTGATCACGTGATTTGTTTCTTCTTGAGGTGTGCTTTCTATGTTCTTTTTTATTCCCTTATTTCTTATTTCGATACTTTTCGAGTTCGACTTTTTTCAATTCGACCTTTTTGCTATGCTTTTTAGAAAGGAGGATTATTATTTCGATACTTCTCGAGTTCGACTTTTTTCAACTCGACCTTTTTATGTATGATGACTTTTAAAGATGGCCGCCTTTAGTTTCTTAAAAGGAACGTGAAGAGGGAGCTTGCAAATTTCGTGATTTTCTTGCTCCCTTTCGGCGCACGTGGATTATGTTTTCATCTCAAAAGACGAGAAATTACATTAAAAAATCTCACAATACAGTGATAAAGTAAACTCACATTGTTTTCGATAAATTTTGGAAAAAAATATACATTATTTATTTATTACTTTAACTCAATTATTTAAGGTAAGTGGACGAAAATTTCTCTTTCTAACCTTAAAATAACATCCCAGATGCTTTATATAAAACTGTCATTGTTGATCTAACATTTGTCAAAATAATAATTATTATTCGAAAATATGAAAAGTGTTAATTATTATTGGAGAAATTTTAATTACTTGATTGTTAAAATAATTTCTTTGTTCTTTTTTTTCTAAACGAAGATGTCTATTGTTTCGTCACGAGTAAGCAGTGTGGCTTCTATTTTGAAGACACCAGGTTCGAGATCATCTCTTCTCGATCAACCAAAACGAATTCGTTTCAAGCTACCCGATGATTTTAGAAATGTTCTTCTAAATTTCGAAACTGGTGCTGATAATCAAATGTACAAAGATTTAGTGTGTATAATACGAGATTCAAATCTAAAGGTAATTTTTTTCAATAATATGAATAATATTTACAATTTTATCATTATTAAATAGATGGTAAGTAAATTTAAGTAAATTGTAGCAATAATTCAAATTAATTTTAAAAAAGGAAAAAGTAATTAAAATTGTATTAGATTTCAAATTAATTAAGATATATAAGAAAATAGAAATATTGATTAGTTAATTAAAAAATATTGTGCAATGTCACGTAATATTTATATTTTTATTTTTTGCTTCACTTGTTTTTATGTCTATTAATAATATATTGACAAAGTTGACAATCAATGAATAATGTAGAAGAAAAATATTTTTCACACCGTAGATAATGAAATTTTTCTCTTTAAAATAATTGATAAGAAAAGTTTTTTTTTTAACGGAAAAATATAGAAATTTTCCAATTCGTTTATCGTAAACGTGAATTTTGTCAATTTTTAATAAAAACTTATTTTATTTATCACCATTTTGTTTATTTTCATAAATAGAAGAGCTTTAAAAGAGGTTTTAATCTAAAATTTTTTAAAACTTCAATTTTGAATGAATTTTGAAAATAATTCAATTTTTCGAAGAATTTTCATAAAATTGTATTAAAAATAATTGGAATCCTGTGAAGAATTTTATTATTTAGGAAAATAATTGAATTACTGCAAAGAAAATTATTACATGTTTTTTTTAAATAATTGAATTCTTTTTGAGAAATTTTATTATTTAATAAATTATTTAATTAATTTGTTTTTAGGACAATGAACTACTGTCGTTGTTGTCTGATGTTCAGCAGTGTATAACTTTGCTTAATGAACGACATAGACTATTAATCGAAGCACTACTCAATATTTCTTGGACTGATCGTTCCCTGGAAGTAACCACAGCATACAAAAGATTTGTTGAAGAACTTTTGGTTGCACATGTTTATCATTCGAAATTCGTCATGGATAAATTAATTCAAAAGTTTAAACCAGGTATGAAGAAGTTTTTTTTTTATCTACAAATTAGTTAACATTTAAAATATTTGTAATTTTTTTTAGTTAATTCTTCGGACCCTGAATGGGAAAATGGAAAACCAAGATCAGAAGATTTACAGAGATTAAATCACGTTCATGATATTCTTCAAAGATTTTTACACGTTATTCCCATGTGAGTCGTGTTTTTTTTATTAATTTAAATCTTGTCAAGAATTCTATTCAAAAAATTGTAAAAATACAATTTTTATTGTTTCGGAGAAAGAATTTAAATTCTTTAGGGGAATTAAGTTAGAAATGTTTAATATTTATAAATACTAATTAAAAATATTTATTATTTTTAGTATTTAGTATTTCGAAATCTAATTTTTGTTTCTTTTTTAGGTGCCAAGATGTTTTAATGCAATCATTAGCATCGGCTTATCCACACATGTCCCTCGGGACACATTCACACGAATTATACGTTTACGCTTTACTTCAAATTACCGAATATGCGCCTAAAATTCGACGAGCGATTTTACATTTGATAGTTCACAGGTAAGAGAAGATGAAATTCCGTAAAAGTCCGTTTTTTTTTTTTTTTGAAAAAAGGTCCGTAAAGTCCGTAATTTCATTCAAAAAGGATAAAAAGTTCGTAAATTGTACGATACAATTTGGAGAATTTTAGAGAAATTACAAATGATTGCAGAAATTCAATTATTTTTAAAAGTAATAAAATTCATCGCGAAAATTCAATTATGTTAAAAAATTATTTTAAATTCTCATCAAAATTTCAATTATTTTTAACGTAGAGTGTTTTAGAATTAAAACACGTTTTCTATTTTTAGAAATATTAAAATTCTTCTCCAAAATTCAATTATTTTCAAAAAATCTAAAAAACATTGTCAACATTTAAATTATCTTTATAAATAAATAGCAAAATTCTTCGACAAAATTCAATTACCTATTTTCAAAAATTTTTTTTAAATTCATTAAAAAATTTCAATTATTATCATAATTAACAATATTTATCACGCGAATTCAATTATTTTCTAAAGTAATAAAATTCAATTATTTTCAAAAATTTTAATAAAATCCATTGCGAAATTTCAATTATTTTCAAAAGTAATAATATTCTTCGCAAAAATTAAATATTGTTCAATATCTACTATTTTCATAAAATTTACCAAAAGAATTTAATTATTTAAAAAAAAAATTTAATAAAATTCTACAAAAACTTTTAATTATTATCAAAAAATAATAAAAATTTCACAAGAATTTCATTAATAACAAAATTTTTTTCTAAATTTCTTCGCAATCATTTAACTATTTTCATAATTAATAAAAATTTTACGGGGATTCAATTATTTTCGTAAATAATAAAATTAAATAAAATCTTTTTAGGAATTTAATTATTTTCAATAGAATTTTAATCGAATTCCTCGAAAAAATTCTTAAAAATTTTATTAAAATTCGTCCAAAGAATTTAATTATTTAAAAATTTGTTGATAATATTTTTAATAGGAATTGAATTCCAAGAAACATTCAATTATTCAATAAATTATTTATTTTTGTATTTAAATAATTAAATTCTTGTAGAATTTTCTCATAAACATTGATTTAAAAATAGATTTCAGTAAAAATCTTAGATTATAATAATTGAATTCTTTCCGAAGAATTTCATTAAAATTTTAAAAATAATTGAATTTTATCGAGGTATTTTTTTAAAATTGTCTTAAAAATAATTGAATTTCTACCAAAAAAGTTTTATCAAAACTTTTTAAGAAAATGTTTGAATTTCTGCTAAAATTCTGATATTTTTGAAAATAATTGAATTCTTGCGAATAATTTTATTAAGACTTTTGAAAATAATTGAATCTCTGCAAAGATTTTTATTATTTTACAAAAATATTTAAATTATTGCGAAAAATTTTTATAAAATTTCTGAAAATAATTGAAGATTTGCTAAGAATTTTGTTATTTTTAATTTATGCCAAGAATTTTATTAAAATTTTTAAAAATAATTGAATTCCTGTTAATTTTTTACAAAAATTTAATTATTTTTGAAAATTTTAATAAAATCCTTCGCAAGAATTCAATTATTGTCATAAATAATCAAATTCAATGCAGAATATCAATTATTTTTAATACAATTTTAATCGAATTTTGTCGAAAAATGTAATTATTCTTAAAAATTTTATTAAAATTCTTTGATAGAATTCAATTACTTGAAAATTTGTTGATAACGATTTTTTATAGGAATTGAATTTTAAGAAACGTTCAATTATTCAATAAATTATTTATTTGCATTTTATTTGTATTTAAATAATTGATTTCTAGTAGAATTTTCTAATAAAAATTGATTTTCATTTCATAAAAATGAATTTCAGATAAAATTTTAGATAATATTTGAATATTAAAAGCAATATAGCGCGAATTTCTAAAAAAATAATTGAATTTTGTAATTAATTTTTTTGAAAAAGTTTAATTGAGTTTTTTTAATATTATTTTTAGTTTATATTTTCTAATATTTATTCAATTAAAGAATTGACGAATAATTGAAATTTCGTAAAATTGAATATTGTAAAGAAATGAATTTGAAAATTGTCAAAGAACTTTTTCGAAAATTATTAAAAATAATCGATATAAAGAAGAATTTTAGATAAAAATTCTTAAAAATAATAATTGAATTGATAATGATTTTAATTATTATAAATTATTTTTATTAATAATTATTATTAATTATTAGAAAACATGAAGAAATCGATGACTTTGAGTCGAAGACTCGGAGTTATCGATTTCTTCATGTTTTATAATTATGAAAAATTGAATTTCTAGTTTTAAGTAAAATGTTCTCTTATTTGATTCGGCCTGTTTCTTTTTTTGTCATTTGGTCGGTAATTTTTAATTTTTGGTCCGTAAAGTCCGTATTTTTAAATACTTTTACTGCTTCGAGCCCTGATTCTATTAAATTCTAATAATAATGGAATAATTATATTAATAAATAATTAATAAATTATTAGTAAATTTTAATAATTGAATTTACTATGTTATTAATTAATGGAATTTTTTTCGTAATTTTTCTTTTTAATGTTCTAAATTTTATGAATGAAATAAAATAATTTTATGAAATTAAAAACTCTTTTTTGTGTTTAGATTAGTAGAATTGGACGCAAACGCTTCGCCCTCGGACATTCACTCCTATGAGGAGGACAATGAGGACGAGGCAATGGAGGAGGATGGTGCAATATTTAATTTAGAAATTAGTCAGGACGAGAAATTGGCAACGAACGAAAGAAAAAGGGAAACAAAACATCCAATTGCTCGTACTCTCGATGTCTGTATGGAGCAAATGTTTATTTTCATTTACAATTCATGTCACGTGAATGAAAAATTAGAAATTGATCTTCTAAAAACGATCTACAATGATCTATTGAATATTTTCGAGGAACTAATTCTACCGACCTGTGGACATCACGTTCAGTATCTTCTCTTCTATTTGTGCAGTTTTAGAACGGCCGTCGTTGAGGCTTTCGTGAAATTTCTTTGGCAAAAGGTTTCTAATCCAAATGTACCACATTTTTTGAGACAACAAGCAGTCGCCTATGTTGTCGGTCTACTCGCCAGGGCCACATTTATTCCGTTGAATTTACTCCAAGGTATTTCGCTATTCTTATTTTTTTTTTATTTGAAAAAAATTTGCTAATTCAATATTTAGCAAAAAAATTACTTAAAGATCAATATTTTTTGTAATAATTCGAAATTCGAAAAAAATTGTATTTGATGATAAAATTTAATTTAAATTCCAGGTATCTTGGCGGAAATGGCAAATTGGATTCACAGTTATATTTATTCGCAAGATAGTCTTGAATGCGTTAATAACGATATTCGGGTTCACATTGTTTTCTATTCAATTTGTCAGGGATTATTTTATTTACTCGCCTTTCGTCACAAGGAAATAATGAACGGCAGAAAAAGTAAGTATTTATAGAAGAATTTTAGTTAAAAATACTAAAAGAAAATTGAATTTTGAAACTTTTGAAGAAATTTCTAAATAAATGTAATAGAACATTTTTTTTTGAGTATCTAATCATTTTTAGAGTGAATGAGAATATTCTTTAGGGAAAAAGTCTAGAAACCAGGGAAAAAGTAAAAAAAAAAAGTCAAAAAATCTAGAAACCAGGGAAAATTCAGGAAAAAACAAAACTAAATTTTTGTGGCAACCCTGAAAATCTGATTTTTTTTCTAGAAGAAAATATCGATTTTTCCAACAATAATAATAATAAAAAAAAAATAATAAAAACTAATAAAAAATCATCTCTTTCTAGATCTACTATTCTTACAAGGACTGAATTTAAATAAAATCGTTAGCTGCCGACTAAATCCATTGAAGGTTTGTCAATCGGCAGTTGTACAAAATTTCGCCGCAGTAACGAGAAAATATCAATTGGCATATTGCTATACAGTTATTGAGCATAATTCAAGAAGTAATTTACCCGTTTATAATATGGGAAATATAATGACAATAACATTGGAGCCATTTTTTCCATTTGATCCATATTTGTTGGCGAGAAGTGAACAAAGAATAATTCATCTCTACTATAATAGTCAATGTATGACATTGAATGTTGAAAGTAAGAAAACCAATCAGTACGAGGACGATGACGATTTCATTGACGAATCATTTTCATCCGATACAAATTCCCACAGTTATTTGGAGAAATTTTCATATGGCACGTCACCGGGTTTTGTACATACGTGAGTGTACTGATTTTGCAAAAATTTTCAGAATAAAAAAGAAAATAAAAAAAGAGAAAAAAAAATTGTATTTTTTATATATAGATTCTTTTTGAAGTGAGTGGAAACAAATTTCTCTTTTTTCCGACTTGAAACTAATTTTGATGCACTTTTTTTTGTAAAATTATGAAAAATTAATATTTATTTCTTTAATGATAAATTATAAATATAAATATTATTTATATTTAAATAAATAAATATTATTTCTTTGTTCATTATAATATTAAATTTTATATTTCAGATAAAAATATTAATTTTTCATTGTTCATTATTAGTCATTATTCTAATTTAATTAGTTTTCTAAATTGCGATAATTTTTTTTTTGTTTCTTTCAGAACAAAAAGACAATTTTATGTATCAAATTTTGTTTTTAATATTCGTAATAACTAAATACTATTTATTTACATAAATTATTTGTATAAAAATGGAAAGTGAAACAAGCCTCACGTAATTCTTACATCAAGCATAGTTTTCTCTATCAAACCTTTTTATCTTTTTCTTTTTTTTTATAAAATCACTTTTTCAAATATATGAAAAATATTTCAACTTTTTTTTCCAACGAAAATAATTTTCAACGAAAAAAATACGATTGCTAGTGAAATATTTTCAAAATTGAATTAAAAATCATTTTATATTTAGTTTACATTAATTTTTACTTGGACTAAATATATTTATTCAATTTCGTAAAGTATTTTGTCATCAATCATATTTTTTTTCAGCAAACAAAAAGATCTTTTACCATCTTTTTGTTAAATTTATCTATATTTTTGTTTTTTTGTAAAATAGTAATTAACTATTTTCGGGGCAATGGGAAATTTTTTTCTTTCGAAGTGCAAAGAAATAAATTGATTTTCGTCATGAGAAATATAAATTTGTGGCTTGGAGTAAGGATTTAATTTTTTTTTTTTGAATTTTAATGAAAGATGATGATTTTCCTTTGGCTATAATGAATCAATATACAATGGCGATTCATCCTGTTGTTTAATTAATGTTGATAGTGCTCGTTCCAAATTTTCTGGCAAATGATCGAGAAGCATTCGTGGCATCACTGACATTTCCATAAAATCCTCGGCTTGCGCCCAACGCATTTTGTATTTTTGATCTTTGCTTTTTGTCTTTCTAAAGGAACGAAAACAAGAAATAAAAATATTATGGGAAAATTTCAAAAAGTGGACAAATTTTTTTTTTAATTAAGAAAATTATACCTAATTTTTTTAATAACTGTTAAAAAAAATCTATAGATAAACTTTTTATCATGTAATTTTATTATATTAAGTAAATTTTAGGGAAAAGTTGAAATTGTACCAAGGACTGAATTATTATTATTAATTTTAAGATTATTGTTAGTTAATAAATGAAGATAAAAATTTACGTACTTCTTTTTATCTGTCGTCAAATTCTTGCATCTCACAATGTGAAGAATTCGTCCTGCGGTGTATAGTCGAACTTTTGAAAATCTCCTCCTTGATAGATCTCGCTCTAAAATTCTCGTTTCCTGGCAAAGAAAAGATTTTTTAAAATGGGAAACAAAATAGAAAAGCAAATAGAAACGAAATCAAAACAAAACAAAATAGAAAACAAAATAGGAAACAGAATAGAAAAAAATATAAATTAAAATACGAATCAATATAAAAAATAGAAAATAAAATAGAAAACAGAATAGAAAAAAAAATAGAAAACAAAACAAAAGTAGAAAAGAAAATATAAATGAAAATACAAAACAAAATTAAAAAAAGAAAACAAAATAGAATACAGAATAGAAAAAAAGAAAACGAAAAAAAAGTGATGGGAAATATAAGGTGTGGTGGTAGTAAATATTTTCTTGCAAATAAATGTAAATTAAAAGTAAAAAAAAATTTTTTTCGTACTCTTTGGCTTCTTGAACCATTTTCGACCAAAAGGGGCAATTGTCCTGGAATTGAATTAATTGTATTGCCATTCCTCCAGGTTCTATTGAGATCTCGATCAGGAACGCCAAACAACATGTAACCAAATCCATTTAATACGACTCGATACTGAAAGAAGAAAATATTTTATTTTTTTTTTACATCAATTACGAGAAGTTAACGACTATTTTTTTTTTTTTTTTTTTTATTGAAAAAAAGAAGAGAAAAAAATTTAATAGAGAAATTACCTTCGGCAATTGACAAGCTTGAAGCGTGATCAGTAATGAAGTTCTAAAATTTTCAGTACTGTCAACACTCAATCTCATTATAAAATCATCTCCCAGTCCTACTGTCAGTACAAATTCTTCAGTTACTTTTGCTGCCTCCCTACTTAGCAGTCCAGCTAAAAAAAAATCATTTGTATTTACAAAAAAATTGTAGGAAAAAAAATTGTTTTTTAATAAATTATAATTAAAATTAATATTTTAACTCAAAAAAGTACAACTGAAAAAGCACAATTTTTTTGTAATTGAAAAATTGCACTCTTTAAAAAATTGTAATTGAAAAAAAATTCTTACTTAAAATATTGTAACTATACAGAAAAATTGTAATTAAAATTACAATTTAATTTTAATTGTAATTTTCAAAAAATTGTAATTGAAAAAAATTCTTATTGATTAAAATTGCAATTATATAAATAAAACGAATTGAAAAATTCCACTCTTCAAAAAATTGAAATTGAAAAACAATTTTTACTGAAAATATTGTAATTAGAGAAAATTGAAATTAAAAAAATTTTTAAAAAAATTGAAATTTTCAAAAAACTGTAATATTGAAAAAAGTTTGTATCGATTAAAATTAGAAATACAAAAAAACTGTAATTGAAAAATTGCATTCTTAAAAAAATTGTAATTGAAAAAAAATTCTCAATGAAAATATTGTAATTACAGGAAAATTCTAATTAAAAAATTACAAATTTTCAAAAAATTGCAATTGAAAAAAATTCTTACTGAAAATTAATATTGTAATTACAGAAAATTGTAATTGAAAATTGAAAATTTTTAAAACAAAATTTAAACTACAAAAGAAAATGTAATTACTAGAAATTTTAATTGAAAAAAAGTGTAATTAAAAAAATAACACATATAAAAACCATAAATATAGAAAAATTACAATTTAAAAGAAAAAAAAATAGAAACGAAAAAATGATAAAAATGACAAAAATAAGTTTTAAAATTTCACCTGGAGTTGCGAATGCATAGACTTTTAATTCTGGATATTTAGGACGAATTAGTAAACCTAATAAAACTGCTAATCCAGCTCCCAAACTGTGACCTAAAAATTGAATTAAAATTAAAAATTGAATTAAATTTGAAAGTTAAATTAATTTTAAAATTACAATTATATAATTAAATATCAAAAACATTTTCTTACCTGTTAATGTTAAATTATAATTGGGATATTTTTCGAAAGCCTTCTCCAAAATTTTGAATTGATTCAATTGTTTTAAAAGAACTTTTGCTCCCACAATCATACCTTTGTGTGCCTAAAAATATTTGCAAAAAAATTAAACAAAAGTAATAAAAATTTTTTAAATTTTGATTTTACAATTTTATGATAATTCTATTTAATTTAATATAAATGTAATAATTAAATTATTAAGTTTAACAAAAAATAGAATAAGTAAATTAAAATTTTTTAATTTATTTATTTTTAAAAATAGAATAAGTAAATTAAAATTTATTTATTTATTTATTTTTAAAAATAGAATAAGTAAATTGAAATATTTTAATAATTTATTTTATTTTTTATTAGTTTTTTTTTTTTTTTTTTGAGTTGATTAAAAATTCAAGACTCACCATACTACCAGCGGGAAGACCTTCAATTTCAAATGTATCAGAAGCTGCGGTAATATCCGTAATGACATCCCTTAATGATAAGGAACCGCGAATAATAATTACAATACTCGCCGTTTTATGATCCGCAATTACGCAAAATGGTATCTGATAAAATTAAAATAAATTACCTTTTTTTTATTATTTAAATAAAAATTGAATAATTATAAATTAATATACCATTTTATTAGTATTTTTTTATTTTATTAATTATGTTAATTAAAAAAAACTTATAAATAAATAAAAACTAAAAAATTTAATATTATAAAATATATTCAATTAAAAAACAATAAATAAATTCTAAATAAACAAAAATAAAAAAATTAAATATATAACAATTATTATAATATTAAGAAATTGTACTTAAATAAAATTATCTGATTATTAATATTATGTTAATTATATTAATTACATTAATTATAATTAACTGATAACAAATTAAATGTACAAGAGTTAATTATTAAATACTACGTAAAAAAATAATTAATTATTAGAAAATTAAATATATTAAATTAGTAAAAAAATGAATAAATAAAATTAAAAATTACAAAAATTTATAATTGTCTTGAATGTACAATAATTTGGAAATTTTAGAAATTTTTTATAAACAAAAAAATGGACTTTTTCTTGCGAATATTTTTCACTGTGAGAAAAATTTCGTATTCACTTACCTCACAGAGATGATTTCTGAAGGATGCGAATAGGATATCATCTTCAGACACTTTCGAAAGATATTTAATGCCAGAAAGACTGCACAAGCAACAATTGTCTTCTATAATTATGTTACGTTTTCTCCTACAAAAATTATTAAATAAAAATTAAAACTTCAATTTTACTAAAATATTATTAAAAAAAAATTATTAAAATTATATAAACAATTTTTTAGTAGGCATATTTTTAGTTTTCCCTTGTAGCCTAGCGGTCAATAAAGAGTCATTGTTGCCCTAGGGTAATAATTTTATTATTCTATTTTATTGACAACTCGAAGGTGAATAAAGTACTTATTATGACCCTAGGGCAATAATGAACACTTTATTGCCCTAGGGTCATAATAAGTACTTTTTTTATATTTTTTTTTTTGTTTTCTAATTTTGCCCCAGGGTAATAAATATTTTAAGAAGAAAAAAAGAATTTCTTTACCTAAAACACGCACAACATGTCATTCCTTTAATTAAACGAAAACATCCAGTACAAGCGTGTTGATAAATAACAAAAAGCCATCCATAGGAGGCAATTGATAATTGCATATAATGCTGTGCCCATTCTAATGTCATCCAATTTGGTGTGCCAGCAAAAATATTTTGAGAATCTGTAATAAATTTAATTTTTAAAAATTAAAAAAAAAAATTAATTGAATTTAATTTCGAGTTAATTTTATATTATAAAAATTATTTCCCAATTCTCATGTTTTAACATAATGAAAATCTAAATTATTATTTTACTACTATTAACAAACTATTGTTATTAATTTTTTTTTTTTATTTTTTAAATGATGCAAAAATGCAAGTTAAGAAAAAAAAATGATTTGCATATATATATTTTTTTGCATGAGTGTTAATTTCTTGAGAAGGAAAATTGAGAGTGAAAATTTGCATACCCGAGGTATATTTCGGCCTCTCTAAAATGTTAAGTCGCCTTAATTCGAGGGTCTCGCGTTTCTGTCTTACTCTTAGAAGGACACATCCAGCCAACACGTCCGATGGAACCAAATCAGTACCACGAAAAAGGGAACTCATTAAACCTGTTGAGAGAAAAAATGTGCGAATTTCGCAATTTTTTTTTTATTTTCTTCTTCTCTTAATTCTCCAAAAATTAATTTTATGGAGAATTTTTTAAATACATTGTAAATAAATTATTTAAATTTTATACAATTTTTTATTTTATGCAACAAAGAAGTATTATGGTCATTAATATTCAATCTGTGTTAGTGGATTTTAAGTTCCTTTTTTTATAGCCCTGCTGGTCAATAAATAAAGTGTTCATTATTGCCCTAGGGGAATAATGATCACTTTATTGACCAGCTATATTATGAAATATTATATTATATTTTATATTATAAAATATTATATTATATTTTATATTATAAAATATTATACTATATAATATATTTTATATTATTTTGATAATTTAATTCCAAATTATTAATAAAAAAAAGTTTTTTTTTACACTATAAGTGAAAATATTTTGTAAAAAAAATTCTTAGACGAATGCATAATGGCATTTTTATGAAATGAACACAAATGAATATTTAATTAATTCGCAATTGTTTTTTTGCCATGAGTACAAAATTATTATCACAATGTACGCAAAGAAATATTTTGCAATTATGTTAATATGGTTACTATTGTGCTTCTTTACTCATTTGAGTGAATAATAATAATTTATGTTTAGGTTAAATTTTTGAGAAACATGAAGAATAATTTTTAGAATTGCATATTTTTTAGAATTGAAGAGTAAAATTTTTTAAACTGAAGAATACTTTTTTTAAATTGAAAATCAATATTTTTTTAAAATAATTAAAGAATATATATAATTTTTAAAATTAAAAAAAATCTTTTTTAAATTTGAAAAATAATCTTTAAATGCGAAAAAAGTATTCTTTAATAATTTTAGAAAGTATTCTTTAGTTCTTTGGAATTGAATTTTTTCAATTCTTAAAAATATTCTTTAAATATAAATTTTTTTTTCAATTCTAAAAAGTTTCTTCGGATTTACAAAATATTTTTCAATTCTTAAAAGTATTTTTTAATTTTCAATACTGGTTTTCAATTCTTAAAAGTATTCTTGAATTTAAAAAAAATGTTTTTTAATTCTAAAAATTATTCTTCCGAGTTAAAGAATATTTTTCAATTCTTAAAAGTATTCTTCAATTTAAAAAAATGTTTTTTTAATTCTAAAAAGTATTCATCTGACTTAAAGAATATTTTTCCTTTTTTAAAAGAATTCTTCAACTCTAAAAAAATGTTTTTTAATTCTAAAAAAGTATTCTTCGAAATTACACAATATTTTTTAGTTCTTAAAAGTATTTTTAAATTTTCAAAACTGTTTTTCAATTCTTAGAAGTATTCCTGAATTTAAAAAAATTTGTTTTAATTTTAAAAGTGTATTCTTCGGATTTACACAATGTTTTTCAGTTCATAAAAGTATTATTAAATTCTTAAAAACTGTAAAATACTATTAAGAATTGAAAAAAAAATTTTTGTAATTGAAGAATATTTTTAAGAATTTAAAAATAATACTTAATCTTATTAAATACTTTTTAGAATTGAAAAACAAATTTAAGATTTAAAAAACACTTTTAAGTATTTTTAAAAATTTTTTTCCATTCTTAAAAGTATTCTTCTGAGTTGAAGGATATTTTTCCATTTTTTAAAGAATTCTTTAACTCCAAAAAAATGTTTTTTAATATTAAAAAAGTATTCTTCGGATTTACACAATATTTTTTAGTTCTTAAAAGTATTTTTAAATTCTCAACACCTGTTTTACAATTCTTAAAAGTATTCTTTAATTAAAAAAAAATTGTTTTTCAATTCTAACAATTATTCTTTGGATTTTTTTTGTATTTTTTCTTTGTATTTGATTTCTTTGATTTCTTTGTATTTTTTTTTTTTTTGCTTTTTAAAAATAATTTTTCAACTCTAATATAATATTTTTTTTAATTCTAAAAAAGTATTCTTTGGATTCACAAAATATTTTTCAATTCTGAAATGTATTTTTAAATTCTAAAAACTGGTTTTCAATTCTAAAAAGTATTCTTCGGATTTATAGTATATTTTTCCATTTTTAAAATAATTCTTCAACTCATCTAATAAAATGTCTTTTTAATTCTAAAAATGTATTCTTCGGATTTACAAAATATTATTCAATTCTTAATAGTATTTTATAGTTTCAAGAATTTAAGAATACTTTAAAGAACTCAAAAACATTGTGTAAATCCAAAGAATATTTCTTTTAAATTTTTAAACTTTTTTTTTAGAATTAAAGAATTATTTTAAAAATCGAAAAATATTCTTTAACTCAGAAGAATACTGTTTAGAATTGAGAAACAAATTTCTAAATTAAAGAATACTTTTAAGAATTGAAAACCAGTATTAAAAATTAAAAAATACTTTTAAGAATTAAGAAAATAAAGAAACTTTTTAGAATTGAAAAAAAATTTAGAATTAAAGAATGTTTTTGGGAATTGAAAAAATTCAATTCCGAAGAACTAAAGAATACTTTTTTGGAACTTAAGAGTTTAGTTTTTTAAAAATTAGTTTTTTAAAATCAAAATGAATATTTTTGAAATACAAAAAGAAAATTCCTTTAGGAAAAAAATACAAAAAAAAAAATATAAATATAAAAAAATTAACAAAATATAAGAAAAAAAAGAAGAAAAGAATCAGAAAAAGAAGAAAAAGAAGAAGAAGAAGAAGAAGAAGAAGAAGGGGAATTTGCTAATTATTGCGGAGAATTTATTAGTTTTCTTGCTCTACCTATGTCTCACCAGCAACATGTTGAAAGGTTTCGTTTGCACTTTCATCTCTTCTCATCCACCAGAAAAACTTGAATCGTCGAAGCCAAATTCTGGAGACTTTTTTATGTTCAATTGCATCCTCGAGGACCTTGTCCTCCATCCCAAATGTACCGAGTGGATCGAAGACCAGCGCCAGGCCAAGTATCGCCAGGCCAATTAGCACCCAGTCGAAAAATATCAAAACCTTCACGACAGTTATTGTATAATGATCATGATTACAGTGAATATTTTCACTGAAAACCCACAATGAACCGAGAATGTTCCACACTATCTCCAATGGTATCAATAGAATTCTAAATACACACGGAAAAAAAAATTATTTATTTAATTTTTTTTTTGTTATTACTAATTTATTTAGTTTTTATTATTACTAATTAATTTAATTTTTATTATTACCAAGTAATTTAGTTTTTATTATTACCAATTAATTTAGTTTTTATTATTACCAATTAATTTAGTTTTTATCAACTAATTATTATAATTAATTTTTCAAAACTAAATAAAAAAAAAGTTTAAATAATACCCTAAAATAAAATTTATCTATTTTTATTTATTTATTTCATTTATGTGTTTTATTTACATTTTTTATTTTATTTTTTTAATAACTTTTTTTATTTTTTAATTTCATTTCTTTATTTATAATTTTAAAAAACATTTACATCTATTAATATAATTTTTTATTTTATTTTTTAAATTAATTACATTAAATTTTAATTAATATATTTACAATTGAAACTAATAACTAAAAAATTACTAAAGTAAAAAAATTCAAAAATCTAAATATCAGAAATATAAACTAAAGTTAACTAATAAATTTAACTAAAAAGTAACTAAATAAAAATATTTTTATCATTATTATAAAGTCAATTATTTTATTATTAATTGATACCACAATAAAATTAAATTAAAAAATTAACTCAAATAAATTGCAATGAATGTTTATTTATTAAAAATTTATTTAATTTGATTTTAAATAAATTTTTAATAAAATATTTTTAAATAAGAAAATAAAATGACGAAACTAAATAATAAACAAAGTAAAGGTTTCAATAACTACAAAAAATTTATAAATTTTAGAAAATTTACTAAAAACTAACTAAATAAACTAAAACTCAATAACAATATTTTTTATCATTATCATAAAGTAAATTATTTATTATTAATTGATAACAATAAAATTAAATTAAAAAATCAAATCAAATAAATTTTAATAAATATAAACTAAATAAAAAAATAAAATGACGAAACTAAATAAACTAAATAATAAATAAAGTAAAAGTTCGAGTAACTAAAAATATTTATAAATTTTAGTAAATTTACTAAAAACTAACTAAATAAACTAAAAGTGAATAAAATTATTTCTATTGTTAATAAAGTAAATTTTTATTATAAACAATTTCGATTAAATGAAATTAAATTAAAAAATCAAATTAAATAATTTTTGTCATAAATGAACAAAATAAAAATAAAGAAACAAAATAAAAATAAAGAAAAAAAAATTTAAAAAAAATAAAATAAATAATAAAAAAGTAAATAAAAAAATATTTTAAAAATTCATTAAAATAAATGAAATAGAAAAATATAAATAAAAATAAATTTCTCCAACTAGTAAACTACATTTCTGAGTATATGTCACATGTCATAAAATTGAAATGCAATAAATATTCTTGTACATTTAGTTAATTAATTTTTTTTTCACCAGAAATAAGTGAGAGAGAGACTATACTCTAGCATTAAACAATCAAGAGACTGTATATTATAAAAATAGGTGAATCACTTATTGGAAAATTTAAATAAATAATTGTTTTAATAATAAACCAAGGGAACGAGATTACTAACGAGTAGTCTCGTTTCCTTGGATTATTATTAAAACAATTAATTACCAAGAAGAACTTGAATAAGAAGTAAAGAAAAAAAAATTAATACAATTATTCTATTTTTTTATAATTATAAATCGATATATATATATATATATATATATATATATATATATATATATATATATATATATATATATAGTTAAATTTTTATTTTCTGTTCTTTCTTCTTAATTCAATTTTTATCTTTCTTTGAATTAATTTAATTTTACCTTTTATCTTTTTTTAAATTAATTTAATTTTGCCTTTTATATTTTTTCAAAATAAATTTAATTTTACCATTCATTTGTTTTTAAAATAATCTAATTTTATCTTTGTTTGTTAATAATTAATTTGGTTTCTTCAAATTAATTGTAAATTTTTTTAATTTTTGAAATATAATATATTCTTTTTTGTTTCCTTTACTTGGACTGATCGTTAAATTTTTTTATTTTATTAAGAAAAGAGCGTGTGATAGAATTATTTTTTTTTTTACAATTTTTAATTCTTTTTCTTTAAAGTACATTTTATCTGCGCACGTGTCCTTAATTTTTAAATTAATTAAATTTTTATTAAATTGATTAAAGGACATAAATTAAAATCAATTTTATAAAATATTCGATAAAATTAGATAAAAATGATTAAATGACGCTATTAATTTCTCCACCTGAGAACGCCAAGGTCACCACCAGGTGGCGGGGGAAATTCCAAGAAATATTGTTCTTTCTTGGAATTTCTCCTGCCACCTGCTGGTGACCTTGACGTTCTCAGGTGGAGAAAACACGTCCATATTGAATCTTTTGTTTCTAATTCTCTTTATTCTACACCAGTTTATTCTTAATAAAAAATTTTTTAATAAAAATATTGACAAACGTAGAAAGAATTATTTTTAGATCGAGTTTGAAATTTGAAAGTAACTCAATTTTTGTTTTTTATCTTTTTCTTTAATTTTGAATTTTTTAATGGAATTTTTTTTAAAATTAACTCAATTTTTAGATTTTTTTTATTAATTTCGAATATGTAAAATAAAATTTAATGGAATTTTTGAAAAATTTAAAAATTTTTCTTCAACTCACTTGACTGTTAGAAGAGGTTGAACGAAACGACGGGCATAAGTATCGGTAATTGATCCTCTTGCACTGTGATTAACAATGAAACATACTAAAATAGTTATAATTCCTAACATCACTATTTCTCCAACTAAATAAACTCTGATTAAACCCCCTCCTGATTGACAGTTCCACGTTTCGTCATAATATTTTAAGCATGCGATTCCTATTAATATAATCCTGAAACATCATATTGAAAGGACAAAATTAATAATATATTTTCAAATTTATTTTTATTTATTTATTAAAAAAATTTATTTATTTTTTATATAAATTTCAATGAAATTTCTATAGTAATTTCAATGAGGACTTTCTTATAAGAAAATTTTTTTTTTTTCATATACATGATGCTGTAATATTCAGACAAATTTCCTCACACGCGAAATTTAAATATGAATTATTCATTTCAGTTTTTCATTGTCTACAATTTATACTATGTATGACGAGAAGAATTTTTTTATTCCAATTTTTTTTGTCTTTTTGAAACATAGTTCATTAATTTTTATTCATTTTATAATTCACTGACTCAATAGGAGAAAAAAATTGAATACAAAAATTTGCATATTATTATTAATTAAAAAAAAAAAAAAAAAAAAAAATCAAGTTTAAACAAATTTTGGGAAATATAATTACATTATACTATATATTTAATAAATATATTATAATAATAATAATAACAACAATAACTATAATGATAATAATAAAAATAAAAAAAAATTTCAAAGAAATAGAAAATTTTTGTGACCAATTTTGCGAGCAATTTTGTTAATAATATTTATATGGATTTATTAAAAATGATTTTAACTAACGAAGGTTGATATATAATAAGAAATATGTGATTTCAACGAGAAACATTATAATGACATACAAAATGCAAATCAACATAGAAATTGAGTTTTATCTTTGGTCTTGGCCTTTTATTCCCAGTAAAGAAACCGGTTTTGAAGACACTAAGTCATAAAATTCTTTTTTTTTTCTCTCCTCTTTTTTTTAAGATGTTAACGTGCTCTTAATATCCTTGATATCACTTTTGATATTAACTTTTTTTTATAGACCTTGAAATATATAATTCTATTTCTTTTTTAACTTTTTTCTTAAAATTTGAAATTTGTTACTTTTTAAAAAAAAAAAAAAAAAAGATTCATTTCTCACCAAGTAATACGAATGAATATTTCAAATAGTCCCGGATATACAAGATCGTCAGTAGCAGCTAACCACTTCCTTCCAAATAGCATTAACGCCGGCATCTCTTCCTTTAATTAAAATAAAAAAAGAAAATTAGTAATCAAAAAGAAAAATAATAATAATAGTGAAAGATAATAAAAATAATAATAATAATAATAATAATAATAATAATAATAATAATAATAATAATAAAAAATAATAACAATAATAATAATTAAAAAAATAAATAAATAAATAAAAATCATGAGTTTTACTCAATTTTTGAAATAATTGAATTAAATTTCAATTGAATTGAATTAAATTATTGTTTTAGGGTTTCTAATAAAAATAATAATAATTATTATTATTATTATAATTTTCAACACGTGTCAACTATTTTCCAATATACATGCGCGGAGAAAAAGAACTCACCGCTCATAAATTCAAATCACTATAATTTTAGTATGTCTCAAAAATTCAAATAAAAAAAAAAAATTTACTTCGTAATCAATTTAAAAAAAAAATTTATTTTATTAACCGGAAATGTATGATTGATTCACATGCAATTTTGCGCACACACGTGAAGCTATTTCAGCAAATTATTTTCATTGCAGGAGAAAAAAAAAGAATATGATTTTACAGTTGTGATTTTTTTTTAAATTGTTTCCAGCATAATTATATACTTTGTAAAAATAAATAAGAAAACAAAATTAGAGTGTAAATATTGCGAAACGAGAATTATACAAAAAGAATGACCTTTCACTTAGGTTTCTTTCTTATTAGATAATTTTTTAATTTTTTAATTGTACGATTTTTTCTCGTTGGGTAAAATATATCATTTTACCTGCAATTATATATTTTCGGTATAAATTCTCCTTGTGTGTGAGTGAGTAAGTGTGTGAGAATTGTTTAAAAGTAAAAGTGATTTAAAATTTTTACTCTCCTTTTTTTGTCTCCTTGAAAATGTGCATATGGAGACGTGTGGTCTACTTATTAAAAAAAATTCTCATGTTATGTAGAGAGAAATGCTTAATTATGTTCAGTAATTTACTGTATTTGTATATAAATAAATTTTTAAGATTAATTTTTTTAAACCTAATTTTTTAAGACTAATTTTATTTGAAGTCTAATTTTTATTAAAACAATTTACATTAGTCCAAATATTTACTAAATTTAGATTTCAAATTCGAAAATTGATTCAATTATTCTTTTAACAAAATTTTAATAACATTTCACGAATGAATACCAATTATTTTCTAAAATTTTAATATTTAAATCTTTCGAAACAATTCAATTATTTTAAATAGAAAAATCTTTGTAAAAATTTCACTGAAAGAATTCAATTTTTTTCTTAATTCGCGTTATAAAATTCTTCAAAAGAATTCAATTATTTTCCAAAATTTTAATAATATTTCATGAAAGAATTCAATTTAAAAAAAATTTTTAATAATATTTTTCGAAAAAATTCAATTATTTTCAAAAAATTTAAATACATCTTTCGAAACAATTCAAAATTTAATTTTTAAAGAGTAAAATTCTTTGGAAAAATTCAACTATATTTTTAATGCAATTTGAATAAAATTTCATAAAAGAATTCAATTTTTTTTTATTTATAAAAATATTTTTCAAAAAAATTCAATTATTTTCTAAAATTTTAATAAAATCCTTTGACACAATTCAATTATATTTGTAAATCGTAAAATTCAATTATATTCAAAACAATTTCAGGAAAGAATTCAATATTTTTCAAAAAAATTCAATTATTTTCTAAAATTTTAATACATCTTTCAAAACAATTCAAAATTTAATTTTTAAAGAGTAAAATTCTTTGCAAAAATTCAACTGTATATTTAATACAATTTGAATAAAATTTCATAAAAAAATTCAATTTTTTTTAATTTTTAAAAATATTTTTCAAAAAAATTTAATTATTTTTTAAAATTTTAATAAATCCTTTGACACAATTCAATTATTTTTGTAAATCGTAAAATTCAATTATATTCAAAACAATTTCAGCAAAGAATTCAATTTTTTTCTAAAATTTTAATAAAATTTCATGAAAAAATTCAATTTTTAAAAATATTTTTCAAAAGAATTCAATTATTTTCTAAAATTTTAATAAATCCATTGACACAATTCAATTATATTTGTAATTTGTAAAATTCAATTATATTTCAAACAATTTCAGAAAAGAATTTAAATATTTTTTCTTAATACGTTATAAAAAATTTCAAAAGAATTCAATTATTATATAATATAGTGCTGTTATTTTATTTGGATTTATAATCCAAACAAAATTTTATTTTTATCAAACAATATAATATCGCACTAAGAGAATTCAATTATTTTCTAAAATTTTAATAACATTTCATGAAAGAATTCAATTTAAAAAAAATTTTTAATAATATTTTTCGAAAAAATTCAATTATTTTCTAAAATTTTAATAAAATTGCCTATATAGGAACCCGCAATGAAATAAAAATTTAGTTCGTCAATTTAAAATCTAAAGTAAAATTCACTTTCTTGAAATGAAATTCCATGTATCTAAAAATTTGTTTTTAAAAAAATAGTTCGGTGTAAATAAAATTCTTTTTTTTCCACACTTTTACAGAGGGAATAAAAAGAAAAATATTTTACAAAATCTGATCATGAAAATCCCGTTTACGCAAAACAAACAAGTATGTAAAGTGCATAAATGTGTTTTTTTTTTCGTCACATTCGTTTCTCTTTTTTTCTCTCTTTTCTTTCTTATAATTTCAAAGGCATTATTTCTATGTTGTCAGTGCAACATTATTTTCATGGAGAAGCAATATCTCGGTCAGTTGGAAACACGCGGGAGATAGACCCGTTAGCAATTTATTAACTTGCCAATGTGTCTCTCTCTCTCTTTTTCTCTCTCTCTCTCTTACTCTCAAGTTATTATTTCTAGTGACATGGTTCAACTACAAATTACACAATAGTAATAGTAATATAATCATTAACGATTGCACTATTAAATCTCTCGTCAATGTGAGAATATAAAGTTTTCTCATTTCTTATGGACTATAAATCATTTTCTTCTATTTATGTATTTTACATTCAATGTTTATGGCATAAAGATTTTTTTTTTTTTAAACAAAGAGACTGAAAAAATTTACACTTTTATAACGATTTTCTTTTTTGGACAATAAATTTTTTAATCGATGCTTTTTATACTTAAGATTTATATTTTATATTGTACATTGAATAGATTTTTAATTTAACCACTAAAATTTTCGATTAATTCACTATTATACCTATATATAAATATTGTAACTCAATTTTTACTTAAATTTTATTTTTACTTTAATTTTTACTTCAATCAATCAAAACAAATTTTTACTGGCTTGAACAGTTGAACTAAATGTTTACTTTTATAAATAACTGAATTTTTACTTGAATTAAATGAACACGCATAACATAACCCATATTATATTTTTAAATAAGAACCTATTTGGGTTCCTGATGGGTCACTTTTCAAATTCAATTTACTAATTATTTTGTATGAACCTATTTATGGATTCCTATGGGAGCCTATATGAAATTACATGCAGATTCATATGGGAATAAAAGACCGTATAAAACTATAGGAACCTATGGGAACCCATAATATATAATTGAATTAAATGAATACTTAACATAATAACCCATATTATGTATATGTTTTATTATATTTTTAAATAAAAACCTATTTGGGTTCCCATATATGGATCACTTTTCAAATTCAATATATATTCACTAATTATTTTATAGGAACCTATATGGATTTCTATATAGAGACTCATGTGCGGGAATTATTCATTAAAATATAGGAACCTATACGGGAACCCATAATATATTAATCGATATTCTATTTTAAAACAGGAACCTATGTGTGTTGACATATTGGCATTCATATGGGTCTCCTTTCAAATTCAATTCACTAATTATTTTGTATGAATCTGGGTTCATATGGGTTCCTATATGGGAACCTATATGGAATTACATGCAGATTCATATGGGAATTATATGCTTTCCAAATTAAAATCTGTATGGAAACCCAGGAACCTATAGGAATTCATAATACAATAATCCAATAATCGATATTATATTTTTATATAAGAACCTATATGTGTGGTTCTCCTATTGACCCTCGGATGGTTTTCCATATTGATGTGTAATTAAAAAAATACAAATGAGAACCCATGGAACCCATGTGTGTTCCCACAACCCTTAATACCACATATACCTATGTAGAAACTTAAAGGAAAAACTAATTTGGGTGCCTATGGGTTCAAAATGGTGGATCCAATATGGCGGACAATTTTTAAAAAAATCGACTTCAAATTCACTTCTGGTCTTCAGTATTTATTTTGAAATTAAAATTGTATTATCAATTTCAAAGTTATAAAGTAGAAAAAAAATAAAAATAATAATAATAATAGAGCTAATAAGAATAGTAAATATATAAGTATATAGAGATAATAACAATTTATGATGGAAAGTTCATAAAGTTTGATGGGACATTTATGTCTCGTTAGAAAATTTGTAATCGACTCTATTTTAGAATGTTTGCATAATATTTACAGTAATCTACATAATAAAATACAAATGCGTATATAAATATTTTCACCTGCAAAACTTGATATCTATACTAACAATATTAAAGTTCTTTTCTCTCTCTTTCTCTCTGTTTTTCTTTCTCTTTCTCTCTGATTCCTTCAGAGCATCGTAAATAATGTGGTTTCTTGCAACATAGTTGACTACTACTCTGTGTCAGCAGAAATGCAAAATCCAAATCGCTTACGGTACTCTCTTCATGAAATAAGAATTATATATTTATCAAGAAAAATTTTTACTCTTTTAAAAAAAAAAATGAATTTTCCACTAAATTTATTTATTATTTACAGCAATATTCTTGTATTATTAAAGAATTTTCTTCCTGTCTTTCTGTAAATAATAAGTATTTTATAATTTACTCATAATTACATATGATTTAATTTTTTTATATAAATTTAATTTATATTTTATTTTAATGTAAATTATTATTTTTTTTTTTTTAATTAATACAATAATTATAAATTATAATAATTATAATTTATAATTGTAATTTTTAATTGTAATTTATAATTGTAATTTATAATTGTAATAATTATAATTTATAATTAAATAAATTATAAGTCTGTAATATAATAAATTGTAAATTATAATAATTATAATTTATAAATATATTACATAATATTCAGTGAAGTGACTAGTTGATGAATGACAAAATTTGTTTGTAAATAATTCTGATTAAATGCGAAATATTAAAATATAATTATTATAAATTCTATCATTAAATTTGTAATATAATATATAATAATATATAATTAACTAAAAATATAATTATTATTGTAGCTGAAATTACAATAATAATTATACTTATTATTAATATTGATTATTACTTAATATAATTAAGCAAGAAGATTACTTCTATACTTTTTCAGTAATTTAACCTTTTATAAATTATAAAATGTTTCTATCTTCTTATATAATTCTCTATAATTATAATATCAATTTTATTTGAATTTTTCGTTTTTTTGCGCATATTTTGATTAGAAAATCATTGATTTTGCATGCACAAATTCATCATTAGAAAGTTTATGTTCCGTTTAAGTAAAATTTCTAATTAATTGGTACAAATTAAATGCCTATATATATAAGACATTTCTAACAGTGAATCTAATTTTTTTTCTGGCTTTGAAAAAAAATTTTTTTTTTTAATTTTCCTCTGAAGAAAAATTTATTTTTCAATATTATATATTTTAAATACAAACATTTTTAGTTCTTCTGTTATAAATTAATTAAAAATTTAGCTTTTCATTTAAAAAATTATAATTAAATTCTAATTTTACGAAAGCTAATTGAATTCTAATTTTTATGAAAACTAATTAAATTTTAATTTTATGAAAACAAGTTAAATTTTTATTTTATGAAAATCAGTCAAATTTTAATTTAAATAAAAATTAATGAATGTTATTTAATTAATTTTATGGAAAATTAATTATTTTTTTACAAAATTAATTAATGTTTAATTTAATTCAATTTAATTAATGTTTACTTTAATTAAAATTAATTAATGTTTAATTCAGTCAAAATAAATTATTGTTTAGTTTAATTAAAATTAATTAACGTTTAATTCAGTCAAAATGAATTATTGTTTAGATTAATTAAAATTAATTAATGTTTAATTAAGTAAAAATGAATTGTTGTTTATTTTAATCATAATTAATTAATGTTTAATTCAGTCAAAATGAATTCATATTTAATAATAATAAAAATTAATTTAATTTATTTTCTATTTATTTAAAAATGATTGATTTTTTTATTTATATTCAAAACTAATTAATTCGTTTTTAATAATATGTTATTCAAAAAACTAATTTAATTCTTAGAAAAGAACTGATTTTTTTTTACTCCCGAGTTTTTAATATAAAGAATTCTTGGAAACATTTTTAAAATAATTATCGCACTTAAAAATTCAGAAGCATCGAAGAAGAAAAAAAAAGGAAAGAAAAATAATTTACTATTCATGGTGATGTCATAAGATTTGACACCTGGTAAATTATATGAGTTCAAGAGTCAAGTCTTTTTATTTACTTATTACTGATTTTTTTCACTTTCTTCATTACTGTTTCTATAAAGAAAATAATAATAACAATCGATAAACATTGGAGCGTTTTGCGAAAAAAAAAATTATTATTTTCTTTAATGTGAAAATTATTTATTTACATTTTGTTATTAAAATGGAAAATTTATTTTTAATTTTACATTAGTTTTGAATTTTATTTTAATTTCGACTTTGATTTTGATTTCGACCTTGACTTAGATTTGGACTTTGATTTCGACTTTGACTTTGATTTTGACTTAAATTTTAACTTTGATTTTGGCATTGATTTTGACTTCGACTTTAATTTTTACCTCGACTTTTGACTTCAATTTTGACTTTGATTTCAACTTTGACTTTAATTTTGACTTTGATTTTGGCTTTGATTTCGACTTTGACTTTGATTTTGACTTTGACTTTAACTTTGATTTTGACTTTGATTTTGACTTTGATTTTGACTTTAATTTTGACATCGACTTTTGACTTTACTTTTGACTTTGATTTTGATTACGACTTTGATTTTGAATTTGAGTTTTGATTTCTGGTCTGATTTGGACATTAATCTTGACATTGATTTTGAATTTGAGTTTTGATTACTAATTTGATTTTGACTTTAATTTTGACTTTCACTTTAATTTTGACCTCGACTTTGTTTATAATTTTGACTTTGATTTTGACTTTGACTTTAATTTTGACATTGATTGTTTTTTCGAATTTGATTTTGAATTTGAGTTTTGATTTCTAGTTTGATTTTGATTTTAATTTTGCCTTTGATTTTGAATTTGAGATTTGATTCCTAATTTGATATTGACTTTAATTTTGACCTCGACTTTTGACTTTAATTTTGACTTTGATTTTGATTTCAACTTTGATTTTGAATTTGAGATTTGATTTCTACTTTGATTTTGACATTAATTTTGCCTTTGACTTTATTTTGACTATGATTTTGATTTCGACTTTGGTTTTGAATTTGAGTTTTGATTTCTAGTTTGATTTTTACTTTAATTTTGACTTTGAGTTTGACTTTGATTTTGACTCTGATTTTGATTTTGACGTTGATTTTGATTTTAATTTTGGCTTTGATTTTGGATTTTCATTTTTGATTTCTAGTTTGATTTTTACTTTAATTTTGACTTTGATTTAAAGTAAGAAATGAAAATCAACTCAAAAGTTAAAGTCAAAATCAAAATAATAAATAAAAATTTAAAGCGAAAGTCACATTTGATTTGAAGGCTAAATCAAAGTCAAAATTAAAATCAAAATCAAAATAAGAAATAAAATTCGAAACAAAAATCATATTTGAAGTCATAATCAAAATAAGAAATCAAATCTAAAGAGAAAGTGACAATTCAAGTCAGAATTAAAGTGAAAATCAAAGTGAAAGCCATAAATTCCTAGTAATGTTTAAAAGTTGAAGTGAAAATTAAAATGAAAATAAAAGCCAAAGTCGAAATCAAACTAAAAATCAAAGTCAAAATCAAAGTGAAAACCACAAATGCGATAACCTAATAAAGACAAAAGTCAAAACGAAATACAAATTCAAGGTAAAAAAGCAAAAATAAATTCATAGTAAAAATCAACAAAAAATTACAAATTAAAATTATTTTCTAAATTCATTTTTTAGCCCGAGGGTCGATTAGATCGAGGAAAAAAATTAATCAAATGCACATATTTTATCTACAAACATATAAATTTTTACCATATTCACAAAAAAAATCTCCACTCAATTTATAAAATATGTCTACACGCGTAATAAGAAACATTACATCAAAATGAAGGAGAATCCTCGATATTGAGAATATATCTATTTTTTATAACTATTTTTTTATAAAAAAAAAATGAAAAATGATATAAATGACAAAAAAGAAAGAAACAATCATAATGAGAGAATAACTAATAGAAAACTTATATACAAACAAATGAATGTAGTTATTAACAAATTATGATACAAGTTTATCATAAACATTGAAAACTAGAATAATGTTCATGTGATAAAATGAAAAAGGTGAAAAATGTCAAGTATATAAATTAATTTCAACGAGACAAATTGCGATTAACGTTTATTTAAATACAGATAAACATAATGGATATACACATACATATAATAGATACACAATCACGATATATTATAAAGAAGCATTAAATAATTACATAACATGAAAAGTAAATTAGTTTCAATTTATACCATTTTTTTTTCTCTAATTAATTTATTATATAATCATATGTATATATTTATTTAAAGGGTAGCTTTCTCTTTTTTTTTGTTAGAAGATAAGAATAAAGTACGACAATTTATACATCTGTTTATAATATTCTCAAAGGGATTCTCAAATACATTCTCAAATTTTTATAAAATAAATTATATAAATAATTAATTTTTAAATATTAACATTAATATTAATAATAATAATATTATTAATTTATTATTATTTTTTATTAGGGTAGAGGGCCCCAAGGTGGCCAAGGCGAGAGAGAGAGAAAATGCGAGAAATATATGTACAATATATAAAAAAATATAAATTTTTTTTATTTACTAAAATTAAAAAAAAAATAATTTTTTTTCACCTGGAGAAAAATTTTACTTTCGGGATGTTGAGGACAGAGAAAGTGTCAAGTGAAAGTTGTATATATATATGTATATATATGTATATATATATATATACTACTGCTAACTGAAAATATACGTTTGTATTGATATAATGTTACAGATGCAAAACATCGTTGATTATTTCATCCCAAACAAAATGACTGTAACATGTATGTACATGTAATTCATGGGATCGCGTCGCACGCGATTTTTTTTTAAACGAGAAAAAGGAAAAAAAAATTTATCCAATCTTTATTTTAATGGATCATTTTTTTTATTTGCATTTAATTTATATATATCCAAAAGAAAATAAATCACAAGCAAAATAAAAGGTTTATTTTTTTTTCAATATTCAGGCTTCGTACTCGATACTTAATTTAAAAAAAAGTATCAAAAAAGTATCTTAAAGACAGAAAAAAAGTAGAAAAAAAAGTACCTATCGAAAAATTAAACTTGACGACTCAATTTTTTTTTATAATTTCTTAATTACATTCAAAATTAGAATAATTTTTTTTTAAATATTTAAATACTTATATTTATTTTGTCTACAGAAATTCAAAAATTTCAAATGATTTCAATGTAACGTATTTTTGAAATTTAACTATTTCTACAAAATTACAAAAGTAATTCTTTCAAAATTCAATCATTTTTCAATTCATTTTTTTTTGAAATTTATAAATAAAATTATTCAAAGTTTCAATCATTTTATTTCATTCAATTATAAATCAAATCTTATTTGAAAGTTCTACGAGAATGAAATTATTTAAATAATAAATAATTTATCTGAATAATTGAATATTTCTTAAATTTGAATTCTTATGAAGTATTTTATCAACATTTTTTAAAATAATTGAATTTTTACGAAGAATTGCATTAAAATTTTCAATTAATTAAATAATTTAATTAATTTAAAATTATGTAAAAAATAATTGAAATCCTGCGATGAGTTTTATTATTAATAAAAATAATTGAATTTTTGTCACCGAACTTTAATGAAGTTTTTAAAATAATTGCATTCTTGAGAAGAATTTATTAAAAAAATTTTTTAAAGAAATTATTTTTGTCAAGAAATTAAAAAATTTTATGAAAATTGTGTTAAATAATTGAATTTGTTGAAAAATTTTATATTATTTATGAAAATAATTGAATTCTTTAAAAAAAAATTCTTTATAATAATAATTGATTTGTTTTCAATATAATTTTAATAAAATTTTTTTTAAATAATTGAATTCTAAAATTAAGTCAAATTAAGAAATTGTTCGAAATTGAATAGCAATTTAAATATATATAAATAATATTTTATTAAAATGAAAATAAAATGAAAATATCGTTACATTTTACTGTTTTATTTAAAATTTAAATATATGTTCCAATTATTATTGTTAAAGAATTTGAGTAAAATGTGTTGTAATTTTTCTTCTCATATTTAATATTTACTGAAAAATCACAACTGGTAAAAGGCGTAAAAGTTTATTATATTTGACATTAAAAAAAATAAATTCATGTGAATATGTTTATTTGTAAGTGTGAGTGTCAAAATGCTGAAATAAGAGCCTGTCAAATATTATTATTTTAAAAACTTCAACAGACCTGCTATTAAGCCGTAAGCAAATATAAATTGCGTACTAAGAGGAAAGGTTGAACACAAAAATTCTTGTTTTTTTTCTCATGAAACTTCTAAATCTATGATTCATCACAATAATATTTATACTTCAATATATTGAAATTAATTCTTAGTAAAAATTGTGAATAATTGTGTATTTAAATACTTCATCTGAAAATTATTTTCCCCTTATTTTATTCCACTTTATTTAACGCTTTCTGCTTATTTTAATAATTTAGAACAAAAATATTATTGTAAATTGTAAAATGATTTTAATATAGTTTATTATAAATACAATAATAATTCATGCCGTCCTTTTACCGAAAGTGATATATATGGGCAAATAAAAATTAACATAAGTAAAATAATTTCGAAAATAACTAATACTATTTTAATGGAAAGAAATTTGTGTTTCTTTTTTTTCGTGGAAATACATTATAGAAAATTTTTGTGTATAAATTCCTTTTTAAAAAGAAAGTTTTATATTTACGCTACACAAAACTGTTAGTATAATATTGTAATAAAGTATTATATTAAATTACCGTGATTTTAAGTATTAATAAAATTTCAACTCAATGATCGTAATCGTAGGAACAGTTTCTAGACACTAAACCGTTAAGATAGAAGTTTTATTCTCTAAAAACAGGATTTTTTTTTGTCTCTAAAGGAAAATAAAATAATAATTAATACTAATTTAAGAATCGTTGTTTTTTCTTCAGTATTTTGCAATAGTAAAATTAATTTAAATTGAATATTTAATTTCTATTTATATTGTTTTTAATTATTTTTCTATTTTTCAACTTATTTTTTTGATTTCAAAATCAAAAACCGAAATTTTAAAACAGTAAATTAATTCAATTTAGATTCTAATTTAAAAATAATTAAATTCAGTTTTAAGACGATTAGGCCTTAGTTTCGTTCGTTTCGTTCTTAAAGAGGTTATGTCATCAAAAAAGGCGGGAATTCCCCAACGATCTCAACGGTTAAAATTGAGCGCGAATTTTTAAAATTCTTTTCAAAACAAGAATAATAAAAGTAATAAAAAGTTATAACAAATAATAAAAAAATATAAAAATAAAAAAAGAATAAAAAAAAAAAATAAGAAAAAAAGGAAAAAATAATAAAAAGAAGAAAAATAATGAAAATTAATTAAACAAATAACAAAATAAGTACAAATCTTAAAGAAAAGTATCTTTTTATAAAAGCAATGTATCAAAGTTGAAATAAAAAAAAAATGATATAAAATTGACATTTCACTGGTTTTTTTTTTACTAAATTATGATAATAACTAAATACAATTGAAAAAAAAGTAACAAATTTTCCTTATTTTTCTATTAAAATGTTATAAATGTAAATGCACATAATATATGACGCTAGTTGCAAGAAGGATGTTTTGTCTTTTATACAAACTTTTTTTTTTCTCCCAGCAATCATGAAAAATGATAAATACCGAGGTAAAAACAAATAATTACAGATATTCGATTTTTTTAAATACTCATTAATTTTTCTTTTTTCTTTTTTTTTTTTTTTGGTTTAAATCAATTGCAAAATGGAATATTAAAAAAAATTGTATTCTACATTTATGTGGATGTATAAATTCTCAACTTATCCTCTAAATTGAAAATCTCTTTTTAGTGCCAGATAGAAAATAATTAATTTAAAATTAATTAAAAGTAATAAATTTTTAAATGATTAAAAATAATAAATTTATAATTGACTAAAAATAAAAACAGATAAATATAAATAATTCAATAAAAATAAATGAAAATAATTGACTGAAAGTAATTAATTTAAAAATAATTAATTTAAAGTAATTGATTAAAAGTAATTAATTGAAAATAATCGATTAATAACAATTAATTTAAAATAATTCTTTCAAAATTATTAATTAAAATTATTAAGTAAAAATGATTGTTTAAAAATACATTATTATGAATAATTGAATAAAATTAATTCTCGAATTAATTGAAAATATTTGTTTAAAAATAGATTATTATAAATAATTGAATAAAATTAATTTAAAGTGTTTGCTTAAAAATAGATAAATATAAATAATTCCATAACAATAATTGACTCAAAGTAATTAATTGAAAATAATTCCTTAAAATTTATCAATTGATAATAATTGATTAAAAATATATTATTATAAACAATTGAATAAAATCAATTTTAAAAGAATGTACTAAAAATAAATAAATATAAATTGAAATTATATAAATAAAAAAAAAATTTTTTAACGTTTGTAAAATGAAGTAAACAAATAAATGAAAAAAGTGCAAAAAAGAAAATTCTTGCTAAGTGTTTATATTGTCATCCTGCATGTGTCATTTTTCTCAGCTTTGTTTATAATGATTCTATACATAAATTCTTTCTAAATTATAATTTATAGAACAGAAAAAATAAATTATTAGCAAAAATAATATTACTATTAGAAATATTAGAATATTTATAAATTTCTATCGACTTTTTTTTTCAGAAGTCAAACATTACTACACAACATTTCACCTGATTACTTTAAAACGTCCTACTTTTTTTTCCCGTAACCATCACCGTATCGGACTCTTAATGCATGAAAGTTTAAGACAATAATTTTTTTTCTAAATGTAAATTTTCATTAATTGCAAAAAAAAAAAGAAAAAATTACTACCAAAAATTAAAATAATAATTACAAATAATTAAAAATAATTTACATATAGAGAATAAATTTTTTTTTTTAAATTATACTACGTAAATAATAACACTCACCGGCTTGTTTATATAAATAATTTTTGTCACAAAATTCAGGTATAATTAAAGGTGTTTTGCTCAACGTGGCAAACAAGTTGTCCTGTGAGTGAAGCTGTAATGGAAGATTTATCAATTTTTCTCTCTTTCTTTCTTTCTTTCTTTCTTTCTTTTTTTTTTTTGATGATTAACAGTTTTTCACAATAAATGGAAATAAGAAAAGAAGAGGAATAAAAATTAAATATCGAATCACTGGGGAAACTCCACTTTTTTTTGGCATATATGAATATAAAAATAAAACATTTCCGAAAAAAGGAAAAAATAAATTTACCGAGATTTAAAATTTTATAATAATAATAAATTTTCCATTTAAAATGGAAAATTAAAAACTTTTGTGAAATTTTAATGACAAAAAACTTAAAAGTATTAATGAAAATATGAAAAATATTTGACTTCTGTACCATGTGTTCGTTTCGCGCGCGCGTGTATATCTATGCGACTCGTTCACTTTTGTGTTTCTTGCGTTCGTTGGATCACTTTCCTCTCACCAATAAAACGCCACAACTTGGGGCCCAACTTGGGCCTCACCTTGAAGAAGGGCAAGTCAAGTACCTTCGGTTATATTATTATTTTGCGTCGCGCACTTCGTCATTTATTTTTATTATTTTCTCTCTCTCTCTCTCTCTCTCTCTCTCTTGATTACATTCTTTATAAAAATTAATTTTAATTTTATTTTCAGAAAATAATTATTTTTTTATTCAAAGTTTATAGTAATAATAATTGTAATGGTAGCAAACAATATTAGTAGCAATAAGACTACGACAAATACAACTACTAGTAGTACTACTATTATTAATAGTATTATCACTACTAGTACTACTACTATTATTACTATTACTATTACTACTAATAGTACCACTACTAGTACTGATATTATTACTATTACTACTAATAGTACCACTACTAGTACTGATATTATTACTATTACTACTAATAGTACCACTACTAGTACTGTTACTATTATTACTATTACTACTGATAGTACCACTACTAGTACTGCTACTATTATTATTATTATTATTACTATTACTAGTATTGTTACTATTGTTACTACTACTATTAATATTAATAGTACTGCTACTTATTATAACTACTAATATTATTAATACTAATAGTATTAATTTATACTACTACTATTATTACTACTAATAGTATTATTACTAGTGTTGATAGTACTATTACTACTACTAGTACTGCTACTATTAGTACTACTACTACCACTATTACTATTACTATTTAGTATTATAATTAATAATATTAACGCTAATAATAATTATGATAATAATAAAAATTATTTTCAGGTCTTTTTATTATAAAATAATTAAAAAGCGTTTTTATGTAAAAAGCCAAAAATAATAATAATGATAAATTATTAACGTTATTTACTCACCCTTTGCTCAGTAGGGTTCGAGGATCCAATTACAAAACTCATATAAACTAATTACATAAATAATTTATAAAATTTAATTACAAAAACAATAGTAAAAATACTAACAATAACAATACAAACAATAAAAAGAATAATAATTATAATAATACATATAGGTATTATTATATTTAGTATTCCCTCATTTTATTTGTTTATTTATTCACTAAAAAAGTTATAATCTTGACAATAAAAATCTTGAGATTGGACTTTATAATATTATACAGATAAGATTACTTTGTAACTGAAATGAATCATTTTCTTTTTTTTTTTTTTTTTATAGCGAATGATTTTAAATTCTTTTAATTAATTTTAAAATTTAGCATATAATTATATACGTTGTGTATTTTTATATTATAAAGTATATATTTATTATCCTTTTTTTAAATAGTTATTATTTATTTTTATTTGTTTCAAAATAATCGGCGATACTTTTTAAATAAGAACTTTATTTCAACAAAAGAATTCTTTACAAAAAAAAAAAATGTTTAATAAAAAAGTGTTTTCCTACCTATGCAGAATCATTATTTGAAATTAATTTATCAGCAATGCTTTTATCTACAAACATCGAAAGTGTACGAGGTTCAAGAATCAGTTTAAAGATTGAGCCACAAGAGAATGTCGAAGTTACCTTGATTACCAAGAAGAAAATTTGAAATTTAAATTTTAATAAATTTTTATCGAAATTATCTTATTTGAACTACTTTGGGGAAAAAAAATTGTTCCCCTTTAATTCAGAAGACAAATTTTTCGAAAAAAATTGTTTTTTTCTTGAAGTTAGAAAGTCTACGTTGAAATGTTTGAGTCGTGAATTTGAAGATGGAGCTACGAGTGAGTTTTTACAGTTAAATTGAATAGACATTCTCTATTTTTAAAATTTTACCCCCCAAAAAAAATTCTATTAAACACCTTAAGGTCACGTGGGAGGAAAAATGATTTTTTAATTAACATCTCATTTAAAAGAATAACAAAAATTTAAAAAGAAATTAAATTATTTTAAATTTAAAAAGAAATTAAATTATTTTAAATTTAAAAAAGAAATTTAAAATATTTCAGATTCAAATCTTCTGAAAGTAATAAAGGATCCTAAAAGTGACAAATTTAATTAGTTAATGATAATTATAATTACTAAATAAATTAGTTAATAATAATAATAATAATAATAATAATAACTAAATAAATTAGTTAATAATAATGTATAATTATTTAATTAGTCAATTTTAAATTTTGCCAGCGCGGAATAATTTTCGAAACTTTCTCTAATTTAAATAAACATATATGTTTGATTTAAATAAACGCTGATACGTTTAAAATAAAATTTTCCGCTCCCAGAAAGAATTTTAATTGTTTTAACTGGAATTTTTGAACCAAAAAAATATTCAATGCAAATTGTATATATGCGATTGATTCAAAGAAAAAAGAAATTGGTTGTTTCAAATAAATTTTTTTCTCGAGTGTTATACATAAATATGGTGTATTATAGAGGGGAGAGCAGATCAAGTGTGTAATATCTTTAAACGATTATAGGGGAAATTCGATCGAGTGTTCAAATGTGACCAGGGAGGATGTAAGGGTCGAAGAATTGATGAGATGATTTATGAATTTGCTCTCGGAATATATACATATATATTATTATTCGTTGAGGACTATATTAAAAATAGATTTTGACACTATTAACATCAAAAGTCCACTGGATGCTTTTCATTTTAAAATTATTTCTTTTAATTTTCCTAAAAATAAAATCAGTGGAATTAAGAAAAAAAAAAAAAATTTCTTTAATCTTGTTTACTTAACTCAAGGGATTTTCAAAATATCTCGTTATTCTGGAAAAATTATTATCACAAGAAAATTAAATTTACATAAAATTTTCAAAATTCAACTTTCTTTCTTATTAATTTTCTATAATAACCGTAAAATTTCAAAATTTCCAGAAATTACCTTAACTTTCCTTAAATTTCCAGAAGTTACCGTTCTTCCCTATTCGATTTTCGATTATTCTAGAATATTCCTACAAAATTTCTCTGCTTTAGAGGATAAATTATACCGGTTTATTCAAAAAGTTTTCATAAATTACCCATGAATTTCCTCCTTCTTTGGGTAAATTTCCTATTTTTAAATTTAGTTAAAGTCTGTTGAGAAATCTTTCCTCTTCGTCAATTCACTAAAAAATCTTCATTCGAATTATTAGTTTCATAAGTTACCGATAAATTCCCTCCTTCATTGGATAAATTTCCTATTTTTAAATTTACTTAAAGTCTGTTAAGGAATGTTTCCTCGGTCAATTCACTAAATTTTTTAAACTTTAATTGGAAATATTACAAAAGTTTCATAAGTTACCGGTAAATTTTTCCCGTCTTTCGGTAACTTTGCAAACTATAATTTTAGTTTTTGTCAGTTCAGAAGTACTTTCACTTTCAATTCACTAAATTTTTAAACTTAATTAGGGAATATTTCAAAATTCCATAAATTCCCAATCTTGCGAGGTAATTTTTCCGAATAAAAAAAATGTCTATTCCTATTTTGGAAATTTTTTTATACTTTTACTTAAATTTCCAAAATTACTTAATTAATTAATTAAATTAATTACTAGTAATTGCAATAAAATTCTTTTTACATTTTATTATATTTTTTTTACTGTTTAAAAGTCTTTATTTATAATTAGAACGACAGAAGAGTAATAAAGTCAGAAAATGATATTTGTTGAACAAATTTATTATTAGCGGAAAGGTCAGCATATATGCAGTTAGCTGTACATAAACTGGACTGGTGGGGGTGAATCGCAATTTAGAAGCAAAATTTTAGTTCTAGCGGCTAACTATAGTGGAGCGCTGCGGTCAATTAGTGTGGAACCTGGAACTACAATCGAATGCATATATGCTCTCCTTTGGGTTTGATGGCGTTTTCCAAAAGTGGTGCCAACATCTATCAAAATTTTATTAGCTTGTGAACTTATACGTTACGGACTAACAAGATTTTTATAGATGTGTCACGACTTTTGGAAAACGCCATCAGAACGCTCAGCACATGTGCTGACCTGCATTTAATTATTTTTGCAGCTAGTGCTAAACTATCAGAGTCTACCATTCAAAAAATTAAAAGGTTGCCACATTTCTTATTGAATACTGATCAACAACAAAAAATCCAAATGTCAAAATACCGTTTTCGACAAGGACGGTAAAAAAAAAATTCTTTCATAGAACACGCGTGCAATGTACACATTTAAAGCATCAACGAACGGATATAGGACGGACGGCAAACTCCAGCCTGCCGGAGGACAGAAGACGAGGATTCTCGGGGGGCATTTCCTCCTGACAACCCATCCCGCCACCCATTTTAA
The DNA here is from genome assembly GCF_015476425.1 of Leptopilina heterotoma. Taxonomy (NCBI): domain Eukaryota; kingdom Metazoa; phylum Arthropoda; class Insecta; order Hymenoptera; family Figitidae; genus Leptopilina; species Leptopilina heterotoma. The sequence goes on from NW_025111015.1 coordinate 143,121, forward strand.
CATCCGGGGGGGGGGGGTGCAAGTGAGGAGTGGGTCATATAGGGGGATAGCGGGTTGCCGGTTTTAAGGGTGGCTCGTGGTGGTGGTGGTGGAGGTGGATGGAGAGTGGGCCGAGCTTAAGACGAAGCGTAATGACGCCCTGAATCAATATGTGGGGCCACTGAGATATGCATACGAACTAAGACAACCGCCGTACCGACGGTTTTCTCCAGGCGTCCGCGTCTCACTCTCTCTCTTACTCTCATTGAAAATCTTGCTCTTTCTTGCACGGCCGTTTCGTGAAGGGGCAGTGGAGAGTGTGGGGGCAACAGGAAGCTCTCGACTCTGAACAGGGGGTAAAAGAGGCCGGGGGGGATGGTAGAAGGGAAAAGCGGGTGTACAACTCCGAGGGTGGTGGTGAACGAAGAAAAGAGGAGGTGGAGAGAAATTAAAGACGAGGCAGGCACAAAAATAACGACCCGCGAGCGCAGACCTACCCCCCCCCCCTCTCTCTCTCTTGCCCCTTTCCACATTTCTTAACGTCCTTACACCCGCGTCGAGCCACCCCTCATCTATCCCCTTGGGTTTCTCCATCGGCTATGTACCTTCTCCCTCTTTTCTTTCTCACTCACTCTTATCTTTCTTTTTTTACTCTCTCACTCTCTTTCTTCCTCTTTCTCTCTTTCCTTCCCTCTCCTACACATTTCACTTCTGTTTTCTCTCTCCGTCCCTTGCACAGGTAGTTATCCTTCTCCTTCGTTTAAGAAGTAAAGCGAGATGAGGACGAAGGGAAAAATGAGTGGGGGTGGAAGGCGTATGGTATAATCTCCTACACGTCGTAAAACTGGAGGGTAAAAACTGTAAGAGCGAATCGGATTTTCTACGCGCGCAGAGAGTTGTGTATTGCGATGTAAGTTTTATAGGTTGGGTGTCTGCATATTTTTCTTATTTTTCTCTACAGATATGCGAATATGTTTTTAAATTGTATTGCAGTAGTCGTCGCAAAATGGTTTCTTGATAATTAATCTAAAGTAACGCGCACTGGAGGAAGGTATGTACGTGGAAGAAAACTACGCGAAAAAAAGGTAAGAAAGAAATTTATAAGTTATGTTATTTCTACGATTGCAGAAATTGTTAGCATCAACATAGGGTGCTCTGTGGAGAAAGTCCATAAACAAAAAAGTATATTAAAACCATTATTCTACTATATAATTTTTCTGAAGAAAAATAGATTTTGTGTCCTTAATGATGAGGATAGTCTGCTGTGATCAGCTAGCGGTAAATCCAAAAACTATGCTAACTTAATCGTCAGTCGGTAATTAGTTTCATTGATCCCCATCGATAAATATTCGTAATTTCTAAAAAACTAACCGCTGACTTTTGCTTTGTCAAATACTAGGTAGATGTTTTCAAACCCCTCTCATTTTTTTCCTTTTAAAATCCTACATCCCCTTGGAAGTGAAACTATTACATTAAATTTATTATACACAAATTGTAAGTCAATTATCGATTTGCCAAGAGGCAAAGTTCATTGGGAGGCCGTAGGCAAATTGACGGTGAATATCTCATCACATAATTAAAATCACCTTCTGACAAATTGTTTCACAATATATACATAACTCAGTGCCCGGATTAAAGTTTTCCAAAATTGTAATTCCTTTTTTAGTATTGAATTTTCTGTCAACAGACGAAAATAATTATTTAAATTTCATTAATAATTATTTCCTTTTGTGGATAATAAAATTTTTTGCTTCACATATACATTCAGTCCTAGAATCCACTTTCCTCTTTTTCTATCATCAGCTTGTATGCGTACATATACAATTAGCTTCTGAAATAAGTTTTATATGATCTGGCATATTCAGAGATAACAAGCATGTCGATCGTTTGAATTATTAAAAAAAAAATGGGAATTGTATACGAGATATCCAGACATATATGCATTTAGAATTATCAGCATCAATAGCTGCTGCACATATATATGTGAGAGAAAAGGAAAGATTTTTTTTATCTCAACTGTCTAGCATAAAGGAAAACGAACACACGTTTTTAATTACATTCTAACGAGATATGTTTTAAAAAATTTTCTATATAATATTACCCATATAATTTTTGCATAAAAATTTCCCCCATTATTGTTGCAGTGAATAAGAAGCGTTCGTATTCCAATTATCAGATGGTAGTTAATTATTACCTATCGTTAAGGAATAAAAACTTTCTTCAAGGCTAATAAAGAAAATTGTTTATGGAAAAGTATGTATTAACATTAATGTTCAATATTTATAATTTCTTTTTGTTAAATGGGAAAAAGTACAAATATTATAAGTAATGGAAATAAATTCATCACAGGACGTCGTGTTAGAAATGTCTCAAGAAAGTTAAAGTGACAATAAATTGGATAAAAAAATTCCTCAACATTGAAGCGCTTGATTCTAATGTAACCTGATTTGAAGTTTGTTTGAAGCGTTAGGTGGTTGACAGGGAACAGAATTCCTGAAGATAGTTTTAAAATTAGTGCCCAAGGGTACTAGGATTTTTAAGGGCCCCCAATTCCTAGCAGTACGTTTTGGTCATCATTCAATAGTTGTTGCTTTGCGGGAGGAAACCGAAAAGATTGGAAGAGAGCGCATCTATCACTCCTAATGGCTCAAAGCCATATGAAGTATTTCCTAAAAATGTCCGTTGTTACTCAATGGATACTAACATAAGGTATTCTACCGTTAGTAGGATTCTTAGCCTGCCTTAAAAATTTCAGGTGCCACACTCAATTTTCTAATCAGACAAAGTTTACCTTTTCATAAAAAAAAGATAATTTCTCATCATCACTTTCTGAAAAATGCAAAAACAATTAACTTTACATTCCTTTTGGAAAAAGTATGAAAAACTTTGTCGATTTATTCACTGATAACGTAGGGTACTCAATTAGAACCCGAAGCAGAAAAAAAACGAATTCAAGTTATTTCTTTTGACATTTATTAGCGACTGGAGAACTGAATGTATAATATATTAACATTTTTGAAGTACAAATGTCAAGTTCACAAATGTATAATATTGATTGGAGAAGGACAATATAAACTTCTTTTATAATTTGGAGTGTTTTTATTTTCATTGTGAAATGTCCCCTTATATGCAAAGCGTTTTTTGTTCGTGAGAGTGAAAAGTGAAGGGGAAATCGGGGTGGTTTGATTTAAGTATCTTCTCTCTCTCTATGTCCCATTCTTTTTCTTCCTTCCATCTCATTCAAAAAAAAAAAATACTTCTGTCTAGTGAAATTTAAAGGTTTTTCAGGCGACTTCTTTTTTTTTTAGAGAATTCGTTAAAAGAAAACCTAACTTTTAACCCATGAAACCTCCCTTCTTTTTTTACTTGGCCTCTCTCTTACAATGCGGAGGGATCCTTTTTCGCGCTCCATTTCCAATTCGCGTTTCGCACTAATCGCAAAGAGGAATCGATAGGTATGTAGATCGTTTCTTTTTTCTTCATTCCACTCTGTCGACACCCTGTTGGGAAATCTATTAGGGTTGGTATCTCTAAGAGATTTTTCGATTTTAAATATATCAAATGTTTTAGCGGGGATTTCACTCTAATTTGTGTTGGGGGGGAAAATGCGAATTGATTTCTTTATGTGCCGGTTGATGCCGGCACATTTTCGACATTAACCTTAAAGAAATCAATTTGAATTTGAGATGGAATTTTTGGGTTTTAGTTCATTAGTCGTCAATCAGAGGCGCAGCTAACATAGCGAGGAGAGGGATCTAGAATTTTGTACCAAGCTTTCCTGTTTACTACGTCAGAAAAGGTAGTAAAGAAAATTAAAGATTATGTCGTTACTACGACTGCAGAAATTTTAGATGTCAGCAGAATTTGTTAGCATCAACTTAGGTACTCTGTTGAGGAAGTGCAAAAACAAAAATTATATTAAAACCATTATTCTACTATATATACTCTTTCTGAAGAAAGAAGATTTTGTAATCTTATCGATAAGGGTAGACGGTAATTGTCATCTACGCCACTAAGATGACCTAACCGACGTCTATTGTTGCCATAATATACAAAATGTTTATTGACCCTAGAGGCATTGTTTTATTAAAACTATTTTTGTTTATGTATTATTTTTGTTTATTTTTAACGAATTTAAATTTAAATGAAATTCTACTATCAGAGGAGGTGGACCATCGTCAAAAATTAAAATTCGAAAAGCCAGGAACAGTTTGCTAATAATTAATACTTTTAATTTTTCACTCAGAAGGGAAAGGCCATAAAACAATAATCATTAATGGCTGTCGAGGAAATCGAAGACCTTTTTCCTTTCTGCAGCATCACACGAGAAAGATCTTTGCCCTCCTAACGTCCCCCATTGAATACACAGCCGTATATATATATATCTATATATATAAGTAAGCATCCCTCGTTGATCTCGCGCTTTTACGCACACCCCGTGTCTACGGGATGAGAGGGGGGACGAGGGATGTTAATTTTTCGTTAATCAATACTTTTAAAAGTCTAAAATGTCTCGCGTGTGTGGTAGTTTGAATGCGTGCAGGAGCAGAAGAAAGAAAAAGAGAGAAAGAGAGACGCAGTGAGTAAGTACGAGTCCACGTTGATGGTGAATGGTGAGAGGGGGTTGAACAAGAAGACGCGAGGGCCGTTAAGGGGAGTGATGAGGGTGGGGTGCTAGAGGCACAACCTAAGGAAAAGAAGAAAGAAAGAGTCTTGGCGACGGGTAGTTGGGTGAAACCCACTGGTTAGCGGTGTTGGTGCCCGAGAAGGGTGAAGAGAAGGGGAAGGGGGGGGGGTTTGGTCGGTTTGTAACGGGGTGACGTTGGCTAGAGGTGTAGAGAGGTTGGCGGGAGGTAAAAAAGGTAGGGGTGAGTGTAAGGAGAACGCGGGGGTCGACTAAAGGAGGTGGAGGTTCTCATTAAGCAGCCCGGGCTCCGCGCGTCGGGGATCAAATAAGAAGAAGAAGAGTCCTGGAAGAAGGGAGAAAAGGAGAAGAAAGCAGTAAGACTAAGACGCGGAGGGTTGCAAAGTCCCCTTCTTTTCTCTGTTGGAGTAAGCGAGAAACTTGAGATGAGGGAAAAAGAGGAAGAGAGTTTGAGGAAGAAAGAGAAAAAGAGAGTTTCAAACGAGAAAGAGTGAGTGAGAGGGGTGGGGAATTATCAGGACTTGTGCTCTTCGTCCTAGGGGTTTTGGAGGCCAGGAGTGGCAATATGGCCGCCGCTGATGAGCGATGCCGTAACCCTTACTGCCTATCTTTTCCCCTAACGAATGCGCGTCATGATGGGCTATATAGAGCAAACGGGATGCGTGACGACGCACTCACTCGCTCGACACTTGACACTCTCGATGGTGCTTGCTTCGCTTAAGCTCAACTCTCAAAGGACAGTCGGCTTCCTTTTATTGTCTGATGATTGCGCAAGGAAACATTTCTCTCTGTCAAAGATTTTTACGAGAAAATTTTTTCTTCCTTTTTTCAAGGAACAAATAAAGAATCTCAAGTGTTGAAGGGGATTATTTGCAGTTTAGTTAATTGTATATTTTTCTGAAAATCTTGTTTTAGGGGCAATCTCAAATTTTAGAGGGTCAAAAGAGAAGGCTTATTTTATCATTAAAAAGTAGAATAACGGTTTTGATACAATTTTGAGACTGATGAATTCCTTGAACTTGTGTCGATCAAGATAAGTGTCCACCTTGTTCCAGTGTCAACCGAGGTGTCAACTGAAGACTAATAGATGTTCTCGTTTATAACAATATATAGTAGAATAATGGCTTTAATATAATTGGTATGATTTCAACCGACTCACTCTCGACGACTATGAACCGTCTGGCTGCAGTGTCCAGTAAAGACTGACGCATTCTTACCTGAACTAGTCATCTTGAATATTTTCCAGTCCCAATAATTTTTAGGAGAAAATTTTTCCTATTGTTCCATAATTCCATAATTGACGACTTTTGGTAATTTCCAAAAATTTACTATCTTACTGTCAAGAATAAATTGTTAATAAAAATTTCCAATTGAGGTTAAATTTGTCGATTTGAAGAAAAATGATTTGTTTCGATAAGAAATTAAAATGGAGACATTAATTGAAATTGACTTGGGACATGGATCGATGTGTTTCATTAAAAAAAGGAGTGGTATTGAGATTAAACCGTCGGGAATACAATAAGAGAAGCTGAAGACATTTTATAGCTGAAGTTCAATTTCCAGACTAATCAATTTTAAACTGTAAAACTTGTTTCAAGAAAATATACTTGAAACGTTTTATTCATTAGTCGTGTATTTGTTTTAAAAACAAATAAGTCGAATACTTGTAAGTCAAAATAATTTATCTTATATTAAAGTTTCTTGGAAGATCAAATTTATAGTTTAGAGGATAGAATAAGAAGTTTTCAAAAAGGTACATTTCCTTGTAAAAATAATATCCATTTGCTTCATTAAAACAAAATCTTATTTTAAAGGAAACGAAAAATTCATAAATTTATTTTTAAAAACTGAAAATAATACCGCAATGATTCTCGATAATTTGTTATTCTTTATGGAAAAAATTTCTTCGACAAAGTTTGGTAAATTCAATAAACACCATCAAAGATAACGAGACGATTTGAAAATTTGCTAAAGTGTTGCTCACAGCAATATGGAAAACAGATTTCTTTTCAGTAAATAATTTAGAGATTGTTTACGCTTTTTATCTGAGTAGATTGTTCCTTACGGTCCTTATGTTCTCGATCGTCAGGGGAACGATAATTCGCTGAAGGAGTCATCTGGGGAGCTTTAAAAATTCAATAAGCGCGGCACAGGGAAAATCTTCTCTTGGTTTATGATTAGCAAATCTCATGCGCAAATTATTTTACCTCACCTTTCTAATATTTTTTTAAAAACTTTTCCAAATGGAAAGGTTTTTTCAGCTGTAGTTTAAAAATATTTGTACTATATTGTCCGACAAAATTATTTTATGTACAGTTTAGGTAATTGTATATTTTTCTGAAAATCTTGTTTTTGGGTCAATCTCCATTTCTAGAGGGACAACAGAGAAGGCTTCTTTTTATCATTAAAAAGTAGAATAACGGTTTTAATATAATTTTGAGACTTTGATGATTTTCTTGAACTTTTGGGATGATCAAGAAAAGTGTCCACATTGTTCCAGCGTCTCTTGAAGACTGATAGATGTTCTTGTTTATAAAACATATATAGTAGAATAATGGTTTTCATACAATTTGTATGTAGAACATTTTTTTTAAATCGACCCTTCACCATCGACGACTTTCAACTGTCTGGTTACAGTGTAAAAAACGGAAAGGTTTGATATGGTAAATGTTGTAATTAGCAGACCAGGAAAAATTGACATGGGTTTAAGTTTTATCCACAAAACATAATTAAGTTATTTTTTCAATGAAGACTTATACTAATTTGCAAATGATAACTTTAGGAGCAGTTATTATAATTTCTTAAACCAAACAAGGTCGAAAATAAATTGTTAAAAATTCCAAATCTCTGAATTCCTCAACAAAATGCCGCAAGTACTGGACATTTAAGATCCAACATATTTCAAAACGACAGTCCATAAAGCTGGCTTTGTATGTGCATCCAAATGAACGTGACTACACGCACACAAGGACCTAAGAGTAGGAAAGCGCCTGTAAGCCCGCAACTCTTTATAACGTCTTGTAGTCCGGTACCTTAAGGTGGTACAAGCCACAAGGTGGGTAGAAACGAGGAGGACAAGGTGGAAAGGTGGGTGGGTGATTTTAGAGACAGTGTGAGTGCACGCACGTGTGCGTGAGCGCTTCGCAAAGACGGACAACAAAGTACCATATACAGCGATGGTAAAAGAAGGGGTGAGTTGTCCGGGAGTCTGAAGAAGGGTGCAGGGGGTGAGGGACGAGAGAGAGGAAGAGTTTGACGACGGAGGGGAATGCAAATTAGAAACGCTTGGGCAGAAAGCAGTGTGGAGGGGAAGGTGTGCGGTGTCTAAGGGAGAATGGGGTGGTGTGGGTGGTTGGTGGTTCCTGGTGAGTAAGACCGGGGTGGTAGGGGGAGAGGGAATAGTCTTCCAATGGGGGTGGCCAAGGAGCTTCACTTATGTAAACGCCCGGTTGGTTCTCCCTGCACTCGTGCATCTATGTACCGCGCACCTTTCTCAGAACAAATCCTCCCCCTCCTCTTCTTTAGCGTCACGACGCCTCACACCCCCCCTTTTCCTTTTGCCCATGTATTTCAAGCCAGCCACAAAACCCCCTTTTCGACCCAACTATATACGATATACTCTGCCATGATTGCGTGCGTGTATAGTATATGCGTGTGTGTATCGATTGCCGGCCAAGACATCCCCCCATAGATGCTATATACCTATAGTAATTATTGTGTCTCTCTCACACATGTCTATATACATATGTGTAGATACACACGTATATATGTATACGTCACTATAATCTCTACATCCTTCAATTGGCTCTTGTGTATCTGTGTTGAATATCCAAGTGCTTCTCGTGTACACTAAAACACGCATACGTGCAAGTTACTTCCTTACTTGCCTTGTCCGATGGCTGTCTTCCTCTTCCACCCGGGTCTCCCCCCCCTCCTCTCTTCTCTTCTCTGCAACTTGGCGTCCCCGATACACAAGCGACTTAACGGGTGTCATCGCCACAAAACGAAGCTATATAGCTTCCTTCAAACTCCCCTCTCTCTTAGGATCGATGCTTCTCAAATCAGTATTGTTATGGAAAGAGGGATGAATGGTATTTGCATTTTGTACTTTATAAGATTGTGAAAAATTTCTTCCTGACCCCTCTTCTTTTAGAAAAAAACAGTAGTCGTAGTTGAGAGAAAAAACAAGCATCCATTAAGTTTATTGAAGTTTTCTATACAAAAAGATAATTCCTAGAAAACATGATCGATATTTAGTACCAGATTTCGGAGGAAGGTTATTGGATAAAAAATTCAGATGGCTAATTTATCTTGGCACATTGAAAAACTCTTTAGAAGACCATTGCAAGCGGACTCCTTTTCGACAAGAGCAATTCGAGTCGAATCATCACATACTACCTAAAAATTGTATTAAAATCATTATTCTACTATACATTTACTTAAGAACAAGATTTACAATATTTACCAAAGGAATTACAACATTATTAGGTTAAATATGTTTGTATACTTTTGTAGGACATTAAACACTCCCACAATATTAATAAAAAGCCGGAGAAAATACAAGAAATTCCAACATTAAATGTCTTATATGAAATATTTCACAGACATCAAAATTTAAATGTTATTGAGAAAGATAAGATTGATATTTTCTCAAGACCACTACTGTACTATCATGAAATCAATTACAATATTAAAGTAGCATTTCAAAGTTTAAATAGAAATAGAAAATGTTGTCTAGCATGCAATTTAGGTATATATGGTTAAAATTCTCTTTTTTAGATTTTTTTTTGATGGATTATTAATAGAAAGTGAAAAATGTCTTTTGAACGAATGAAGATTGTATGAGATTGTATATATAGTAACTCCAGACTGAGAATCTTCGATGCATTATAGCACATGACATGTCTGATTTATGAAGGACATAATCCGACATGCAAGTACGCCCTGACGATTAATAGAATACAAGGGACGCGACGTTTCAAACCTTTCGGAAATATATAACGTTTTATTGATGCATTACTTTTTCAAAAGAAACTAAACACTATTGTTTGTGAATAAGGAATGATTGCGGCACTTTTGGTTGTTTTATTTTTTTTCACAACACTTATCTATACTTTTTTTTGTGGCCCATAGGGTTCGTTGTAATATTGATAAAAGTTTTGCAATTATTGTTCAAGTTATTGTTAATTAAATAATGCTTAAATTTGGTTTTTGGACTCACTCAGTAGTTGGGCGGTTTCTGTAGACCTCTGGCTACCTGGAGCAATGTGAAAACAAGGAACAATTTTTGATATTTAATTTAAAGGAAGGATGCAAAGGATTCAAGGGTTTTCAATAGGGCACTTTTCATATTTAGATTTTTCGACACGATTCTCAAAGTACCCCAAACGGCAAGAATCATAAGGAGTATAATTTCACAGTACTCTTGTCTTAAAAAAAAGAGACGAGAGACATATACGACGTGATGAGGGATCGGAGATGGTTTCGAAGGAAGTACACACAGGCGAGTCGAGTTCTCGTCAAGTGCAAGAACATACCATCCACCCTTTCGGACTTTAAAGGACATGAGGAGTGAAGTGGTTAGGCGACAGGACGAAGGATGCTGGGCAGCAGCAACCCTATCTTGCGACGCACAACCACAAGTCACCCTTTACCCCTTCTGGTTTTCTCTACCATCCTCGTACCGACCTCTCAAACCATCCTTACATGTACTTCTCTCCAGTTTTCACCCTACAATCTTACTCCCTTTTACCTCCACCTTCTCTTCGTGACCGTCATCTTCCATCCCCCTTCCCACCTCGTTTCGCCGTGGCAACGCTATTTCTCTCTCTCTTGCTCTTCGTTCTGAGACCTTGTAGGCAATCAACCCTTCGTCTTACTGCATTACTGACCACCTCGAAAAGGGTTCCTGTCGGAATTCATGGCGACAACGAACAAGACGAAACCAGAATCGATAATACATCGTATGTCAAATCCATCGATTCGTAATAATAATTATTGTCATACAATTCCAAATGTATATTTGGTTGTACATCTGAATTCAAGATCTTATTCCTTTTCTCTTACCCCATTATTCTGAAATTTAATTAATTACAGTGTTCTCTTAATTATTGAATGGTCATCGAAACTATGTGATCAAAGTCCCAATTCTAGACCAGCAGACTAAATTAAAAATGTTTAACTAATTGCAATGTTTAAAAGAACAATAATTACAACAGTCGGAGTAAGTTCCTTAACAGTTTTTAGATGTTGCAAGAATACAGTTAAAAATTCACAAGGCTTGGTCGGGCCAATGTACTAAAGACTATATTAAAATTATATTAAAACCATTATTCTACTATACACTTTGTTTTACAAATATACAACCGTCTTTCAATAACTGAAAAATAATTTTCGAATTACTATAACTTTTTCCCAATTTTTTTTAAAACACTTTTTTATTTTTATTCCCAATTTCCATATAAACAATTGATTAGGGACTTTTGGAAATCTTAAAGACATCTTTGATTCCGGAATTAATTTAACCGAAACAAATTTTCAAAACAAACAATACATAATTTTTCAATTTTCAGCATAATTATTAATTTGAATGCTTTTTTAATTATTAAAATAAATCGATCAGTATTTAAATTTTATATAAAGTTTGTTTATTCTTGCAACTATTGACTTTCTAAAAGTTCATTACACTCAGAATTATCTATAAAATTGAAATTTTATATAATATTTTATCAGTTTAAAATACATCGACAAGTCTAGTCGCCTTTTATTATTAAGAATACCTCTTTTATTGGTAAGTCAAATTTTTACATTCTAAAAATAATCGGTTAAACTTTTGAAACACGTCAATATGTTTAAATCTATTTTAAAAGGGATTCTTTATTTAAACCCTTTAATTTCGTGAGCGAAATTAAGTTATATTGGAAAATAATAATTATATGCTAAAAATTAAAAAATTAATAAATTGTTAATATAGAATTGGACTATTAATAATAATACTAAAAATGATAATAATAAAAATGAATAATTACTGGAGATGTTAAATTCAGAAAAGTAAGTCGTCCCCTGATGATAAGGACAATGACCATTTCAATTTATTTTTTCTAACCTGAGGCATTTTTTGCAAAATCAAATGGAGAAGCAATCAATACTGATAATTAATTAGAAAATTCTGAAAACTCTTGAAGCCGGAGAGTTCCGAAACGAGCGGTGTAGAAAAATTTTGCCCGAGGCTTTGGTTTGACTTTCACATCCCGTTTACTCTGCACCCTTCGTCCTTCTTTATAGAACATCAGACTCTCTTTACTCTCTATCCTTCTCTTACTCTCCCAACGAACCCTAACCCCAGCTCTTTCTTTTACGCTTTGGGCTCTCATCTCTTACGATATACACCCTGTCCCTCTCTCTCTCTCTCTCTCTCTCTCTCTCTCTTACTCTCTCGCTCATTTTAACCCTCTTTCTTTCTCACTTTTTCATGCTCCTTTACCACCGAATAAATTAACGTTTTCAGTCCTCCGATATTCTGTGCGCGAGCGAATCTTTATCTTCATCTCCGAAATGAAAGAACCTACAGCTCTTCTTTCCATTTCTTATATTTCTTTTTAGTCTCGTTTTTTCTATTTCTTGATCTGCTTCTTTTTTTTGAAAAAAAAAATATTTCCTCCTTAACCGTGCCGGTCTACCACATTCATTCACGTATACGCTGTTTTTTTTGAAGAAAAAAAAATTTTTGCTTAATAACGTTGAAAACTCCTACTTATGTTTAATACAAACAATAAAAAATAAATGTAAAAAAAGGAAAGGATGAGTGCGCGTTGATTGGATCGAAGTTGTTTTCTTTTTTGCTTTCTTACTTTTCAAAAGAAATATGACTGGTTCAAATTTTCAAGACTCCATTGCGTATTACATTTCATTTCTTCATTTGTTCCATTTTTGTTATTCATCAGGAAAAAGGAAATTGTGGAATTAAATAAAATTAAGTTCTTCATTTCTCCAAGGATTTCTGAAGATTCTTTCTCAACTGAGGAGTCTAATTATAATTCATTTTTTGCAGATATCTTAACATATAGAGGAGATGGAAATGTGATGCGGATGCAATTTGAAGATTTATCAAAATATTAATAACACTTTGGGTAAGGAAAAAAATGGATAATTATGAAGAAAGACCGGAGGATAGAAATTATTTGTCCCCCTTTTTGAGACACTGCAGAGCATCCTGGACACGTTTCTGTTTACCAAACCATCAACGTCTTAAAAAATTGTATTAAAACCATTATTCTACTATTATTTTTATGATTGTTTCATTATTTAATGTATCACTAATTAATGATTCACTAACTCAGAGCCTACCTACTAAAATTATTTGTCAATCTTTAAGAGACACTGGAACATCCGGGACACTTTTTTGTTTTCCAAACCATCAAAGTCTTAAAAAATTATATTAAAACCATTATTCTACTATTTTTGAAATGGCTTGCAGTACAATTGGAATATTTATTAAAATTTTAACTGCAACAGTTGGAGTAATGTTTTTGTCGTGTAAGGTCCCTTTCATCCTGAAGCGTCACATTAATTACAAAATTTCTAAATAAAGTATGAATATGGAATTCCTAAGCTGTTAGTCTTTAGTAGACCCTGAAACAGGGTGGACGTTTATCGGTCCCAAACCAACAAAGTCTTAAAATTATATTAAAACCATTATTCTACTATTTTTGAAATGTGATTTTTAAATAACTGATTTAAGTTAATCAGTATTTTTTAATCACTTTTATGATTCGTTTCATTACTTAATGTATCACTAACTAATGATTCCCTAACTCAGTCTCCTGAACAGAAAATTATTTGTCAGTCCTTAAAAGACACTTGAACATTTTGCACGCTTTTGTTTACCAAAGCATCAAAAGACTTGAATAATTTTTAAGACTATAAAAAATAGTTTTTCGTTTAATGCCAATTCTGTAAATCTACTAAAGTGAATTATAAATCTTCCAAACTATAAAGTACTTAACTGAAAGGATCTTGTTACTATTATTCTTATTTGACCCGAGAAACAGATGTTATATAGTTACAATTAGCACACGTTGTAACTTTTGACATCCATGTAACTCCCGAAGCAAATCGGTAGCAAGGGTTTCAAAAACCCCGTGATAACTCTACTATACTGTACATAACTTCTAGTGTTTGTGCACTTGCTTCGTTAGCAGGAAAATCGAAGATGTTGTATAATGTGTAAATATAAATTAAAGACATAACGAATTGAAAAGAAAATAATAAATTCTCTTCTTTCCTCATTGTTCAAATTCCCAGTGTTTAAGAAATACTAAAAAACATATCTATATTATTTAATAATCACATTTCAAAAATATAATAATAGTTTTAATTACTTTTTAGTCTTTGATACTTTGGTACAAAAAGGCGTCCACCAAAGATTATCAAAAATTTACAACAATCTACAAAAGATTGACAAATGATTAATAAAGAGACTAATAAAGTTTAATTGTATAAAAATGATCCAATTGAATTGACAATAGAATAAGCAAATTTTAGCTTTCGGTTATCTTAATCCTTTATAGCACAGACGCCGAGAGAGAACTCTAAAGGCGATTCGGTCCATCACAAATGCAGATATAGGAAGCAACATTGCCATTCTATTGATTGCGAGGGTGTTACTTAGCGAATGTTGTATCCCTTATTCCGTCCTGGCAGATTCACTTCAAGATTATATACACTCTTCGAAGATCAACCCTCGCTTCATTCCGCTTTAATCGCAAATCAATTCTTTTTGTTGCTTTATTCTCCGGAAAATATTACAAAATTTAATTCGAATTCAAAAATTATTTTCACTTGAGCCACGATAGACTAAGCTACCAGAATTAAAATTATATTAAAGTCATTATTCTACTAAACTTTATGTATTTTTACAATTAAAATAATTAAAGATGACGAGAAAATGTGTTTTTAATCAGGAATGAGAGATTGCAACGAAAAGGTCGTGAGTTTGTGATCTGCTAAACTTTGGAAAAATTATTAAAAGATAAAAGTTTGTTAAAGCCATTGTGAAGTAAAAAGAAAGTATTTTTTTTGCATATAATTAGATTAGGGCAATAAAAAGACTTCTGTTAGAATATTAAATCCATAAACTCGATCGTGGGCGATCGTTTCTGGTGTTTGGGAAAAACAAATCTGGAAAGGCGTCGCCAACTTGACAGTAAGAGGTGACAAAATGTTTTTCTTTTCTCGAAATATAGCCATTAATCTGGGGGATTATCTTCTGGGCAGTTCTCCTTCCACTTTGACAAATAAAATCAACCTTTACTCATCCCTCTTTCAGCAGACAGGGGTGATGATGGTTTGAGGGGCGCGTGCCGCACGTCCACTATCAATTTATCACTCAAGCCAACCGGCGGACTTTCGCTTTCTCGGACCTGGTGCCTTCTCTCTTTTTTATTTCTTTTCTTTTTTCCCCAGACGTCCTTGATCTCTCTTCCTTTCCATTTCACTACCCCTTTATCGCTATCCTCTTCCAACCCTCTGGACGTCCATTGTCTGCTCATCATTGTTTCTCTCTCACCCTCTCTTTTTTTCTTTTCTTCAGCGAGGGGTAAGGAGGAGTATTCGAAGAAAGTGAGAGGAAGACCTCGTCGGTCGAAGAGTGGAATCTGGGGGGGGGGAGAAATAAAAAGAGAGAGGTTAGAACTTTGCAGTGGTAGTTGAATAAGGACGGACAACGGATGAGAAAAGAGAAAAAGTCAGATGGATGAAAAAGAGAGAAAGAGAACCTTACTCGGCCGGGGCCATGACCAGCACAATCTGACGGTGGTCAGTTACGAGTTCAGATCTCACCGACCTACTCCATCACCCTTTAAATACACAGTGCGAGATTCAAAGAGTATATACCGTCCTCCTGTTTACGACGAGTTGGTTATTTACATGTAAACCTGTTTTCACTGGTCTCGAGGTTATACCTGAATTGGATGGGACGAACGCTATGCAAATTATCTCCCAAGAAGGCTTTCATTAGTGGCAGAAGGACTTTTCCATCTTTTGCCAAAGTTTACTTCATACACGATTTTTGAGTTTTGTAAAATAATTAAAGTACCAACTTGGTGACGAAATAATACATTCTACCCAGTCTTTAGAGAACAATCAGTTGGCCAAGTCTTCAAAAAGATAAATTCCTTTTTCTTCTGCTACAGTTTATATTTATACCATTCTGATTAACTTTTAATATTTTCAGAAGAACATTAGGAGTTTCTTTCTTGGAGCAATATTACGTTAGCAACAAAATGTTACTCCAAAAAGTAAAGATGTAAAAAAAAAGAAGCAAAAATATTGAAACTATGTAGAAGTCAACTTTTACATAAAGATTACATTCTGCTCTTCCTCGAGATTGACATTTGAAAATTTAAATAGTTTCAATGTGGATTCAAACATACGGAATACAAAATATTACACAAATATAAAAATACGACGATACGAACTCTGTGTCTACAAAATGAATATAAATATAAAAGACAATATTGTCCCATTGTGGAAATTGCATTACTGCTAACTCAATTTTTGCTAAGAAATTAAAAATGGGACAAGGCCATAAAAGATAAAAATTGTATTGTAACCGGGATTCTACTATTTTATCCAGTATTTATTTACTGCTCGGACGTTAAAGATTTTTAAGTTTTTGAAATTTACCTTAAAACAAATAACGAGAGACATAAAAAGAGCGTCTTAAATTATCCAAGTTTTCTTATTAATGAATTACAACGTACAAATTTTTTTTCTTCAAATTTTCTAATCAAGCTGACATTGGATTAAATTACAGAAGACATAGAAAATTGACTTAAAATTTAAATCAAATTATACCGGCAAGTTTAAAAAGTAATAAACTCGCTTGAGTGTCTCCTGTAAAAAATTGAGTTTGCCAGCTAAAGTTCCTTCTCACAGTGCAATCTATAGTATATATAAAGTCTACGCGATAATCAACGTATACTTTTTTAATGAACTCGTATTATAAAAATTAAGATATTTTTCCTCGGCAAATTTTTACGAATAAAAATAAATGAAGAAAATAATTTTCCAATTTACAAAATTCCGAAAGAGGATAATAAAATCATAGAAAGGAGAAACCAAACAAGTCACCGAAGCACCAAAAGGAATAAAACGATTAAAGTAAAGAGAATCATTTTTAATAAATGTTTCTTAATTAAAAATTGTTACCTAGAATTACTAATGTTTAGGATTAATTAGTTGTTATAAATTATAAATTACATAATCCGCGGTCACGATACGTAATCCACTCAAATTTTGTTATTAATAATTTAAACAGTCCACTTAAATATAATAGACTTCCGTCCCATGCGTATATTCCAAAAAGTTATAGGGAGGGGAATTTAGAAGTGGTGGATAACAAAAGGGCTGAAGCACGGAATGAACGTGAACGACACGCGAGGGTCGAAACGCCAATGTGTGTATTAGTATATTACGGTAAATCACCAATTTTACCTAAATATCAAAACTTTACCTTTATTTTCCCGGAATAAAATCAAATTACAAACTTTTTAATACTAATTAACCAGACAAAATAGTTTCATTAGGTTCTGATTATTTTCCACGTCGCAATAAATCTTACTTTATCCACAATAACAAATAAAAAAGTGGTGGATAAGATTTTATTTTTTTCTTTATTGAAAAAAGACAATTGTAAAAAGAAGTATTTAAATTTCGATCAAATAATAATATTGTAATTCCTCCTGCTAAAACAGGTAATGATAATAATAACAGAATAGTTGTTAAAAAATTGCTCAAACAAATAATGTAATTTTATCTATTGATATTAAATAAGGTCGTATATTAATAATTGTCCTCAAGGTAACACATACCCCAAAAATGCAGCCCCTATAATTATTAAAAATATAACACTCCCTCTTAATCAAGGAAACATTATTTTATAAGATCTCATATATAACCCTCGTCCAATATGTATAAATAAACAAATAAAAAAAAAGAAGCCCCATTTATATGAATTAATCGAATAAATCAAGAAATCAAGATCATATGATGCAGTAAGAATTAAATACCGTTTGGGAATCTACAAAGACTAAAAATTATTTATCAGTCTTTAGGAGCCACTAGAACATCGAGGACGTTTTTGTTTATCAAATCATCAATGTCTTAAAAAATTGTATTAAAACCATTATTCTACTATTTTTGAAATGGGTTGCGATAAAATTGGAATATTGATCAAAATATTAACTACAACAGTTGGAGTAAGATTATTTATTAATATTGATAGTTGAGAAAGACGGAGTTCCGCTAAATTATCTATCAGTCTTTAGTAGACACTGGAACATGGTGGACTTCGTACTGTACCAAGCATTCAAGACTTGAAAGGTATTTATAAACCATTATTCCACTACTTTTTAAAATGTTATTAATAAATAATAGATTTATGTTATTCAGTATTTTCTAAATAATTTTTATGATTCGTTTTATTATTTAATGCAACACTAACTAGTGATTCGCTAACCCAAAGTCCAATACTAAAATTATTTTCACTCTTTCAGAGACACTAGAACATGACCAACGTTCCTCTTTATCAAATAATGAAAGTCTTAAAAAAATTATATTAAAGCCATTATTCTACTATTTTTGAAATGTGTTACAATTGGAATATTACAATAACAATGATAGTGAACAATGCTAACATACAAAGTAAAAATTATTTAGTCTTCCTTACGATTTCTAGATTTATCCAACAGTTACAAATTTTTTAAATGTTGACTCTTACAGTACTTCTAAAATTTTATTTTCTATTAATATATATACGAAATGTATGAGAGAATCTAAAGGAAGTTGAAAATGGGGTTTAAAAAAAGAAACGATAAAACATTCATTGAGTCGAACTGATTTGGTCAGTTAACGAGGCAAAGTTGAAGAAGAAAAAAAATTGTTGATGCAGGTAGTAGGTAGTTATATATAAACTTATGTATATGACGTGATATGGGGAAAAGACGTGATACGAAATAACGGAAAAAAGAAATAGAAAGCAGCCGTACAAAAAAGAATGAGAGCGAAAAGAGGGTTTTTTTTTAAAGGGGCAATAAAATCAAGCTCTCCAAGACTTTCACAACCCTTCCGACGGTTCTTGAGAGTCGTAATCTTGCTTACTGCCAGAGGGAGAATCTTACGAGATCTCATTTTCGTTTCCGTCGAGCTAATTAATTCTCATTGGCAAATTGTGTATAATATGAGTTTCGTAGTAAGGTGTCGCACTCTATTACTCTTATTTCATCTCGCACTTCACCCCTACAATTTTTTTTTATCAAATTCCAACTCCACCAGTATATTAAAATTTAAATTATAACCAAGTTTGTGAAAATCTCATTACTCTCTCATCTTAGCGAGAAAATTGTAACATTCTAAAAATATACTGCTTGGCTACTAATTTTTGTACATACATTTAGTGTCAGGACTTTGGTAATGAATACTTAAAAGTGTAAATTAAATTTTTTTTTGTTTCAAGTGAATCAATTTTTTTTGTAAAGTGAATTTTAAATTTCCCGGTAGAGGCGGTGGTGACATCTGCTAGAGGCGTCATTGAACTAAATTAGTTCCTTCTGTATTGCAGATATAATAAATAAAAGCATATTGTAACCGGGATTCTATTATTATATTTATCGCCATCTGTAGGAGGCGTCATTGAACTAAATGAGTCCTCCACAAAAAATATCAAGAAAAATATTTTTTCTAATTTCTTTTTCTCTTTTCGTAACCATCAATATTGATATTATCGAGGGAAGGAGAAAAAAGTTTTCGATCAGCATTTATAAAAAGTTAAATTTCTAACTACTAGTACCATCGTTTTAATATTATGCCGTGCAAAAATTAATTACATTCGTCTTTAAAAACTTTACTAGTTCAATTATTTATGTTTATAAATAGCATAGATGTTGAATTTTTTTTTCGTGGCTAAAATTATAGCGTGTCCTTGGTTTTTAGTAGCACATGACGTCAAGATTATTTTTTTTTTAAATGCATGCGAATGCGGCAAGAATCCAAGCACTTCCGCAGAGACGATGGGAGTTTTGTTGGAGGCATAGGGGAAGCTCCTGAGAAGAAGAAGAAAGAAGAGAGCGATGGAGATGGGAAATGGAGAAAGTTAAAAAGAAGAAAAGAGAAAGGGCTAGTGGATTGTTGGGAGGGAAGAAAATTAAGCAGAGCCCGGTAATTTGAGGTATTGATTTTTATAGTCTCTCTCGGCAGGCATATATTAGAGCCCCTCTTTGTCTCTAGAACCCCCCCTCCTGTCTCCCCTCACGGTACCGGCCCTCCTCCCGCAATCTACCCTTATTCCACAGTCTTAGCAGCCCTTCTTCGAGGGGCTGGGCGACACGAACAAGGCACTGCCTGGCGATCAGCCACCCCTAACTCGTACTTTTTATCTCTTTTATTTTCTTTCCTTTTTTTTTAATTTTCACCACCCCCCTCTCTTCCTAAGTACACTCTACCACGATCGGTCACACACTTGTTTATTCACCTTTTATCAGATTTCAAACCAAATCTCCTTTAGTCGAGAATTCTAATCATTTTTTTCAATATTCTCTGATGGCAATACTTTAAGCCCAGGGTAATGAAAAAATTATTTTTTTTCGGATGAAAAATGAATGATTCGAAATTGAATTTTATCAGACGTGCGATAAATAATTTCGTTTCAAAATATATATATATATATATGTATTCTTTTGGATGAGAATTTCCGTTGGGAAGTGATGATGAGAATTGAGGAAGTTAGTAGCAGAGGAATAAATGAGAAAAAAAAATTCTTTTCGGGTAAAATATGCACTTGTAGATAAGATGTTATAGAGACATGCATTAAGTTTTGAGTTTGGTTATAATGGATATTGGCAGTGCAGCTGATAAACGCTATATAAAAAGCGAAGCCCTTACAAATTGTCAGATAACACGACATCCTGTAGCGTACACTCATGGAGGGCAAGGAGAAAATAAAAAGGTTCATCGATCGTTTTCGACTTGCACGCATGTCCTAGCCTATAAATGAAGTACAGTGCAGATCAGTGTGTGACGAACTTTTAATTTGTATTGAAGACCGTAGAGCACAATTACTATTCAACTTAGTAGCACATGGGAGGCTTGTAACATAATGTTTATTAACTTTCTCTTTTCTGTAGTGGTAATTGTTTGGTACACATCATTAGAACTCGACTGTCGATAAACCGATTGAATTCCGGAAAAGTCTTCCGGTTTCCCTCTCACCTGTCAACAAGTCCAATAAGGGTGGTCAAGGTAAATGCAACTAGACATTGCAACCAGTCGAATTAAACAAATAAAGCTTTGCCTAATTTCCAATCAGTCTTAAGGAGACATTGGCACGAGACGGTCGCTTTCCTAGAGAGCCTCTTTCAAGACAAGTTGAACAAATCAAAAATTAAAAGTATATTAAACCCATTATTCTACTTTCTCTACTCTGGTAGATTATATTGTTTGGTACACATCATTAGAACTCGACTGTCGATAAACCGGTCGTATTCCGCAAAGGTTTTTCAGTTTCCCTCTCACCTGACAACAAGTCCAATAAGGGTGGTCAAGGTAAATGTAAATAGATATTGCAACCAGTCGAATTAAACAAATAAAGCTTTGCCTAATTCCCAATCAGTCTTCAGGAGACATTGTCACAAGACGGTCGCTTTCTTAGGGCGCCTCCTTCAAGATAAATTAAACAAATCAAAAACAAATTATATTAAAGCCATTATTCTACTTGACCTTCTAGTATTTAAAATTCTTTCCAGAATCTACTACTCGACATTAAGGTAACACAACACAAAATCCGAATCATCAAAAAGGGTTACATTTCCATAAGTCGACTTTGACTACAGTTAATGTGACAGAAATTATTAAGCAATACCAAAAAAAGCGACAGAGAATAGATTTAGCAAATCAGTCGAGAATGTAAAAGTTAATGCTGTTATAAAAGTAAATAGAGACGGCAAAATGAGTGCAGCAACTAGAGTTTGAAATAGGGATCCAAAAGTAATGGAGCCGCTCGTACCGTAATTAGCTTGAGACAAAAGCAACCAGAGCATTCCATACGTGCGACGAAGCATGTAACTGTACGTAAATGTTACCCTCGAATGGAATGTACATGTGTCGAGGGTACACGAGGTCGTGACTTACTCGTTCTTTGCTCTTAAGTGTAGAGTATGGATGCACATCTTCGAGCTACCTACAGCATCGATAAATTCTTCTTTTACATTCACTATGTAATCCCGCGTCCATTCCTCAATTTCCCTATAATTTTTTTTCATCTCTCTTTCTGTCTCAATCACGAAAAATCATCATCTAATTAAAACAATAAAATCCTATTCTTACATACTCTCTTTCCTATTAACTTTCTCCTATTGATTTAACACAAATTAAATAATTTAACATAAAGTATTAATTATTAAGTATTTAATATAATTTAATAATATAATTTAAGAACATACTTTAATAACATAACATTATGTCACGTACTCGCAGTTTGGATAATTCCACTTGTGTTTATTTTTAATCGCCAATAAATTGAATTTACTGGGGAATAAATAATAGGAAATTCTTTACGGTACGTGGAATTGAGGAAAAGGACGTTTCGATAGTTTATTTTTGCAGGGAAAAAAAGAGTTTTCAGTTTAATGGGGTATGTGGGCTATAAAGAGAGGAGATGGAGAAGAATGGACTTGAACCGTGCGAATCTATACGGGGATTATATAGGTACATAACGTACAGAGAAAGAAGAGTAGAGGATGAAAACGAAGAAGAGTGAACTTCGTTCCCAGTTCATATGTGAGCGTCGATTTCGCGGTCCGCTGCGCCGCGTGAGTGGCTTGCTTGCCGCTTTAAAGAGTCAAGACAACGTTGCTAGTGATGGACCCCAACATCTCTAAAATTTGTTCAATTATTACCGCATCAAACAGTTCCAAAAATTTACTTCTACTAAAAGAAGGAGAATTTATTAAAAACTAGTTTTTTCGCTTACGTTCCCTGTCACCATGAAGCGTCACATATTAATTATTGAATTTCTAACTAGTATAGAGTATAAAATGGAATTCCTAAGTTGTTAGTCTTTAGTAGACTGTCGAACATGGTGGACGTTGTTTGGTCCCAGATCATTAAAGACTTAAATTGTATTAAAACCATTATTCTACTATTTTTGAAATCATTTTTATGATCTGTTTCATTACTTAATGTAACAGTATCTAATGATTCACTAATTAAAAGTTACTAACTATAAGTACACATTAAGTCCCCTGGACTAAAATTATTTCTCAGTCTTTCAGAGTTACTGGAACATTGCGGACGCTTTTCTTTACCAAATCAATAAAGTCTTAAAAAATTATATTAAAACCATTATTCTACTATTTTTAAAATATGATGCTACACAATTTTGTAAATAATTTAGAGTATGAATATGGAATTCCTACGTTCAAATACGAATTTCGAATTCTGTCCCCTAATGAGAAATTTCAGTTTAGCTTAAGAATAAAAACTCGACGTTGAATTTTTATCATCAAGGGCAATTGATTTCTTCGATTATAGTTTCCAATAATTAGAAAAACAGGTGAATTCTTAATTTTTATAGACTATTGAAAATAATGGATTAGAAGAGAAGAAGAAAAACTCTCTTCAAGATATTTTTCTTTGTAAGCCACATTTTCAACGATCTTTTCCGGAAGGTGGTATAGTGTCAAGGTTGGCGATGCACCTGTTGCTTCTATTCATCCCTCCAAATCGAAGGTCTACTCCAATATATGTATAGCTAGACTATGTTCGAAGAAACTTTGCACCTTGAATCATCATCACCTTTGCACTTTCAAATTTTCGCACTTACATTTATAATCCATTTGCCAAGTTTCGCAAATGATTAAATTGCACCATTAAATTCCCCCTGGTACATTATAGAATATTTATTACGTTTAGTAACTAATATTTTTTCTACATTTTCTTTAAAAATCGGTTTTTGGATCAAATTATGGAAGTATTTTCAAAGTAGATGAAAAAATTATTCCGTTTTCGGAAATGTTGACTTTCTGTTTCTAAAATAAATAACATAGAAATGTCTTCCTTTACCTAATTTGCATATCTACTCTTTTCATATAAAAACCTTTTTTGTATTTTCTTTTTGTGCTTTATTTATTTCTAAACGCGATATACGCGAAGTCATCAGAAAATTGAAATAAAAGTTTGAAATTTGAATTTGATTGTTGAGCGAGTGTGTTTGAATCCATCATTACGTGAGTACTGCACAACGTACCTATTCCCGAGACAAGGTAAAAATTCTGATGCCAGACCAGCGTGGGGTCTGGACTTGTGCACGCTTCAAGATCCCGGATATTTTGGATTTAACCAAGTTCGCCGTACGAGTAAATAATCACTTTGCAATTACGATCCTTTTCTATTAATTAAACTCCACTTTCGTACCGGTTCTATATTTCTCATTCTTCTTTGATTACAGTTCTGTCTCTCTCACACTGAAATGATTAATAATGACAAAGAAATAATAGAGAAAAGTTTTCTATTTCAAAAAAGACATTCCTTAATACTTTAAACTAAAACCCCTACTTTAGTGGGTAAATATTTATTAGTAAATAAAATAGATTAGGTTTTTTTTGGAAAATACAATAGTATTTTTAAGAAACCGAAAGGTACCCTGATTTATTTTACTTGTGGAACAGTTTTATGTTTAGGTCTATCTTTTAGAATGTAAAAAAATTATTACAGTTTGTAGACTTCAGGTTTTCTAAAAATTGCTCCTCGTGTGTTAGAACATAAAGAATGCTGAGTTTCGAAAGAGTAACACCGCAAATAAATCATGCTTAGAAATACAACTTCTGAATAAAATAATATTTTTATAGCTATGGGTTTGTTCTAGTCGAAATCCTCTTGGAGAAAAGGACTGCGTCTGGTACGATTTTCGTTTTCTAATATTAGATATTTTAATATTAGAATATAATATTCAATTGCTAATAATTAAATGCTAATTAATTAATCATTAATGTCACTTACCTCTAAACAGTCAATTACAGTTCCTGGATCAAAAAAGTCCTCGAGTTGATAGTTTCGGTGATGAGGGGAATACATCAGAAATTATAATCTACAACAGAAAATATTAATTTTAATTAAGGACTAGATTTAATAGGTAATTTCTGTAATTTTCATGCAATTGGAAATTTAATTAATTCAAAAACTGAAGAGCAAATAAAGTTTACAGAAGCGATAATGCGATCAATAGAGAAATTGGAAGTAGAATTTTCTCGAGTTGACTTATCGTGGGAATATTGTGTGAAGGATGGAGGAGAATGAAGCACGAGGGAGGAAATTCGTGTGCCGGTTGCCGGAAAGGAAAAAAGTGCCTAGACATCCAAGAAAACATACACACTATAGCCACATACATATATAAATGTATACACCTATGTACAAACACAAAAGACGTTTGGCCCAACAAAGGATCGAGAAGATCGCTCTACTTCCCTCTCTCAAGTAACATGATGTGCTCTCCTCCCCATGCTCCTCTTTCTTTTTCTCTCGATCTCCGCCCGTTGATCATCTCACTGCCTTAACAGCGCAGCAACACGTACCTTGTAGGTGAGTCAGGCCTCAGGAAACACTTGGATCTCTCTCTCTCTCTCTCTCTTTGAATACTGAAGATCACTCTTGGCCTTGACAAATGAGAAAATGCCACACAGGTCATTTCCGAACCATCACCAATGAGACAACATCCAAAAAAATCTGTTACGCATCTCGCCTTACATGATCAGAAAAAAACGTCTTGTTACGAAATGACCGGATTTGCGGTTCGCGACTTTCTATCTAATTCGTACTCTTTCTTTTCGTAAAAATTATTTCTATCTAAAAGTAACTTGGATCTCCCTTGTGTTTCTCGCAAATCCCTTGGGTTTTGTAGTTTATTTATATAAAATTATATTAAAACCATTATTCTACTTTTTCTTATAGAAAATACAGAAAGATTAAAAGTAATCGAAAGATTTCAAAAGAAACTCAAACCAAATATTATCAACCAAAATCAAGTTAGAAACAATAAATGAATTTTTTTTTGAAATAACATTGTTCTTTTAACCCAAACGAAACGAAATAGCAATTGATGGCCAATATCTTGTATCGCGAAACAATGATTAATAGGTGCCCATAACTATGATCGTTGATCTGATGACCCCCTCCCGATCATCTCAAGAGGTCAAGCAGCGCGAACGCCCACATGGGAACCAAGAATTTAATAGGGGAGCCATCAACCGTGCACGAATCTTTGCGATTAATCCTTTACTAATCGATACCAATTGAGCTTCGATCAATGCCACGATTAATATCCCGATGAACATCCCCATTTTCCTTTTAACGTTCCATCTCCATTTGAGATAAGTTTTTGATAAATTGCAAATTTTTCTTCATTTCATAAACTGGGCAATAAAATAATTAAATAAGACAGGATAGCGGCGTAATTAATGAATGATATCTTTTAAGTGTTTCGGTACTTTTATTTCTATCGTTAATTTAATAATAATAATAAAATTAAATAGAAATTGGAAATAAAGGAGAAGTCCTAATGTGCCATTGGGACTCCTCCTTTATTTTCAATTTCAGTTTAATTGTATTCTATATTTAAAATTGATTCCAAACTGTATTCTTAGAAATAATTTTCTGTTTTCTATTTAGAGCATCAGAAGGTGGAGATCACATCAGTCTTTATAGGACTCTTCCATCAGGTTGTCGAGAGTCCTCCAGTCACCAAAGACGAAATGATCTCAATGACAAAAAATTATTCTAGCCGGGATATTATACTAAACATAACACTCTATACTCTATCATAGTAAGCAAGATACTAGATTTCCTGCAAAATTGCTTGTTACAAAATTGGTTATACTATTATCCTTACAATGAAGTAATTATCATTAAAATCATCAACATATTATTAATTAATGATCATGTACTTATTTTTATCATATTAATAATATTAATTAACCCATCAATCTTCAGAAGACAGTGGACCAAGGTGGACACTTCTTTCATCGAGCTGCTTGATACCAAATCATCAAAAGAATAAAAACTGTAACATTATCATCTAAAGACTAACAGAATCTTAGCGAATGTCTGTAACATTATCATCTAAAGACTAACAGAATCTTAGGCACAGACATTCGCTCTTATCTATTGAACCAAATCATTATAAATATACTTACAATTATATCAAATTCATTATTCTACTCTTTTTTATCATAGTAAGCAAGATTGGATATTTCTTCCGGAATTGCTTGTTACAAAATTAAATATATTATTAATCTTATAATTAAGTAATTAGAATTATAATCATCAGCATATTAATTGATAATCACGTAATTATTTTCAGTATATTAATTACAACAGTCCATCAATCTTCAGAAGACGGTCGATGTCCTTAATCGAACAAAATCATCAGAATAATAAAGCTGTGTCTAAAATTCTATCAGTCTTTAGGAGACAATGTGATAAGACATTCACTCTTATCTATTGGACCAAATCATTATAAATACAAAAGGGTATCAAATACACTGTTTTACTCTACTCTATCATTGTAAGAAAGATTCTTTATTTCGTCCGGAATTACTTATTACAAAATTGGGTATACTCTATCATTCTTACAACTAAGTAATTACAATTAGAATGATCGCAGCATATTATCAATTGATACTCATGTAATTGTCATTAGAATATTAATTACAGTATTCGAATTAAGTCTTTATTTCAATATTAATTGCAGATGCTGGAAATACTTAAGACATCCATCAATCCTCATCAAAAGGAATAAACTGTGTCTAAGATCCTGTTATGTTTTAGAAGACATTGGGACAAGACGGTCACTCTTATCTATTGAACCAAATCCATTATTCTACTCTTCTCTATCATAGTAAGCAAGATTGGATATTTCTTCCGGAATTGCTTGTTACAAAATTGAATATACTATTACCCTTACAATTAAGTAATTAGAATTATAATCATCAGTATATTATTAATTAATAATCACATATAAATTATTTCTAGTATATTAATTACAACAGTCCATCAATATTCAGAAGACGGTATAGATGTCCTTAATTGAACCAAATCATCAGAATAATAAAGCTGTGCCTAAAATCCTATTAGTCATTGGAAGACAAGATAACATGACATTCACTTTTATCTGTTGGACCAAATCATTATAAATACAAATTGTATCAAATCCATTATTCTACTTTATCATAGTAAGCAAGATTCTAGATTTTCTCAGGAATTGCTTGTTACAAAATTCAGTATACTATTAGTCTTACAATGAAGTAATTAGAATTAGAATCATCCACATAGTATTAATTGATAATCATGTAATTATTTTTTAGTATACTAATTACAACGGTCCAATAATCTTCAGAAGAGAGTGGAACAAGGTGGACACTTCTCTTTATCAAGCTACTTGATACCAAATCATCAAAAGGATAAAACTGTATCCAAGGTTCAGTCAGTCATTAGAAGACATTGGGACAAGACAGTCGCTGTTCTTGATTGAACCAAATCATTATAAATACAAATTGTATCAAATCCATTATTCTACTCTACTTTATTAGTCTTTAGAAGACATTGAGACAAGACGGACGCTGTCCTCGATCTAACTGAATCATCAAAATGATAGAACTGTGCCTAAGATCCTGTTAGTCTTTAGAAGATAATGTGACAAGACATTCGTTCTTATCTATTAAACCAAATCTTTATAAATACAAATTATATTAAATCCATTATTCTACTCTTTTCTATCATAGTAAGCAAGATTATATATTATACGCATATTTAAATAATATGTATAATATTATTTCGATGAAAATATAATTATTAGATAAATAGAAGTGTCATCTGGCTAATGTTTTAATATCTCAATTAACACCTAGAGTTACGGAAGTAAATCCTAGAGAATAAAACCCGGAAGCTACCTTTTGCTCCCTCTCTCTTTCTCCTTCGTCAATTTCTGCGCTTTACTACAGTTGAGATATTTTTTAACCTTATGAATAAATTCCTTTCTTCTTATTTACGAGCGAGCAAAAAAGGAAAGAGTATAGTGGAGACTGGACAATGTAGAACACACGAGACGATGCTCGAGTCGAGGAATATTATGTATGAGTTTCGAAGGGGGATTCAGTTGCGTGGAAAAGGACGACTCCTCTATACAAGAGAAGAGTGAGAATGTATATATATATATATACACACAGGGTCGTCACGCGTCAGAGAACTCCGTAGCTTCTTTCTTCTTAGATGCTGGATGGACCAATGCCCATTGGCCACCTCTTTACATGTGTACATACCCGTAAAGTAGAATATAAACACGCTCGATCAGCCAAAACTATAGTTATAACAATAGATATATCTTGAATCGAACACCTGCATAATATTAGAATAATTCTCTTTCATTTTTCATCATGTATTATTCCATACCATACCGCCGCTGCCGTATAACCGTAATTTGGTATGTATAACATTATGACTTGTTAAAAGCGTAAAATCATCCAATGGGGTTATTACAAAAAAAAGAAAGATGCCATCGTCTTTATGTTTGTAAACTTCCAGGAATATATTCCTCTCATTATTCCTTCGAGATATATATATAAAAAAAATTGTGCCTCTCGCAAAACTTAAAGAAATAGAGACAATCAGGTATGTATGTGAGATTACGCTCGCGCGCTTTAAAAAAGAAACTACAATTATTCTTATACGAAGAATTGTATATGTGAAGGTGCAGCAAATATTGTTGAAGAACAGCAATTTTATTTCTGTTTCTCGGGAAAATTGTATTATTGGAATTTCGCTCACTCGAGCTGTAAATTTAATACACATACTTATAAAAAATCAGAAAGGAGGTTAAGAAAATGGTAATTCCTATAGAGAAACATATACTCACACATCCTTCGGATTTCTAATTTTCTTTTTCAAAAAATATAAATAAAAATCTATACTAGTAAATTGAAAGAATGAAAGACAAAATAAAATTCCCTCTAAGAAACAATTAAACTTATTCCTGGTAAATAAAGATATTTTTATTTGCTGCATATTCATTAATTTCACCGGGAAAATATATGTATATATACGTATAAAAAGTGTATTTTCCAATTTTACAGAAAATCTTTGAGGAGAGCTGCTTTCAAACTCAAGTTGCATTAAAATTCATGAGAAACGTTGATTTCAATTTAAACTCGGGGGAAAATTTAATCGTATGCTTGTTTTAATCATTATGACGACAATCGAAAATTTCTTGTACTCATTGTTGGGAGTACCTCGCGAGAAAAATTTCCATTTTGCAATAAATTTTTCTGCATTGTACGAGAGTTTGGGATACTTTAACTTGTCTTTACATCATAATCTCTAATTATATTAATGCTGTTTTTTTATTGATAAGAAAAGAAAATAAATATCTGTTAGCGAGGGAAGAAATATCTTAATTTTTGAAAATATTTTAAAAACGTATTCTTTTAAATTCTTGACTTTCTATTTGTCTTACTTTTCTAACCAATAGATTTTATTCAATTTGTAAAAGCTTATCTTGCAATAAGAAGATAAACAAGTAACACAAAACGGATTTTAACCTATAAAGAGAAGAGAGTTTTTTTTTTCATCGGGTTTGAGGTGTCTTCGAGCTGATATCATTTGTATCGCAACCCTCATCCAGAATGTATTTCTCTCCCTCTTTTAAATCTTTCTTACACTCACTCTTCTCTTATACACAAAAATCTACCTTCATTTCGTTGGTTCTTTATTTGAATACACATCTGTAGATATATATTTACATACAAATAGTATATCCGTGAAGAACCTCGACGCCTATCTTGTATTTATTTCACCTTTCGTAATATTATATATATTCACAGTTATGCATATGGATGTATGGAAGGACATAGTTGGACATATATGTGCGTCTGTGAGAGCGTATAGTCTCGGGATTCCGCTGATTTTATTTTATTTGGATGCCATTCACTTTAACAGCTTGGCGTATTTCATCGTGTTACGCGCCTTTACGCGCGCAAGCTGTTGAGTTATTTGTGTATATATATATATATATATATTTGAAATTCGACAGAAAAATATAGAAATAAGGTGTATCTAAAAAGTACTTGTGTATTTTTCCCTTTTTCTATTTTGTCCTTTACTTTAACTTTTTTTTACGCAGCAAATATTTTTTCGAAACAATTCTGACACTTTGGTAGATATGTTGTATCGCGCAATTATAAAGTAATTAAATTACGGCAAGGTCTCTGGTACAGAAATTATAAAATCAATGCGGGACCAGCATGTGCGTGCTGTTTGCGAATATCTTTACAAGTTGAAACCGGTTCAAAGTTATTTCCCCAGCGATAACATTTTCGTGTGCACATGTCATACGTGTTTCCCCCCAACAGTAAATATTAGTGCCTCTTTCACTTCCCTTAATTTATCACACATGAAGCAGGATTCACATTCCGCGATTCAAATTTCAATATCCTTAAAAGTGCAGACAGAAAATTTACGAGGAATCAAAATTTAAAAACAAACTACCAACCAGCGCTTTATGAATTTTTACCAAAAATACAACCTTCAAGTCTATAGAATACTTTTAAAACTACTTGAAATTTCCAAAACCCTAAAGTTAAATTATGCAAACATGAATACATTTTTAAGGAGGTTCGACATAATTTTGTTACTATCTTTAAATTGTAGCTTCAAGTACTGACTGATGCCTCGCGAAATCTTCAAACTGAGCGTAACATTTGATTTACACCGCATAAACCGTAAATAATATGGTAGTCGAAAGGTCGGGATCCCTCTTGAAGCACATATGTAGGTACTTACCAGCGATACATTATGAGGTGTAAGAGCGAGAGAGGAAAGGAGAGACAGATGAAAATATATATATAGCGTATGTAACGTAAGCGTCACGAACGGTCACGACTGCGACATGGCCTCATCTTTCTTAAGCCCTCCAGTACTTTAGAGTAGGTACTTACTTGAGTACTCTTCCAACAGCTTTTGTATGCATACATACGTCAAGCACACATGCAGCATGGGTGTTACGTTACTCTAACCCTTTGGGCTGCTTCACAGTTTGAAAAGACAGATAAGACACAACGATGTCTTATATTAAAGTCTTGTGCTCATCTCAAGCCACTAAAATTGTGCTTCGAGGAATTTTTAGAGTCTTCTTATCTTGCTCTGTAATCCAAGAACTCAATGTTTGGAAGTTCTTTTTATTAAAGACGACTTTAAATGTTATGAGTTTTTTCATTGGGCAATTCTTTTTTCTAATTTCTGATGCTATTGCTCTTATTTATTAAATTCTGTTATAGAAATAAAAGTGGAATTGTTTATAATAATAATAAATTACTTTTCTCTTCAGCATAGTAATAAAAATTGTTGAAACATTACTATTTAAACAGTACAAGACACTAGAACAAGGTGGACACTTCTCTTTATCAATTTACTTGATACCAAATCATCAAAAGAATAAAACAGTGCCTGAGATCCTGTCAGTCATTAGATGACAATGTTACGACACATTCCCTATTATCTATTGAACCAAATTATTATAAATACAAATTGTATCAAATCCATTATTATACTCTATCAAAGTAAGCAACATTCCAGATTTCATCCAGAATTGCTTGTTACAAAGTTAAGAATTCCTTACAATTAAGTAATTAATCATCTGCACATTATAACTGGTAATAATTATAACTGGTAATTATATAATTTTTTTTAGTATATTAATTACAACGGACCATCAATTTTCAGAAGACTGTGAGACAAGATGAACACTTCTCTTCACAAAGCTACTTGGTACCAAATCATCAAAAGGATAAAACTGTGCCCAAGATTCAGTTAGTAATTAGAAGACATTGGGACAAGACGGTCACTGTTGTTGATCAAACCAAATCATCAAAATGATGAAGCTGAGAATAAGATCCTATCAATCTTCAGCAGACAAAGTGACAAGACATCCACTCTTATCTATTCAACTAAATCATTATAAATACAAATTGTATCAAATCCATTATTCTACTTTATCATAGTAAGCAAAAGTCTAGATTTCCTCCGGAATCGCTTGTTACAAAATTGGGTATACTACTAACCTTACAATTAAGTAATTAGAATTAGAATCATTAGCATATTATTAATTGATAATCACGTAACTGTTTACAAATCATCAAAAAGATAAAACTGTGCCTAGGATTATGTTAGTCTTTAGATGGAAATGTTACAAGACATTCATTCTTATCTATTGAACTAAATCATTTTAAATATTGTATCAAATCTATTATTCTACTTTTCTCTATCATAGTAAGCAAGATTGCATATTTCTCCCGAAATTACTTGGTACAAAATTGGGTACACTATCATCTTTACGATTAAGTAATTACAATTAGAATCATCAGCACATTATTAATTGATACCAAACGAGGTAGGATTTAAAGGTGTATTTACTCCATTACTCTCCAATAATTTTTCCAATATAAAACATTAATTTTACCATAAAAAAATAAATCATTCCATTTTCTACCTCAGGAAAATCTCATTTTCAAATTCGCCACGCATGAGTGAACAATAAACTACAAAAAATTACATATCCACAATAAAAAGAAAAAAAAATATTCCAAGGGTCAGAGGGGTGTCATCGTGCGCATATGGAGCGCAACAATGCGTTCCGCAATAATACAGAATAAAACATGTACGATCAAACCACAAACCGATATTGAAATGGAATCACGCCTTCATCTGATCAAAGTACATTTTCTCCATTCGGTTTCATTCTCCACACGCCTTATAGTCTACGTGATTTGCCGCCGAGTAGCCATCACATATTTACTAAACTCGAAACCGACATTCATATACACACGTCATGTATATGCGACTATAGGGCATGGCATTAATATACTGAAATCAGAATGATGTAAACTTTAACTTTCTCCTCTAACCTTATATTATCTTCTTTAATATTAATTTATCTCACATCTCATCAATTACAATCATATTTTGAAAAAAAAATTTGACATTTTGATTATTGTGGAATATTGTTTTATTGAACATTAAATGGTGAACAGCAATTGTTTCAGATTTCAATATTGGGTCTAGCAGGATTAAAATGTTAGATTATGTTATTTAGATTTGTAGGTTTCCGGAAAGGTTTAAAAATTGTTTTAGTAGAAGCAAATTTTTGAAAAATTGGTAAAAAAGTTTTTTTTTGTATGGGGAGAAGAAACTCTGTCGATCAGAATATATGAGCTAAATAATAATTTATTTTTTCAATCAACTGTAATGATTTTCATGCTTGACTATTGGATGCAACTTGATGCAAAATTGATATCTACTATAAAGCCGGGACTTTTGAGAAATTGATGTGCATAGCAGTGCATATAATCGTCTCCCAGGGTTGTTCTTTCTGAACTATCTTCCTGTATTTCCCACACTCGTCCTCGAGCACGTATATAGAGATTGGTTTCAAGTCCTTATTCTCATCGAACTGAACCCTCCTCCTGCTCTCATGCATTCGACTCGCTCAATGCTTCTGCACATTGCCAGTAGTTCGATTCGAATTTTTTTTTTTCATATTTTCAGTGCCACGTCCAAGAATGCGAATTACCGCGAAATATTTCTCGCTCAATTTTTGCCTGTTCTTCGTACATCATTGTATGGATTTAATATTTAACATTTTGACAAATGTTCACAAAAAAAATTCCGGTTTAGAAAATGCAAGCAAAATGTAAAAAACTTTTGCTAAATTTTATCTTAAAGACGATTGTTCCAAATAGAAATGTCTTTTAGGGATTCACCTCTCAAGGTAAACCGAGAGGTATAAAGATTCCATCATATAAACTAAAAATTCATTAAAAGTATTTTCGTACACTATGATCTTGAAAATAGATTACAAATGTTACTGTATTGGAAATTTAAAAAGAGCAAGGGAAATGAAAGGGGGGAGTACAGAAGAAAATAAATTGAGCAAATTGAAGAGGGCTTTTTTCGATAAAGAGACTGGGACACAAATCGCTCTAAGTAAAGTCTATTTCTAAGGTTCGAATTAACCTTGGATATGGCATGTCATTATGTTCCTTTCTGCAGCATCGAATACCTACGCGTGCACCTTGCGTGCTCTGAGTCATTTCTTTGAAACTTTTTCCTCTTCCCTTCACTTCCTTTTTCAAATTATCCACACTATTATTATCAAAACTAGAAATTGTTACTAAATTTTTAAATTAAATTCATCATTAATTTAGTAAATAATCTACCTTATTAAATAAATTCTATAATTTTTTCAATATTATATCCTAACCCCTCAAAAATCACAAATCGTCACACGTATCATTAAATCGCGTCTC
Organism: Leptopilina heterotoma; assembly: GCF_015476425.1. Taxonomy (NCBI): domain Eukaryota; kingdom Metazoa; phylum Arthropoda; class Insecta; order Hymenoptera; family Figitidae; genus Leptopilina; species Leptopilina heterotoma. The sequence continues at coordinate 178,146 of NW_025111015.1, forward strand.
CCCAATGTCACAGCATCCCTATTTTCTCTCCCTTTTATTCTACGGTGAATATTTTTGTGTTTTGTAGTCAATTGAGTCAAGCAAGTTATATACCGAGTTCTACTTATTTTGAAGTATATAAAAAAGGGTTCTGCTTGTAAGGAAGGGGGAATTCTTTTTTTAAGAAGGAAAATGCTTCTTCTGGGACATATAAAAATTGAATCTTTTGTTTGTTCAAGAATAAAAATAAAAAAATAAAGAAGTAAATTCTGTATAAAATATTGTCTATGTTCGGAATTGTGGAAGAGAATTCTAGATGTATACACATAAGTGTTTGGATATGCATTTACTTGCGGTAGCGAGCTCAGCGGTCGTAGCAAATCTTCGTTCAATTTACGATGTTACAGATGAAGATCTTATTATTATACGTTGTGTGATGCACAGTCAAGTACGAGTTGCACCTGACCACTGACAATCCACTACTCTTTACCAATTGATCGATTATTTTCTATTAGCAACGCGTGAGAATAGAAGTACGCGAAATATTTCTACATGCGCAATTGTATTTTATTTCTTTTTCTTCGAATTGAAATATAGTTTGATGTTCTTATACGTTCGCCGCTTCTTTCTACCAATCCAAGATATTAACATATCAACAAAAACTATTGATGCAAAATCCAAAGTATGCGAAAAGTATTTCTTATTTCAGAGACACAGATTAAATCATTAGAATCATCTGCATATTATTGATTGATAATCATGTAATTATTTTAAGCAGATTAATTACAACAGTCCATCATTCTTCAGAAGATAGTGGAACAAGGTGGATAGTTCTCTTCATCAAGCTACTTGATACCAAATCATCAAAAAGATTAAAGCTGTGCCTTAAATCCTGTTAGTCTTTAGAAGACATTGGGACGAGAAGGTCGCACTCTTATCTATTGAACCAAATCATTATAAATACAAAATTATATTAAATCCATTATTCTACTCTTCTCTATATTATAGATATTATCGAAAATTAGGACAGATAATTATTCTGACATTTAATTAATTACAATGGGTAACATCATCATTCTACTATCATATCTAAAATAGAATTTCTTCGCTTATATTTAGATAATACATCTATTATGGAAAATTGTAGCTTTAGTGTTTGATGATAAAAAATTCTCCATTTGAAATTAAAATTAACACCCTGAGAAATTATTTTGTTTCATAAAATACAAATGCCCAACCTCTTATGAAAGTTCATAAAAAACTTTTGTATTTCCCTTAAGAGAATTTCATATATGAGTGCGTGATATGTCAGTTTCCATAAGCACTTTGCAGGTAGATAATATTTCCTTATCGAGATGAAACGTCATTTATGTTAAGATGTACATACGTTATATTCACATTCAATGTGAAGAATGTGAATGGCCAAACGATAAAGAAGCAGAAAACTTTGTTGGTACAAATTATATACTTATCAACCTTGAAACTTTTTACTTTATCAAACCACAACCTTTTGAAGCGTTTCTTTCAAAATCTCCATCTTTTATGAAAAGTTAATAAACGTACCTAACAATATTATTACAAATATTATTTAGTCTTACGTACCAAATTTTTTTCTGCATTTAAAAATTGGTACAGACATTATTTTCAATTATTTTAAGGTAATATATCTAATGTTAACATAGAGATTTTAAGATTTCTAAGATTACTATTATTAAGATAACTATTGTTAAGATAAATATTATTATGATAAATATTGTTATCGAATTGGAGAAGATTAGTAATGTAGGTTAGTAATTTTAAAAATTAGTATTGTTTAGAAATATTAAGATAAATATTTTCACGTTAAATATTGTCAAGAAAAGTATATCGTTAGAAGAAGTATAGTTAAGATAAATGTAAAGTTAAAAATTTCTAAAGTAGATTCAATTAAGATAAACATTTCCAAGGCACAGTGATTGAATAATTTTGATTCTATAATACAATAATAAAGATATGTAGAAGATTAAAGTTGTGCACAAATTGGTCGTTGCTTGTCAACTTTGGAGGCGTTACATCCTGATGGAAGTACCAGTTATAATTACTTCTAAAGTACCTAAGTACGAGGGAAAGTGCACAACTCGGTATTTGCAATATGTATGAACCTTCTCAAGTCTTCAGTTTGTGTCGTGTGCCACGTGGATCTCCTTTATATTAAGAAACCACCTGTAGTATATATGAGAAACATTCCTACTGAAACTCCTTTGGCATTTTCATCTCAAAATTTATATTTTACATTACACTGAATTATTAACGCAACGAATGTTTATCATACTGAGAAGTAGAAATTTTTTTCCACATAATTGACATCAATCTGGTGTAAAAATTTCGATGTTTGTTTTTGTTTTAAAAAATTAATAATAATTAACCATAGTTCAGAAATTAGCCAAGAGAATATAGCATCAGTGTTTTTGTAATACAAAATATTACGTCGTCTAAATTTTCAATATGATTTAATTCCCTATATGAATATTATCATCATGAATATTTCAACACAGGAAAAATGTGTTGAAAAAAAAAGTTTACAAAAGTTAGAAAAAAGAAATTAGAATAAAGATGTTTAAAGCATAAAATTTCATCAGTTCTGAGAAATACGTGCCTTGAAAATCAGCACACCATCTCCGCATATCGTTGAAAATCTTTTAAAGCAATGTGGATATAATAGTGTTTGCAATCTCGTGCCGCAGGGAGTCTCATTGAGCAGGTAAGCACGCGTTTATGATGATGATAATGCGCGATGACGAGAATGATCGGATAATAAAGTCGATCTAAACGATATAGAATAATTTACTACCGTTGAATATTATATATATGGTAGCGTCGACTAACAAGCTCAAGTCTTGATAAGAACTTTTAAACTTATTTATTTTTATCTTCATCACGCGCACCTCCCTTTGTCTAAAGAAACAAAAGAGATCAATGAATATCTCTACTTTCTTTGTTATAGTTTCACTTTTTTGTTATTTGCGCAATATTAATTGATGTAACATGCGGAATCATTTAAATAAACAAACATAGAAATTACTGAAGAAAGAAAAAAAGTTTACAAAATAAAATATGCAACAACTATTTGATGAACAAAAAAAAATTGTTTTGACTGAATGATGATTGCCATTATCTTTGACAGATCAGATTAAAATTTTTGATTTCAAATAAAGGAACCATTAATTATTCTTAAGAATATTCTTCGGACTGGCGGTCTTCTCTATTGTGATTGGTTTACAAATCTCGAACACGTTTTCGGATCTGTCAAAGACGTCTATAATTTTAATGAAGTAACAAAAAGCAATGATGATAGACGAAAATATATCTTTATAGGCTGAATCAATATTTCACGATCGTAGTGTGCTGTAAAATTTTGCCTGTTTCTATCAGAAGACTTTGGTTCTTCTTCAAATGTAGCCAAATTGAACGAAATGATCAAAAATTAAAAATGCGTATCAAAGACATTTTCCTCTAAGCTATAGTAGTATTTTAAATTTAGTCCTAAAGTAGAATTCATAAACAAGGTGAACAATTATATTCATCATGCTACTTGATAACAAATCATCAAAAGGATAAAACTATGTCTAAGAAACTTTTAGCCTTTAGAAGACATTGGGATAGGTCGGTCACTCTTATCTCTTCAACCAAATCATTATAAATAAAAAATTGTATCAAATCCATTATTCTACTCTTCTCTGTCATAGTAAGCAAGATTAAATACTTTCTCTGGGATAGCTAATTTCAAAATTTAGGTATACTTATTTTCCTACAATTAAGTAATTACAATTAGAATCATCAGCAAATTATCAATTGATAATTAAGTAATTGTCATTAATCTATTAATTACAACAGCAGAGTCAGTCTTCATTCCCATATTAATAGTAGATGTTGGAAATACGAAAGCTTCCAATTAAGCTTTAGAAGACGTTGGAACAATGTGGACACTTCTTTTTATCAAACTACTTGATACCAAATCACCAAAAGACAAAACTGTGCCTAAGATCTTGTCAGTTTAGAAGACAATCTGAGAAGACATTCGCTCTTATCTATTGAACCAAATCTTTATAAATACAAATTGTATCACATCCATTATTCTACTCTTCCCTATCATAGTAATCAAGATTGAATATTTCTTCCGGAATTGCTTTCTACAAAATTAATTATACTATTAACCTTTCAATTAAGTAATTTGAATTAGAATCATCAGCATATTATTAATTAATAATCACGTAATTATTTTTATCATATTAATTACAACAGTCCATTGATTATCAGAAGATAAAAACTGTTCTTAGGATTCAGTCAATCATTAGAATACATTAGGAAAAGACGGTCGCTGCTCTTGATTGAACCAAATCATCAAAAGAATTAAACTGTGCCTAAGATTCTGTCAGTCTTTACAAGACAATGTGACAAGACATTTGCTCTTATATATTGAACCAAATCATTGTAAATTCAAATTGTATTAAATCCATTATTCTACTCAATTATTAGAATTAAAGTCATCAGCACATTAATATTGATAATCACGTAAGTATTTTTATTAATTACAACAGTATATTAATCTTTAGAAGACAGTGGAACAAGGTGGACACTTCTCTTCATCCAAATACTTGATAGAACCAAATCATCAAAAAGATAAAACTGTCCCAAGATCTTGTCAGTCTTTAGAAGGTAATGTGACAAGACATTCCTTCTTATTTATTGAACCAAATCATTATAAATAGAAATTGAATTAAATCCTTTATTCTACTCTTTCTTGTCATATAGATTTTGTCGAAAATTGGGACAGATAATTAGTCTGACATTTAATTAATTAATTTGAGTATAACATCAGCATTCTACTATCGTTTCTGAAATTGTAATTATAATTAACATATCAATCACAACAGTTGGAGTAATCAAACCAAATTATAGTCTATATTATGTAGAATTTAAAGGTGTATTTAAGCCATTATTCTACTTTAATTCTTTAAAAGAATCCTTCTCCTTCTAAAAAATCTTGTGTTTCTACAAAAATTATTAATACACACTAACAAGATAATTGTGAGATAAAAATCCGTACATATTACAATTTTTTTTTCGTTTGCCTTAGACGGAATAAATTTTTCAACTCCACGCCTCTTTTTTTCAACTTATATAGACCATCTCTCAAAGGAGGAAGGCGACAATTAGGGGCAACTGCACCTCTACCTGTCCATTTATGCACCGATCTTCAAAGAACAGGAAGACTAATGCCATTGGCAAGTAAAAAAACGAGGAGCGCAATTGTTTCACATGCGTGTGACAGAATGAGAGTGAGGAAGAAAGGTGGCAGTGACTGCTTCTGAAACAAGTCGTTGCATATATGTATATGTATATACCATTAATACTCTGTGCGCTCATATATTCTTACTTTGTACACGTATACAAATACAAATATATGTATATATATAAACATAAAAAAAAGAGAACAATACAAAAAGATCTCTCACACAATGTTCAAACGGTACATACATATTATAGGTATTATGCATAGAGTGCGCGCATGAAGATCTTTGTGTATGTGAAAGAAAAGTACATAATATTACAATGTACATTGTTTCAGGAAGACGATTTCCAAACGAGTTGCATGTGGGCAGCGCCCTCTCTTGGTTTATGAAGCGAGACAAACGTGTTAAAACAGTTAGGTTTGTCTATGAATCTAATTCTTTTGCTGGAAACAAAAATTCTTTTCACATTGACGTCAAATTGTGGAAATAATTTTTGTTCTCTTAGCTACTGATTCTAAAAAAAACTATTCAGGTGAATTTCGAAGCTAGAAACGATTAATATTAAAATATCTTCCTCTACTTTTTCATGGTTTTAAATAATTTTTCTTTTTGAACAATGCGAAAAAATTCAATTAACAAAAAAAGAACTGCGTGTAATTCCTATATATATATATATACAATTTCTTCTTGACGCTATTCTAAACTAACGGGTACCGGAGAGAATTTAAAGAGGTAATTCGAATACTCGGACTGCGTCACTCGAAGATGTTTACTCGCGTGCGCAACCTTTCAGGGGGTCAAACCAATCTAGCTCGACCTCGCATTTCCTTCCTCTCGTTTTTTCCCATTACTGTATACTTGTGAATGCCTCCTCTACTCTATCTCAAGAAAGAAGAGGATCAAGGAGGGTTGAAGAGGGAAATTAAAGGATGGCTCCTCTTTAAGAAAATAAAAAAAAAAGTCATTTACTAGAAACAAATCATATTGTCATTTTCGTTAGTACCGCATTAATGAAAATACAATTAAGTAACAGTCACTGTAGTGACTGTTAATTGTATTTTCATGCCTTAATTGCAATAATTTGAATTTTGACGGATAAATATAAAAAATTCTTCTTTAGACCGGAAGGATATCTTTGGGAAGTTACAACTACTACTACGTCTACCTCTTCGTATGGTAGTATCGTAGATTGACCGTGACATAGAACTTCGTGCAAGGATAGGAAGGCACGGTCGCTTCCCTTTTGAGATGAGGGGGCAGAAGGCGCGGCTTTCTGTCAGCTAGGATTAAAGACAGTTTAAAGGCCAAAGTGTTGCTTCCTACAACAAAGCAGAACAGGTGAGAAAGAGAGTAAGCAAATTACTGGCGTGTTAGAAACTACATTGAAGTACAACTCGAACAAAAGTAATTTCACATTAACAGGAAATTTTCTCTTCTTGAACTCTTTCACCTTCTCTCTATTTCTTTGCTCCCTTTTTTACATCTCTATAAAACTAAATCAGTGAAAATTGAATTGCCGATTGAAATTATTTTTGTCCCTTTGTTTTAATTTACATGCTAATGAAAAATTCCTTTTAGATTGAAGCAGCATTATTGTTTAAAACTAAATTCAATTTCTTTTGAAATGATACACAAATGTTGAACAAGGTGGACATACTTCTTTACATCCAAATGCTTGATAACAAATCATTAGAAGAAGAAAACTGTGCCTAAAATCCTGTCAGTCTTCAGAAGATAATGTAAGAAGACATTCACTCTTATCTATTGAACCAATAAATCATCATAGATATAAATTGTATCAAAATCCATTATTCTACTCTTCTCTGTCATAGTAAGCAAGATTTAATACTTTCTCTGGAATTGTTAATTTCAAAATTTGGGTTTACTTATATTCTTACAATTAAGGAATTACAATTAAAATCATCAGCATATTAATAATTGATAATGACGTAATTATTTTTATTAATTACAACAGTACATAAATCTTCTGAAGACTGAACAAGGTGGACACTTCACTTCATTCAGATACTTGATAACAAATCATCAAAAGGATAAAACTGTGTCTAAGAAACTGTTAGTCTTTAGAAGTCATTGGGACAAGACGGTCACTCTTATCTCTTCAACCAAATCATTATAAATAAAAAATTGTATCAAATCCATTATTCTACTCTTCCCTATCATAGTTAATAAGGCAGACACTTTGTTTCATCCAAACACTTGATACCAAATCATCAAAAAGGATAAAACTGTGTCTAAGATCCTGGTTAGTCTTTAGAATAAGACATTGGGACAAGATGATCACTCTTATCGAATTGAACCAAATCATTATAAATACAAAATTGTATCAAATCCATTATTCTACTCTACTCTATTATATTTAACAAGATTTTAGATTTTCTCCGGAATTGCTTGTTATAAAACTAGGTATACCATTAACTGTACAATTAAGTAATTAGTATTAGAACCTTTCGCATGTTATTAATTGATAATCTTGTAATTATTTTTAGGATATTAATTACAAAAGTCAATCAATCGCCAGAAGACGGCGGAACAAGGTGGATAACTTTTCATCCTAATACTTGATACCAAATCATCTAATAGAATAAAACTGTGCATATAAGATCCTGTCAGTCTTTAGAAGAAAATTTAGCAAGACATTTGCACTTATCTATTGAACCAAATCAGTATAAATACAAATTGTATCAAATTTATTATTCTACTCTTCTCTATCATAGTAAGCAAGATTAAATACTTCCTCTGGAATTGCTTTGTTACAAAATTTGGCTATAGTTATATTCTTACAATTAAGTAAATACAATTAGAATCATCAGCATATTATTAATTGATAATCACATAATTTTTATTATTAATTACAACAGTTCGTCTATCTTCAGAAGACAGTGGAACAAGATGGACACTTCTCTTTATCAAGCTACTTGATACCAAATCATCAAAAGGATAAAACTGTATCCAAGGTTCAGTCAGTCATTAGAGGACATTGGGACAAGACAGTCGCTGTTCTTGATTGAACCAAATCATCAAAAGGATTAAACTTTGCCTAAGATCCTATCAGTCTTTAGAAGATAATATGACAAGGCATTTGCTTTTATCTATTGAACCAAATCATTATAAATACAAATTGTATCAAATCCATTATTCTCTTTTGGGCTTCAACCCGAAAGAATTTTTTACTACTAAAAATTGTCCAAATCGATAATTTTCAACTCTACTCTATTTAATGAATAACTTTCTGAGACCAGGGCCCCCGCTAGACTATTATAAATCTCTGTGGTCTTAATTCAAAAAACTTTTTTTTTCCCCGATTAGTCTTCTTTTTTTAAAATTTTCAAACCTCAGGACCACATGAGGGTATAACCACAAAGCTAAAATATATGATATGTGCCACTACTGTGTATCCCCCTTTTACGAGCAGGTAATTCGTGGGCGCAACTGTATTAAATCCCGGCGCCTTTTGTATAGTCCGCGATGATGGTGACAGTGGTTGGCGCGCGGTAAATGTGAAGTAGTCAGAGAAAAAAAAGGAAAGAAGGGAGTAAAGAGTTGCGGTATATAGTCCTTTCGGTATCGTCTCACGCAGGTATCACCCACGTTCTCTCTTTCTAAAGTATAAATATATATATATATATATAAAAGACGACTATTTCCTAGTGTGCTACCAAAGAATGAATGTACGGGACCAAAGACCAAACCAATGAACGCACCTTACCAAGCTCAGTGATTACGAGCTGATTGGGCCGCGCAAGATGAGACGGCGGCGTCCTTCTGTCGACCGCAGCTCGTGACGAACGAGCTGTGCCGTAAGGCCCCCGTTGACTGCAACTGAATAAAAATCCGATGTATATATGTGTGTTGGCAGACCAAGTTTTATAAGAAAAGAAAGAGAGAGAGAGAGGAAAGGAGAAAAGAAGACAGGAAGTTGATTCCCTCTCTTTCTCTTTTCTTTCAGAAGAGGGGAAAAGGGTGGTAGTTGCGGTGCGGATGACTGAAAAGGTTGTCGGGGGTGGAGGCCCCCGTAATTTCATATCACTGTGTGTACCCCCCGCGCGCACTATGATGTGCGGCGCAGAGTGGCGCAGGACAGGCGCCACGCCCACCTGTGTCTGTCTCCTCTGTGTATGACCCTCTCTACTTTTCTCTGGCGCCCTCACGTCCGCGTCGTCCTCGTCGTCGGTCCTCCTGTCGACCTCGCATCTCTCTGTGTATAGGAGAGAGTGTCCTCTCTCTCTCTCTTTTTCACTCTCTGTGTGTGTATATATAGACACTATAAAATCGTCAGGCGTGGCATCGGGGGGCCGGCCACAGTCTCCTCTCTTTGCTTTTACAAAAAGCAAGACACCTACAAGTTTTCCGGGAATTTCTTTTTTCCTTCATTTTTCTTTATACACACTGTGCTTATGAACTGATAATGCCTTTAGTGTTGACACGTGTCCATTTGTACAGGGAGGATTTGAAAAATTTTTTATTGGGAATGGACGAAGTTTTTTTTTTAGTTTGGTGTTGAAGGGAATGTAATTATCCCGCTTTCCTTGGATTGAGAAAAGTATATCTCCTCTTTCGAAGACTACTGTCTACGAAAGGGGGGAAACTTTACTCAAGTATAGCTTGCAAGATTATAGGAAAATTACTGCAAGCTTACATTTACTGTTATCCATTGAAGATTGAACAAAATCATTATAAATAAAAAAAATTGTATTAAATCCATTATTCTACTTATCTCTATCATATTAAGCTTACAATTTCCATTTATTTTTGGAAAAAAATTCCAAAATTGCGAAATAAGCTATTTTTTTGTCAAATTTCAAAGACAAAAAACTGCATGAAGACCACGCTTAATTTCAAAATAATGTATTAATGAATTCTTCGTCTATACTGATACAGAATAAGAAAAAAATAATTTGGAGTTTCAGAAATGCCCACAATTTTCATCTTTTTCTAAAAAACTGTCAAAATAACTATACTGATGAATATTAGGCTATTTTTGACAAAATTCAAAGACAAAAAACTGCACGAAGACCACGCTAACAGGGTTGCCATAGGTGAGGGAAGTCAGGCAAAAATCAGGGAAATTAGAATTGGTCAGGAAAAAGTCAGGGATTTTCATTAAAAGTACTGGAAAAAATTTAATTTTTAGAATTGATAAGAAAATTCTGAATTTTAGTCTTTTTTGTTTGCCTCAAACTTATGAAATTGTCAAGAATTCTAATACAAAACCTTAAATTTTTTCTATTTCTGACAATAATTTATTTTTCAATAACTTAATTCTTCAAGAACTATCATAAAATTATTACTTAGAAATTATTTCAATTATTTTTAATATCTACTATTTTAAAAACATTTTCCAAAAGAATTCAATTATTTAAACAAAATTTTAATAAAAATTTCACAGGAATTCAATTGCTTATCAATTTTTTTTTATAAATTTCTTCGAACCAATTGAATTATTTTCAATTTTTTAATCAAATTTCTCGAAATAATTCAAATATATTCACATTTTTACAGGAATTCAATAATTTAAAAAAAAAATTTAATGAAATTCTTCGTCAGATTTCAATTATTTTCAATTTTTTAATGACATTTCTCGATGGAATTTAATTTTTTTTTTTTTTTGAAAAAGTTTTAAAAAATTCTGAGAAATTTAATTATTATTTGAAAAAAAAATTTGAATAACATTCTTCACAAGAAATCAATTATTTTCATAAATAATAATTCACAGGAATTGAATTCTTTAAAAAATTTTTTAATAAAATTCGTTGCAAGAATTCAATTATATTTTCATAAATAACAAACGCTTATGGCATAATTTCAATTATTTTTTTTAGAATTTTAAATAAAATGATAGAAAATTGCATTTATTCTTAAATTTCTTTTTTTAAATTCGCCCAAAGAATTGAATTATTTTTTAAATTATGTGATAAAATTCTTCATAAAAATTCAATTTTAAGAAATATTTAATTATTTAATGTGGTTTTTACAATAAAATAAACTTAAAGAATTAATAATTTCGGTAGCATTAATATTACTAAACATATTAATAATTTAAAATAAGAGCAATAATCAGTTATAAAAAGTGGAATAATTTTAAAAATAAATTTTAAAATTATTCTTGTCGTAAAATTAATATTGAAAATATATATTGAGGGACGTTAAATAATATTATATGATCTTAATAGTTATAAAATTATAATTTTAATAATAATAATAGATTCACTGAAAAAAAATTATTTCATTTAATTAACTAATTAATTGACTGTTATCAATTAATATTTACTTGAATCAAATAAATTTGTTTTTCACTGTAGTAATTATTGTTATTAATAAATTATTAATATATTAAATATTGTATATTATAAATATTATAAATTATTTGTACTTTAATATATAAAAGATGTATAATTAAAATGAAGTAAATAAAATTTTTTAAATTCTTCTGCATTGATTTTAGAAAGACAAATAATAAATTGAAAATTATTGAAAAATTTTCACAAATACTTTTGATATTTACAATTTTCACTTTACGGTTTATTCTACTGTTTATTTCCCATTGACCAATAGTGTCGAAAATTTTCACGACAATCTCCCTTCTCCACGCCCTTGAATCACAATTAAACTTGAATCAACAAAACCTCACGTTGAATTTGAGTTCAAGAGAAGCATTCGAACCGTAAACTTCCAAATTTCTCGTTAATAATATAAGTTATTTTTTCAAATATAATATTTTATATAAAATTAACTTGAAAATATTGTGTGAAAAAGAAATTTTGTAATTTTTTTCATAATTAAATCTATTTTGTCCCATAAATATAATAAATTATCGAAAGAGAGAGAGAAAAAAGAAAATTTCACCATGGAATCAATTGAGACAGTGAATATTAATAAATTAACAGGAAGTTTAAATTACGATATGTGGAAATTTGGTGTTTTACTTCTAATTGAAGCAAAGGGATTAAGAAAATATATCGATGGCAATGCAAGTGAACCTATGAAATCAAAATCGTCACGTGAATGGAATTTGTGGAATGAAAAAAAATTGGAGACAGCAATGATTTTACTTGATACCGTTGATGAGTCAATGGTTCCATTTCTAATTGATTGTAAGGAGCCAAAGGATATTTGGATACGTTTAGAAGCACTTTATGGGCAAAATATTACAAATTATCTCATCAATAAAAATTTCTATAATAAAAATAATAATAATGAAATAATGTTCAATAACGTAAGGGAAGTGGAAAATAATAAAAGATCGAAAAATAATATTTACTCGAAGAAAATTGCAGGCATATGGAATGGAGCATGTATCAAGGAGAATAAACGTGAGGAAAGAGAAATTGATAATTATTCGAGGAAAATGGCAAAAATTTGGAATTCAACGTCGTTAAATGAAGATGATAATGAAGATAAAAACGATGAAACAGAAAGTACGTAATTTTTTTTCAAATTTGTACGTTAATAATAATTATTATTATTTTAAAATAAATTAAATTTTATAAATTTCTTTATTTTATTTTTTACTAATTATTATAATGATTATTGATAATTAATACTTATTAATATTAATAATTGATACAATTTATCATTTCTAACGTGACCATATTTTTTTCATCTTTGATTCTAAGTCTAAATGAGAAATAAAAGATTATTTTTTTTTTTTCAAAAATGCTTTTTTTTCTTTACAGGTTGCCTGTCCCTTTCGTCAATTGACATTTACAATGACAGGAAAAATAATTTACTCGAGAGAAATAATATTTGGCTAACAAATGCTGGAATCAAGAAGCATATGACGTCGAGGAGGGATTTTTTTTCACACTACGAAGAGTTTGATGAAATGTTTTTTGTTCGTGTTGGTGGAACGGTTATGAGAATATTTGGCACTGGTTCAATTAATTTTCAAGTACATATCGACGGAATTCTTGAGGATAGACAAATGATAAATGTCCTCTATGTGCCTGATTTGAAAATGAATTTATTTTCAATAATTGCTGTGCTTGAAAATGGCTATTCATTTCATTCGTATAAATTTCATTGCGAGGTGCGTGACAAAAATAATATGTTATCGTGTTCTGGTGTACGTTATAAAGTTAATGTATTTCGTTTATTTTTTCAAGTTCAAGTACCTTGAATAATTGTAATTATTTGTATTGTATATACGTTGAGATTAATTGTCATTAATATTTAAAAATTTTCGATTGATTTTGTATTTCTAGTCGATTGTATATTTTCTACATGATTTTAGCTCTCTTGACACTTTTTTTTCGTCTTTTTTTTATTTTTTATAAAAAACGATTTTTACAAATTGATTTCGTGTTTGTATAATTATTTTGTAATTTTAAATTATATTATATTATATTAAGTTAAATTAAATTAAATCTTCATGTAAAGAGCGAATCAAGGTTATTAGAAAATAATTTCTAGACACTTATGAAAGTCTATGTTATTGATTTCCAGTAAATAAAATTATTTACACAATGTCTTCACAAATTTCTTAATTTCTTAATTGAAAAATTTTTTTTATTATATTATATAATTATTTATTAATAATATTTTTATTTATATTTTTTTTTTACCTGAAAATTATTATATAAAATATTTGAAATAATTATTTGAAATCGTATAAGTTTGGTGAAAAATAGATTCATTCTAAATTTTCTAATAAATTATAAAATTTTAATAATTCATTTATATCTAATTTTTTATTTTGATATCGGTTGGGAAATTTTTTATGAACAAATATTATTTTCCAATGTATACTATTTTAGTTTTAAGAAAATACTCAAATATTTTATTATAAAAAAATTATTATAAACTTTGAAATTTGTTTTTTTACTTTTAGAAAAATTAAAAACAAATATTTTTAAAAAAAAATTTTGACAAAGTTTACATTTAGTTTTTAAAAAATAATTCAAATAATTGATAAGATTTTAATATTAAAGAAAAAATAAACAATTCTCTCAAACAGTTATTTCTTAAGTTTGTTTATTTTGAATTCGGCGACGACTTAGATAAATAGTATATTTAATAATAACTATTTTTCATTATTATACTTAAATATAATTGTACGACAATAATTTTTCTACAGATATAATTATAAACCGCTTTTTATTTCTATAAAATTTTTTTTAAATAAATAAATAAAGTAAAAGGTAAAAATAAATTTTTCCTATAAAAATTTTTTTAAATAAAATAATAAATAAATAAAATAAAAATAAATTTTTCCTATAAAAATCAGTATAAAATTACTATTAAAAATACTGAAACTTATTAATTGAACTATGAACTTATTAACTTATTAATTGATATTTTTACGAAAGTAAATAAAAATTTACGATAAGAATTAATATATTTTCTAAATTTACAAAATTAAATTTTACAAAATAATAATCATTATACAACCTAAAATAATTAAAAAAACTTTTTTTTTCTTTTGCTTTAAATTCTGAATGGAATAAAAAAAAATTCTTTCTTTATAAAAAAATAGGGTAAGTGCCACAATAATGTTGCTTGTGCTTCAGTTACTGTGCTTTTGGAAAAATTAATTCAAACTCAAAAAATATTTTTTTTTATTATCTTTTTTACTATATAAACAGAATATATTTTATAACTTTATTTTTCAACAAAAAAAAAAGAATATATATATTTTATATTATATATATTTTAGTATTGAATGCCGCAGTAATTGATACACTTACCCTAATAATACAAAATATTCTCATGTAAAAAGAATGTAAAAAAAATTGAATGCTTTTTAAATACAAATACGAATGTAATAAGAATTTTTTTTTACTAATGTCAATATGAATCGCGCGATGAGTAATGAAAAATTCCCTTTAATATAATACACTAATGAAAAAAAAAATAGTAAAAAGCAATAAATCTCCTTTTACAGAATTTCTGTCATTTACACATAATAAATAACGATGCGACAAGTTTTCTCGTCATTTGCAAAGGGATGGGAGGGAGAGAGGGAGAAAAAATGAAGGAAAAAGAAGAGAAAAGATAAGAGAGGGCAAGAGAGAGAGAGAGAGAGAGAGAGAGAGAAATGATACACCGGTGGTTTGATCCCACCGCTATTCTTTTCTTCTTTTGGTTAAAGATCTATTCGCGGCTTCGCATCCGCACTGTGCATCAATTTTCAAGCCCGCGATGCCGCGCCGCACAAAACCGCAACACGTGACAGGCCTAACCTTTTCGTTTAAACTTTGAGCCCCTCTTACCCTTCCCCCCCAACACACCCTCCCTTGAATCATTTCCCCCCTTTTTAACCAATCCTCCTTCATCACCTAACTCTTCATTTCCCTCTTTTATACTTCCTTCCACAACTTTATAATCTTCCCCCCCTTTCCCCCTCTCTCTACCATTTCCTCCTCCCACCATACTGTCGTTTATGATTCCACAATTTATATATATATATATACATACCCATTGGTTTTTGCTGTTCATTCAAGAGATTCGTTATTTTATTTTGTGTACAGAGTATATTTTACCACTTCCATCATTTACTTCTGTCTAGAGAAGAAAATCATTCTTCTTTTAATATTTTATTTTTATTTTATTTTAAGTATTATAATAGTTTTAATTGTCTCTTAAAGTAAGCTTACTGAAGTGTCAGTGACGTATTTTTTTTGTTATCGGCAAAGAAGACGATTTAAGGGTTGAAAATGTCCCTTAGGTTGCGAATCTGATGATTTTTTAAATTTTCGGTCGCCACATTGGATCCACCATTTTGTATTATGTAAATCTGACCTCAAATTCATAATCAGTGACCGCAAAAACCCCCCGAGTAACAAGTTTCAAGCGATTTCAAGTAAATTTTAAAAATACGACCGCCATCTTGGATCCGCCATTTTGAATTTTGTAAATCTGACCTCAAATTCATAATCAGTGACCGCAAAAACCCCCCGAGTAACAAGTTTTAAGCGATTCCAAGTAAATTTTAAAAATATGACCGCCATATTGGATCCGCCATTTTGAATTTTGTAAATCTGACCTCAATTGTAAATAAGCAAGTGTAAATTAAATAAATAAATAATAAATAAATAAATAAATCTGACCTCAAATTCATAATCAGTGACCGCAAAAACCCCCCGAGTAACAAGTTTCAAGCGATTTCAAGTAAATTTTAAAAATACGACCGCCATATTGGATCCGCCATTTTGAATTTTGTAAATCTGACCTCAAATTCATAATCATCAACAAAAGAGGTAGTTTCAATCTTTAAATCTTCTTCTTTGCCAATAACAAAAAATACGTTTTTGTTTATTTTTCTTATAGACAAATAAATTAAATTATTTTATTAATTATTCTAATAATTAATTATTAGAAATTATTCCCTAGAAATAAATTCAAGAAGATGTATCGTAGATGTTAAGCTAAGAAAACGTGTGTATGTAAGAGCTGAGCTAAAGTGTTTTTTTTTTTTTTTTTTTTTGAGGAGGATGAGTGGAAGAAAGTACGTATTACATATAAAGAGAGAAAGAAAGAATGAAAGAAGGAAAAGAAAAGATTTGACGAGAACAGTGCCAGTCACGGATTTCTTAATCGCACTCGATCTATCTATCTGATCTGTAATATCTGTTGGTAACGGGCGCCTCTCTACATGTCGTGTGGAAGCAATATATACGTATACACACACAATGGTGATGTTCTCCATGGTACTTACCCCTTCTGCCACGGGTCAATGCCTTCACGAGCATCACTCTATATATATATGTATACACACTACCTGTCAAACACCGATTATTTAAATAAACGCCAATTATAATTTTCTTTCTTTCATGTATAATTTTAAAAAACACTTTAAAATAGGAAAAAGAATTTGGAGTAATTTTTACTATATTTGTAATATGTAAAATCTAAACTGATTGGAATTTTTATGAAATTTCTGCTTTCTATCAAAAATTTTTAATTATTTTAGGGGTGCGATTTAGTAATTTACATCTAAAGTAAATTATAACTTTAGAATAATAATAATAATAACTCCAAAACTGCAGCCTCTTAATTTATATTTTCAAATATTGGCGCCATTTTTTCTAGAGGCGTGGCTGTATAGCTAAAAACTAAAATTCTAGCGGGAAATTTGAAAATTAAAATTACATTCTAAAATTAATAAATGGGTCGAGAATTTTGAGTCTCCAAAACTTATAACCGGTTCTTTGATTCTTGATTGGGACTTTCAATTGCAACCTTAAAATTTCTGTTTTCAAATATTAGCGCCAATGTCGTAGAGACGCAACTGTTTCTAAAAATTAAAATTCTAGCGGGAATTTTTAAAATTAAAATTATATTATAATATTAAATAAACATAAAGGGAAAAAAACTCTCAATATAACCACTAAAGTCTTCATTACATTTAAAATAATTAATAACTTTGTAATAATAATTATTATTATAATAATAACTAAGAAAATGACAACCTTTTAATTTCTGATTTCAAATATTGACGCCATTATTCTAGAGGCGCTGCTGTTGCTAAAATCTAAAAATCTGGCGGGAATTTTTAAAAATATAATTAAAATTACCTTCAAAAGTAAACAAACTTTAAAATTAATTTTCTTGGCAGCCAATATAGATTTTACTTTAAATATTAAAAATTACTTTCTCTTCAAAAAAATAATGTTCGTTAATAAAAAATAAAAAATTCCAAAGCTAAAATAATCCTAAAGCATGTTGAAAATTCAAAAGTAAAATGTACCAGCTTTTTTAATTTCTATCATTATTTTTTTTTCCAGTTTATATAATATTGAAGCAAATGTTTCACATGTACATATAGATATATAAAAATAGCAAAAGGGGAGTGTGATGAAATGTGTGGCCAAAGGGAATGTCGCGAGGAATGAGATAGGATGAGATTTTTGGAGTGGGGGAGAGGTATATATGGGAGAGAAAGAAAAAGAGACTGAGAGGAGAGGCGCTAGGAGAGAGAAAGAGAGAAGAAGAGAGAAAGAGAGAAGAAGAGAGAGAGAGAGATAAAGAGAGAGTAAGTGAGTGAGAGAGAGGGAGAGAATTGAGAGGAACGTTGTCGCGCATTGAAGTCTCCAACGAAGGGGTGCGCAGCAAAGAGTATGAGATTTTTTTTTTTTTTATAGGGGGGTACATATTTTATTTCATTCAAATCGCATGTAAACATCCATTGAATTAATATATATATATATATATATATAGTCAATTGAGAGAGCTGCCTATTTATAATCAAATGTAGTCTCCCCATTTACCCCCTAACAATATTGCAAAACATTTTATCGCATCATTCAATAATAGCTATTGGCTCAACCAATAAATAAACCTAATAATATGTATACTTTATCGCCCGTTTGTCCTCTTTCTTTCTCTCTCTCTTTCTCTTTTTCTATTACTACGCAGTTCTTTAAATAATAATAAATATTATTTACAAACTGTTAAAATATAGTATTTATTTAATTTCAGTTTTCAAATATTGGCGCCATTATTCAAGAGGCGCTGCAGTTGCTAAAATATAAAAATTTGTCGGGAATTTTGAAAAATAGAATTTAAATTACTTCAAAAAATTAATATTAAGAAATTAATTCATAAATTAAATTAATTAACAAAATGATTTTTTTTCTATTTTTATAGAATAGAATAGAATAAAAAAAATGTATATAAAGAGAGGGGGGAGGAAATAAGGAAGCATACATTTAAAACAATTTCTCACTGTAATGATGTGAATCAAAGTGAACATTGTTTCAATATTGAAGATAACAGTCATACAATTCTTGAAACATTTCAATGAACAATATGCGTCTACACGTGTATATGTACAATATTTAAAAATTGCCCATTGTTCATAGAAATGTAACCCAATGAATTCTTTATATGTATATAGTACATATTTTTTCCTTTTTTTTCTACTAAAAATAGGTTATGTGCTTCAATAAATATATTCTCTCTAAATAGATAAAAATAATTTTTCCATACACAAGAAATAAAAGGTTACATATATTTATAGACCTATTAAAAAAATTAAATTTTTTTAATATCATAAATTAATTAATTTTTTTTAATATAAATAAATTTAAATTTGCAAATAAACTTATTTTTTTTTTTGTGAAAATTGAAATTGAAAATGATATAAAAATTGATAGAATAATTTGTTATGATTAAATAATATATAACTTTGAAGAATTGAACATCCTGTTTGGAATTGCGGCAGCACTGACCGATTTCTACTTTTTATGAGAGTCAGGTGAGAACCATAGTGATTTCTCTGTCGCGCACCTGGTCCGGAAAAACCTCACCTCGATAGATCAAAGCCGAACAGAATCGCTCATGCTACAAGTTCTTATAAATATTCTTCTCGCGTTAACTTATTGTACAGACCACAAATAATTTACTTTTTACCCTTTTTTTTAACATTTTCCTTCTTTAATTTTTTTTTTTTTTAATAGACATTTTATTTTTCAACATTCTTTTTTTACTCTTTATCACGCAAAATTGGACCTAACAAGAGGAGAAATTCGTTTTTTTCAAGTTTCGAAACAATTGCGACGTTGGTCGCAGGCGTTAAGGCGTTAAACTGTGTGAGTACGAATCGAACCCTAATAGGTTTCGCTTCCCGTCGTGTTCAATATTTTTTTTTTACTTTTTTGAGTATAATTGTAATGGAAATTATAAATCCGTACAAAATATATACTAAATAAGTAACAAAATATAAATTTAATATATAGAAGCATAAATAATATAAAAATAGTTCAAAACCAAGAGTATAATAAAAAATAATTAAATAAACTTCGGGAAGTTGCGAGAACATGTGGAAAAAAGGTGAAAGTCTTATTTGTGGTTCCATTTTTTTTCTCTAAATAATGGGAATAGGAAAAAAAAACATTTTTAGATTTTAGTTTAAAAGGGAATAGCCAGGAGATAAAGTTCTAAATTCTATTGTTCTGTTATGGACAGCAAACATGATTATCGATGAGATCATTAACTTTTCTACACAGTTCATAGATTCCATTGACTCGCTCCATTCACTTGGCAAATCCAAAGACTTTTGTATTCACTTTAAAACCTAATTAACGTGTATATATACAGGTAAAATAATAATTTTTCCAACAAAAATTATTCATCAAAAAATATTCTTTATAGGTTAACAATTATTTTTAATTTCACAGTTTCGACTTTCGCTTTCGACTTATTAAAAATAGTAACTTGCAAATAATTTAATAATTAAATTGCAAAAAAAAAAAAAATTTCAAATAATTTATCAATTAATTTATAATTACTCGAAAATATAGGACTTAGGTACAAACGAGTACAAATAAATAGAAATTAGGAAAATAAATAAAATTTCAGAAAATTACAATAGATGAAGAATCATGAATTTCTAAATGAATCGATTTCATTTATATTATTCAATATTTATTCATTTATTTTTATAAATATTAATTTTAGATGAAAATTTATTATTCCAGATGAAAGAAAATTGCAAACAATGTCAAATCAATAATAATTTTCTTAAGTAGAATGTATTTTGAGATAAACAGTAATTCTGTTTATATAAGCGCAAGAGCTGCTGTGTTTGGATTTAGAAACAGAAAACAATGATTGACCGCTTTGACCCGAATTGTAAATTATAAAATTTAAATATAACTTTGTCAACTCTTGCATTTCGGCTGCTACGTATTTTGACAATTTAAAGATATAATAATAATGATAATAATAATAATAATATTAATAATAATAAGTAATAATACTAATAATAATGAATTGTAAGTAAGAATATAAAAATAATAAAACAATAAAAAAAGTACATAAAGAATTAGTAATTTTCATAAGTACAGTTCGTTTTTAAAAACTGTCCGCCATTTTTGATCCGCCATTTTGAATTTTCGAAAACCAATGGCAAATTCGTAATCACTATTATATAACCCTAAATTTTTAAAAATATAAAATGAAACAATTGAAAAGATTAGAAAATATAGTAAAAAAAAAATTACTAAAGAAATAAAAAAAATTATATAAATATAAACTTCTAACTAAAAATGAAACCAAAATACGACAAAAATTAATGTTATCGCACTATTTGTAAAAGAAAAATAATGAAAAAAAAGAATAGTTGATTTCCGGTGATGGCAGAGACGTGACTTATCTTTGGAGGGTTCAGCGCGGGAAGATTTTTTTTTTTCAAACAAAAAATAATTCTACATCCTTTGCGTTTTATATATATACCGAATTAAATTGGCTGTGGTCGAATATTGCGGTGCGTAATACGCACACAATTTTTAACACGTGTGATTTTTATTCTATATTCATCTCTCGATATTAACGTCACGTAGAGTATAGAAATGAGAACGATATACTTACAACATTGAATATTATATTTTTTTTTTTTATTGTAAATTAACATTCGAAGTTTGCAAATTCTTTTTTTATACTGTTTTTAGTTTAAAGTGGGGTTTTTGAATATACGAATCACGAGTCAAGTTTACAAAATTTTAATGTTTAAGATTTCTGAAGCGTGCCACTAATTTTTCGATAGACATATTTTTATATTGCATATATATCAATAATTTTATAGCATTTTGGTACCAAAATATGACCCCAAAGTTGATTTTGCAAAATTTTAATTTTTTTAAGAGTGGAGCGCAGCGAGCGCGGTCACAAAAATATTAATAACTTTTCACCTAATGCAATATACTATAATGACTTTTATTTTTTTTAAACTACTCGTGATAAAACTATATATGAGAATCATAATTGACAAGAAAAAATACGAAAGTAGTCGGAGAAGTTTATTTTATTTCTATTTGTTTATAATAATTGTTGCTATTTGAAAGAAATTATTAACAAAATCTACCAAATATTTTTTGTTTGAAAGTATAATTATTGTATATTACTCATACCAAATTTTATTAAAATCTATCAAATAGAACTTTTGGGGTCATATTTTGGTACGAAAATGCTATAAAATTATTGATAGTAAGATTTATTTTTTACAGTAAAAAAAATAAATTTTACCATGAAGTAATTCTGAATTATTACCCTCGCAATAAAGTGAACAAAGTGAATAAAGTGAAAAAATGAAGGAATAAAAATAAAATTTCCCAAATTAAAATCAATATTACGCGAGAGAGAAAGAGAGACTATTATATATATTTATAACCAGATGATGTTAATGGGTGATAATGAGTTGGACGGATCCAGCAGAGAGCAAAGAGCAAACATCCGTCGATACATTGTAACATGGTACAGCAAGGGACTTTATGAGCAATCAACAGCGCTTTTGCCCACAAATTGTTTGTTCCTCAAACCCATTTAGCTCCATTCCGTGAAATTCTACTCGAATAATCACAGCTTTCGTGCCTACCAATTACGTTTTTCTCCGAGCACACCAAGCAATAGTTTTGCCATACGGACGCGTTCCTTATTTCAAGGAAATCTTTGTTATACCTTGTATAGACACGTTCATTGAACAGAGTGTATATAACTCTTTGGCCCATCTTACTCTCTTTCCCCACCACTACAATCCCTTTTTTTTTTCTTTTACCTACTTAAAATAGTCTATTACTTCTCTTTCTCTCTTTTTCTCTCTCTATCATCTCTCTCTCATCATCATCTTACGAGATTTCTTTTTTATTTTTACAGCCCAAGGAAAACCAATTGCAAGAGTGCCGGTAAAATCGCAAAACAGGAATAGAGTGAAAACCTTGATGAGCCAAGAAAGTGTATCACATTTTTCACATTTCTTTTTATCAACTACTATCGATAATCGATTAGAGATTAATTAACTTTCGAGTATACAATAACTGTATTTTTAAAACAACTTTTATGCTGCTGATTAACTTACCTTTAGGCCTAGGGCGAAATGTTCTCTAAATCTTTAAGTCCATTCCATATTGGTCCATTGCAATAGAGCTCTAAAACAAAAAAATATTCCCTTTATAAAATTAATAATATCAAGATGTACACAAAATAAAATCATATAGTATATACTAGAATCAAAATAAGTAAATATGAATATTATTAAATGCTTTTTCGAATAATCTGAAAAATTTGAAAATCGTGATTACCGGTTAACTCAACAGAACCATTTATCATTTGACGTTTGTTTCTCTCTCTCTCTCTCTCTCTTTCTGTATTTATATATAAATTTAGTGAGAGGGAGAAAGAGATTATCGTTAATGCTAAACATATTTTGACGATGCGATAATAACAATATCGAGAATTATTTATATATATAATTCTACCGCGCGCACCACGAGAAAACGATCATGTAGTTTATATTGCGGGAGTAAGAAATAAATCCATCTTATAGAATTCACGTTTTAGTCCTGGGCATTATCTTGCGACGGGTATTAACCGCGTTTATATTGCTTTCGATCGTATCCAAGCAATGAAAATCCAATAAATTCAAGCAGATCGATTATCACGGCCAGGATCGCGATAAATCATTCGTTACGTTCCAGATTGGATTCACTGATCGCGTCACAATTCTATATCTATATATATATGTTTATGTATATATAATCTATATACACTATGGCCATAAAAATTTTAATCTATTTTCTCAACATTTTGTTTGTCTAGTTTATTTTACTAATTTTAATATCGAGATTTATGTATAAATCTCGAAAAAAGTAAAAATAAACAAATGAAAATTTAAATATAATTGAATAAATATGTATTTTATTATCTTATAGTGTATATTTTTCGGTTGGGTTTTGATTTTCTACATTTTTGTAAAGTATAGAAAAAATAGTAGAATAACGATTTTATAATATCATTTTGGGTTACTTCTTGATTTTATACATTTTTGCAAAGTAGAAAAAATAGTAGAATAACGATTTTAATATAATTTTTTTTTTGGGTTGCGTCCTGAAAACAAATAAAATAAGTAATTTTTGAAAATTCTCCTCATCGCTTGCATAAAAATTCTTCTATTTCTGTAAAATTTGTAACAAGTGGAGAAAAGACACTTTTTTCGGCAAATCAATAGACTTGAAATCTGGAAATAATTAAATTGAACAAAAAAAAAGGAGAGGCGAGAAGAAGTAAAAAAAAAAGTAGAAATGATTGAAAAAAGTGTCTAGAGAACATAGGCATGTACTTATACGAATGGGGCGTAACTGAAAACGAACTGTAGCATCTGATGGGGGTCTCTCTCCCACTTGTGGGAAACCATCGTGAACCACGACACTCCGTGTTCTCTGGACCACGAAGTGAAAGGTCCGAGAAGTTAACTGACTGACTTGGAGTATGTTTCAAGTACGATCATGCGAGTTCATGAAATGTATTATAAATGTCTTATTGTGTACAAAAATTTTATATACACATTATAAGTCTTCACACAATTTAGGATTTTTTTTTTAAATTGAATTTTTCCTTTAATTTAAACTATACTCCTGTTATTTTATTTTTCATCATTGAGGAAAAAAGAATTTACTATTATTTGAATAAAGAATATAAAGAACAAAAAAAAAATTTTGAAAGCAAAATTACAGTTTTCTTAAACTCGAAATAAAAATAAAAAATTCACAACACAAACAAATTTTTTTACTTTGTATATTAAATTATATGCTACATAGAAAAAAGAATACTTTGTATTTTAAATTTAACGCCATTCAATATGAGAGGAAATTTATTTAAATACACTTATCTTTAAAGAATATGTGTCAATATTATTTTACCAAAGTTTCAATTTTTATTCCTTGAAATGTATATTCTTATTTAAAAAAAGTTTCTTACTCAAACTTTATATAAATTCAAACAAATTGATATTAAATTAAATTAATGAAATGAAATGAAATTAAAAGAACTGAAAAAAATTGGTCAATTAATAATTATTGTATTTATATTATTATTATCTACAATACAATAATTATTATAAATAAAAATGTTTAAAAACAAAAAAATTCTTATATGTTTATATTTGCTAAAAAAATGTATTTGAACTTAACAACACATACAGAGAAGTGAACAAATGAAATGCAGATTTGAGTGGGAAGAAAATTTGCTACCGTCTTTGGTTAAAATAATATATAGTGGGTGTAGTTGAGGCATATATTGTATTAGGAGTGTATGTATATATGCATATTTCGCATGTACGTTTGCAGGACGTTATACGAGCTCCAAGGTAATCGGCCATAAACCGCGAAACTATCCTTACACATAGGCAGTTCTTCCATCTGAACTCTGCACCTGCACTCAATTTTTTTTCTACTTTTTTTTTTGTCTATCGGAATAGTTGAGCTCTCAAGTCTTTCGGGAAAGTAAACGGTTTGGAATTGTTATTGTTGTTACGGCATTGTTACGCGCTGAAGCATTAAACATCTTATTTTATCTATATATATATATATATACAAAATATATAAACTTAAAAATTTTTTCCTCCCTTCAAGTCTTTCGAAAATGAACCAAAAAAACTCAATTTAACTATGGTAAACCTTTAAATTGATTCCGTAAACTTTTTCTTTTAAAATAAAAGTAAAATCTACTATAATTATTTGAAATGGAATAATTTTCTTTTCAGAGAAAAAATTTGTTATTTTTCCAAAAAGTATCGAAAATGAAAAGATCTTGAATTTTTTGGAAAAAGAAAAAAAATTTTGAACTTAAATGAAGAAAAGGAGATTTTTCCCTCTGTCATAGTGTTTTATAAAATATAAGTTTTCAGGAAAAGTTGAATGTTACTAGAAATGTGTTGTGTGAAGCTTATAAATTTGAAAACTTTTACTATAAACCGCAACCGATATGCATAACAATGAATGCATTTTATACATCAGATCGTGGGACCGTGCAATCTTTCACAAAGCAAAATACAGAAACAACAATATAGGTATATATGCATGAACCCTTTATTGCCAAAGTCACTGGAGATTTATTTTTAATCTCATCGAAGAGCTTCTCTTTTCCGTATTTTATTACATATACTCGATTTGAAAATTTCATTTCGAATTTTTTATGTATATAGTTCGAATTGCAGTTTAAATTGAAATTATCAAAATAGTTTCTCAACTTTTCATACAATAGAAAAAAAATTGTTATTAATTATTAATTTATTTTTATACACAAAAAAATCTGTACATTTTTTCCAATACAGAAAATCACAGTTTTTCTAAAGATATAAAATTGAGACAAAATACGAATCAAAACGTAGCAACGTTTTGTGTCTTAATTTTATATCCTTAGAAACACTGATGTAAAAATTTAACTTCGAAAAATTATTTTCAAAAAATTAGTTATAGAAAAAGAATCTAGAGTGAAAAAATATATTTTTCTATACTTATAGAAAGCTTGTACGTAATTAAAATCAATTGCAAAACCATTAAGCAAATCGGAAATAATCTTCTGTAACGTAAAATAAACTTTTCTGCAAAATAATCTTATATATAAGACACGGAATTTCTATAAAAAAATTAACAGAAACTTGTTAAAATTATAATTTTTAAACAGAAACTTAAAAGATATATTTGAAGAGATAATTTTCGACATTTTTAATCTTGACAATTTGAATTCTCCATTTTGTTAACTTTGTTATTAATAAATTATTATTTATTAATTCTAGAGTGAAAATAGAAATCTATTTATTTCTATCTTCACGTAATAAATAAAATTTCATTTCTCCACATTATCAACAATGTGATTCATGAAAATTATTATTTATGTGAGAAGAAAAAATTATGTTTACGCAAAACGTTTAAAACTTTTAAGTCTTCATCTCAACTTTGTAAAATTTTTTTATTTTTTTGTAACTTTTCTTCTCTGCGGCAAACTTTTCATTACTTACAATCGTTAACTTTTATATACACTGAGAAAAAAAAAATTCACAAATTGATTATATATACACACCTCGTGATAAACATATTCTTTTAAATCTGAATTTAAATAAAAAAAAGAGAAATAAAAACAACACGAAATTAAAAATTATAAAATTTTCTTAAATTACAATAACTGAAACATCGTTATAACTGATTTTGATTAATTTAATTAAATAAAAATTTACGCTAGATTTTTTTAATATTATTTTTAACACAATAAATGTATTTAATCAAAATTTAATTATTAAATTATTAAATTTACATTATTTATATTTTTTGTACTATATTTTATATTATTTATATTTTTTATACTATATTTTATATTATTTATATTTTTTGTATAAATATATTACTTATGATTATTAATGTATATTAATTTTTAATATTAAATAAAGGGGAGTGTCTATATTAGGTATGAGACGGGTTTTGTTTTTGACCCAACAATTTTAAATGGATAAACGAAATTGTAAATTAAATATATATCGTTCGAAAAGTAACTTAAATACGCAACTTTTATTCAAAGAAAGTGTAGTGTTCAGATGGACTCAAAAAAAAATTATGATCAATTTTCCGAGCACATCGTTTTTGTTAACGATAAAAAAATGTGTCCAGTTGTGAGACACTTATTAAAAATTGCTAAAATTAAAAAAGTTTGACATAACGTTTTATATGTTATGTTTAGTAGAAATAATTAAATATATTAATAATATATATTATTATTGCGTGTTAAAAAAAAATCGACTGTCTCATAACTGATGGAGGTGTCTCACAACTGGACACACTCCCCTATTTTAAACGGATAAAGAGAGAAAAAATAAGTTGGCTCATATAAAAAGAAATGTTTTTATATAAACGCAATCGGCTTTTTAATATTTTGTCTGTTAAAAAAAATCGACTGTCTCACAACTGGACACACTCATCCCCTATTTATTACTGTTAGGAGCAATTTGATAGTTTCTATATAGTATCAATTTTATAGTTTCTATATATATAGTATCAATCTGATAAGCTTCTTGGTAAACTTGATAATTTTTAAAAAACAATGTCTTCTGGATTTTTTTATTTACTTTTTCTATAACATAACAGTATGTTAAAAAAAGTGTTATAAAATGCAACAAAACAAACTTTTTTACCTCTTCAATAAATGTTTTTCCAGTGAATAAATTTATTTTTCCGTTAAAGTTATAATTAACACTGGATATTCTATACATTGATCTTTAGCGAAAAAATATTTTTTCTTCACCATTTTATATATATATATACTTGCATTGAAAAATCTCAAGTTTTAAAAACTGTCTTAAGTATAACCGAATATAATAGTCTACTATGCGGTTGAGACATCTTTTGATAATTTCTATATAAGAAAATAATAAAAAAAAAAGAAGAGGAGAAATTGAGAGAAAAAAAAAATGCCTCAAGAGTCTACTCTCTCCTTTAGTTGTGTAGAACCTTTCGCACGAGGAACTCGAATGAAAAGCTGCCAAAAATTCGTGAGTTGTGACGGTCGGCAATTCATCAAGAGGTTTGGAGAAGGACACTAGAAAAGACAACGCCCTTACTTATATACGTCGGTGGTAAAGATGAGAGGTAAGGCGAAAGGAGGGTTGCTTGAAGGTGGTCCACGGGGATGGAGATGAGCATGAGGGTATCAGGAGTGAGAGAGAGAGAGAGAGGGTGGAATGGCATGGCGTTGGCTAGGTATGTATAAGCAGAAGAAAGCGCGGGTCGATTAAAAGTAGCGAGGGTGTTTCTCCTCTCGTTACCGAGAGGAGGAAAGAGCGCGCGGACTCGAGACAAGGAGAGAGAGAGAGAGACAGAGAAATATTTCTCTCTCTTCTTGTCTCGAGTCCGAGAAAGAGAAAAAGAGCGAAAGAGAGAGATGAAGAAAGAGAGACGTATAGGTACATATATAGTATACACACGCACAGGACGCCGGCCGAACGAAGATGGAAAATGTATAGACGAACGAGACGCTCTCCCTTAAAATGAGAGAGAGAGAGAGACTAAAAAAGACGTCGTACAAGGTTAGAGAAAGAGAGGACAATTTTAAGGAATGAGCAAAATGAGAGTGAGATAAGAGGGAAAGAGTGAAAAGAAGGAGGGAAAGAGAGGGAAAATCTGGAAGGAGAAAATAAGAGAGAAGAAGACGAGAGAGAGAGAGAGAAACCGGGTCCGATTCGGGGGTTGAGATGCCGCCGCCTTGAGTTTTGTGTTAGTATGCCCGTGCAGAAATTTTGACCGGGGCCAGATCGGGGCCAGATCGGGACAAACCGGGCCCCGATCTGGCAACCCGACCTGGCCCCGGTCTGGTTGAAACACTAAAACCGACCGGGGCCATGGCACTTTGCCCGATCTGTCCGCCCTGTCGGGACCCGGTCGGGGCCATGGGATTTCCCCCGATCTTTTCGCTACCCAGGTAGAAATCCAATACTGACTGCATTTTATTATATTAAAGCTCGTTATTTGATTATTAAAGCATGGGGAGTATTTACTTCAATATTAATAATTATTATTATTTTTGTAGTAAATAAACTTTTATGAATGTCATTAAAAATGTAAATAATTATTAGAATTGCTTTTATTGAACTAAGTTTTTAAAAAAAATATTTTTCTTATTTTCTTTCATTAATTTAGACAGACTATCTTATTTAAATTAATGCCTAATTTATTATTATTATTGTTAATAATTATTTAAACCTATACTTTATGTAACATTATTAAGAATTATACACAAAACACTTAAAACTAAGACGGAAAAATATCGCACGCACGGGGGATCGAACCCTAGACCTCGAGGACGCAAGTCAAATACACATACCGCAAAGCCACGCAAGCTTGGAAGCGACCTCGCTTAAACTTCCTTTTGAATCATGGGACCGTTATATACAGTATTATCATAATAAATTGACTGTATCATATTTATTTATAGAAAAATTATTAAAAATGTATGTTATATATATATATATAAATTAATATGTTTATCATAATAATATGGTAAAAATTATTAATTTAATTATTTATTCTCTATTATTTATAATTTAACTATTTTTTAAAATAATAAAAAAATTTTTATTATTAATAATTCACAATAATACTAAAAATTATTAATTAATAATAATTTATTTTTTTGCCTTAAACATGGAATTTCAATTTAAGTGTGAAAAATAATTGGTGCGTTTGTCCTATTGTTTTAAATTAAAGGAGAATAAATTCCTAAGACATCCCTCGAGGCCAATTTTTGAGTTTTTAATTGTTTATAATTTTTATTTTCAAATTTCAATCAAAGTTAACAAATTAACACAATTTTTTAAAAACGGACGTTTATTTTCTTATTCCGTTACTGCACATGCTCTAAATCAGTTCAAATTAATCCAATATTACCAGCAGACAATTAAAAACCTATAAAGTAATATATTTCAATTGTCATAAACAACATTAATTAACAAATAGTTAACTTTGATTCCTCTCCAATAAAAAATATTAATATGTCTTTTTTCTTATAATATAACTTATTTAAATATTTAATATTATATATCCGTGGTCTTTTAACATTATCCAAATAAAAAAGTAAACGTGAAAAAAAAATTTTTGGTGGAAAGGAACAAAAATTAACTATTTGTTAATTAATATTATTTGTAACCATTTAAATAAGTTATTTTTTAAACAAAAAGGACACATATTTTTAAAATGAACTTAAATTAAAAAGTAGATGTGAAAAAAATTTTTTTGGTGGACAGGAACGTAAGTTACATAACTATTTATTATTTAATATATTGTTTATAACAATTTAAATAAGTTATTTTTTAATCAAAAAGGACAAATATTCTTTAAATAGACTTAAATTAAAAAGAAAATGTGAAAAAAAAATTTTTAGTGGAATAGGAATCAATGTTAACTATTTGTTAATTAATATTGTTTATAACAATTTAAATAAGTTATTTTATAATCAAAAAGGACAAATATTCTTTAAATGAACTTAAATTAAAAAGAAAAGGTGAAAAAAACATTTTTTAGTGGAAAGAAATCAAAGTTAACTATTTGTTAATTAATACTGTTTATAACAATTGATATAAATTACTTTCTGTTTTATTAATTGTGTGGTGGTCATATTGTATTAATTTGAACTGATTCAGATCATATGCAGCAACGGAATAAGAAAATAAGCCTCCTTTTTTGAAAAATTGTATTAATTTGTTAACTTTGATTGAAAATAAAAATTATAAACAATTAAGAACTAAAAAATTGACCTTAAGGGATGTCTTAAGAATTTATTTGCCTTTAATTTAAAATAAAGAATACTGAAACCGGTTAAGAATTGTAGGCTGTAGACAGTTTTGAACAGTAAATTGTAAAAAAAATCCCATTGTGCGCTGTTTGTAGATCCTTGGGCAAACCCGGCCTGGTCCTGGTCGGGGCCACGAAGTCGGGGCCAGATCATGAAAACCCGACCGGGGCCAGGGCGGTAATCGGGAACAAAAGTGGCGATTTCTGCACGGGTGTATATATGCGAAAATGAAGAAGGGGTAGTAGTTGCGGAGAGGGGTGACTCAAGAATCTCAACCTTTATTTGGATTTAAGTAAGGAAAAGGGTTGCGAGAGATGCGAGAGAGCCGTCTCTTCGTTTTCATCGTCATCTTCGTTTCTCTACCCCTTTTACAACTAGGGGTGAATTTTTTAAGGAGCCGCCTTACAAGCTAAACCTTTCCCCACTTACGTAGTTGGTCTACTTACTCTCTCACTCTCTTTTTCTCTCATAGTCTCTCAAGTGCTTTTCGCCCTCATAAGTAAAAGAGTTAAGAAATTATTGTTTCACAGGCATACTAAATATGTTCTTCCTCCCATAAACACTGAGAGACACTGACATACAAAGAAAGAGGCACTTTGAAAAAAATATTCAAAAAAGAAAAATCTTTATATTATTTTTGTAAATTTTAATGCATAGTAGAATAACGGTTTAAATACAACTTTTATGCTGCATCCTAATTTTAAAAATCCTTCAATTTAGACGGAAATAGTAGAATAACGGTTTTAATACACTTTGTTGTATCCTAATTTTAAAATCTTTAAAAGTTTTAGAAGAAAATGGTAGAATTACGGTTTAAATGCCCTTTTCTGTATCTTAATTTTAAATCCTAATTTTAAAATCCTTGAAGTTAGAAGGCAATAGTAGAATAACGGTTTTAATGTACCCTTTTTTGAATCCTAATTTTAAATCCTACTATAATTATAAAAACCTTCAAGTTAGAAATAGTAGAAAATATAGTAGAATAACGGTTTTGATACAATTTTTGGTTGCGTCTTGATTTTCTACACTTCTTTAGAGTAGAAAAAAAATAGTGGAATAACGGTTTTAACACCTTTTTTATGCTGCGTCCTGATTACCTCACTTTCAATGATTAACTTACCCTTAGTATGAAATGTTGCCATAACCTCTAAACCAGTCCCTCTTTTATTGTTCACCCATTTGGTAAGAATTCTGAAACAGAAAGAAGAACGTCTTGATAATGAAATAAAAATATATTGTCAATAAATAATAATAATAATAATAATAAATAATAATAATTACCATAATTGTAAATAATAACAAACCAATAATTATTAGAATCAGTACCTAATAAAAAAATTTTTTTACTACATTATATTTATATGAAGAATAATATAACGAATTTAAAGGGCACACGTTAGAATCGATGTGAATAGAGTAAAGACAGATTTAAAGTAGCAAATTAGCAACTGACGTACGTGCTTCGTATAAGGTGCAGTTATGCACTGACTAATTACCTCCTCAAGATTCAAATTAGTCTTTAACTCTCCACAACCCTTGCGCTCTTCAACATTGCATCGAACGAAACTCATATGCATACATTTTACATGAATCTCCATAAATCTCTCAAGTGTCACTTCTTCTTCTTCTTCTTCTTCTTCTCCTTTCAACGTCGTCAATGAAAAAACTCTCGTCTATATAGGTATATATTCATTTAGTACATATATAGACGATGAACTACGATCGAAATGCAATGTTTTTAATTGCATTTTAAATTCCATGTATTTAAAAAGAATGTTTTTATTCATTTCTCTTAAATTGGGGATTTTTCGTATATTTCAAAAATACACGTTTAATTATTTTTAATTTGTCTCCGATAAGGAAAGTATTAATTACTTTTGCGAGACAAACAAATTTTATTCTTTGGTATTCTTTGTATAGTACTACATTCGTGTCAAGTGACAGGAATTTTTTTGTTTAGAATGTGATAATATTTTCAATAAAAATTTTTATATGTAATATATACATATTTTTTATATATAATTATTAGGGGGGACCTTAGAAAATTCTGATACTGCGGTGGCGAAACGTTTTTATATTATATTATATTTATAATAATATAAGAAAAATAGAATAACGATTTTAATACCTTCTTTATGACGCGTATAATAAATCGCACAGGCACACAAAAAAATAAAAGTGCCCTGTTTATTGAACCAGATCTACATGTCTTATAGTATTTTTGCCCGCTGAAAACGAAAATATTTTCTAAATTTTCTAAACAAAAAAAAAATCTTTCTCTCAAAAAAAAAAATCTTTTTAAAAAAAGGAATCATTCTTAAAACTATATATGTTGGGTCTAAAAAGAAGCTTAGAAAGTAAAGTCACGCGCTTAATCTTCAACTGAACGACGATCCCTTCGTTTCAGCAACAGCTTCGGGGTTAAAGTGTAATTTAACGCATCAGAAGCTGCCCCCTCCCCTCTCTTATTTAACATCTCCACGACTAATATACGCTGGCTCCATCAGTTTCAAAACTGATGATACTAATCATCAACAAGCTCTAACTTTACATGTTTCAACATACACATACATATATACACACACCTGTCGATTAAACTTTTCATCGATGCAGAAGAACCGATTTTATGCACCTGTTCAATCAGGTGTCTTATGATTGTACCTTTTTTTTTGTCTTTCCCTCAAAAAAAAATCTCGTATATCTTGTGGTTGAAGATTGCATCTGGAGAGGAAGAAGAAGAAAGATTTATAAAATTTTGGACATTTAATTTTTTCAAAGAAAGAATGATAAAAAGAAAGGAAAGATAGAAAGAAAGAAATTATTTATTATTAAAATAAGATAAATAAAAAAACCTCTTTTTAGTTTTACTATATCATATGATGCTATTTGATTAAGAACCCTAGGTCATCGTTTTCAGTGACCATCTCGAGGATGTTTTTATTTCACCTCCTGTCATCCATTGTCCAAGTGGACAAAAGAGTTTTTTTTTTAAAAAATCATACGTGCCATCGTAACAAATTAAATGCCACGTACAAAAGTCATCGAATCATTTGGCGTTTCGAATGATCGATAAAATGCGAGTTCAAATGCCTGTCCATACAGTTAATATATAATAAGATGATTTCTGATCTACAGCAGTTGGCATAAGTGTATATATATGTGTCTATATATATTATCAATACCGTTCGATATATAAGTCGGAACTTGTATCTATATAGATAGACAAATGCTAAACGTAGCATGACTCAGTAACCATGCATCCTTATTGGGTTTCAATCTTTAAGAATACTTTCTTTCTCTTTTTTTCATCCACATGCATTTCATTATTATATTAAACGATCTATAACCTTTGACATGCATTTTATAACTAAATAAAGATGAACGTTATAAATTATCAGCACACATCAAGATTAAAATCGAAAAATAAATTTTTTTTAACAAATGATAATATTTCG
Organism: Leptopilina heterotoma; assembly: GCF_015476425.1. Classification (NCBI taxonomy): domain Eukaryota; kingdom Metazoa; phylum Arthropoda; class Insecta; order Hymenoptera; family Figitidae; genus Leptopilina; species Leptopilina heterotoma. The sequence continues at coordinate 212,920 of NW_025111015.1, forward strand.
AGGAATTCTAAATATTTGTCATCAGATCAACATTCTGGGTAAATGAAAGTTATTTTTTTGGACCACACACAGGACTGTAATCAAAATCTTCAAGAGTCAAATATACAATGAACTCAATAAGTTCCCTTTAACTGTTTTCTTCAAACATGATTACCAGTCATTGATCTTCAATTTATGTGTTTGATAATAAGGGCGGAGTTTATTGTTTTGTATTATAATGGACTAATAAATTAAATTACATGTACAAATGATGGAAAAAAATGAACGGAGGCGTTTCTCTTTGTCTTGTTAGTAATCTCATTCTCTGTTCTTGAGTTTTGAATCTGATTCGATTTGTCCTAGAGAGAATTGATGTTCACCAAGTTGCAACATCCTATATATATACATATACGCATGATATGCACCACCGCTATCACCGCACTTACAGTTTTAAAAAAAAATGCAATTCATACACTTGGATCACATACACACTGAAATAAATATATATATAAGTACATATCGCCTCAAAGAACAAAGATTATGCCGCAAAAGATGACAAGCAAAAAACGATCATCACTATAACGATCATCATCGTCAGTCATGTGATATCGAAAAACCTTTCGAAATTTATCTCACTCAGCTTCATACCATGATTCTGATCTAAATGATGTGAGTCGACCGCAATCACGCAAAATTATTTTTTGTCGCATACTCGAAATGATTATCATTATCATCCTCGCCTTCTTTATCTGTAATTTAATAACCGTTCGACCATGATGACTCTAACCTTCTCTTTTTCTCTTCAAAAATAATTCACCGTGTGTGTATGTATGATCATTTTGCAAAAATTCCTAAATTAGCTACTTTATCTAATTCCCTTGAACGAACGCAAAAGAATCAAATTGAAAATCGTCCTTCCGCACTAATAATCCCAAGTGAGCCTCGCCTCTTGTAGAAATCCTGAAAATTTCTCATCTTCATTCTAAAAGACAAGTGGCTCCAAAAGTCAGAAGTTGGCGCAATCCTTTCGGGCCGGCGAGTTGACAAGAACATGAAGAAGCGTGGGAGTGGTGTGGCGGTCGCAGAAGGGAAACGAAACAAAAAAAAAAGCTGAGAGAGCGAGAGAGAGAATAAAACAAGAGGAACGATGAAAGCAAAAAAAAAAAAAATAAATAAATAAAGGAAAGTAAAAAAGGAAATCGGGGGAAAGGACGAGAGCTCTACAGTTGCGGCTCTTACAGTTCCACGAAGAATATTAAAGTCCGGTGAATGAAGCGGCGAAACGATGGCAACTGCCTTCCAACGACCATCAATGCAATGGCACACGGTTTCTTTTCCTTCCCACAAGGAAAAGGGAGGGTTTTGTTGTATATCATCTCGATACGTCGAAGTAGTTTCAACTTCAAGCTTGAATCGACTCTAATTATGTCATAACAATTTATGTTTAACTCACAGTCCGTATCTATTCTCATCTTTCTCGTTCGACTCATCATCATCATCATCTCCAGTTGGCTTCTTTTTTTACCCCCGCAAAACAAAAACTATACTCTCTGTCGCCATTTTTCCATTGATTTTCAAGTGAAATCCCCCAAGTTTCAGTATGGGAAGTGGCCGCGTGCCTTTGTACATTGCAGATGACTAGATCACCATAACTCTGGGAAGCCTTTCTCTCAACTCTTTTAGATGGGGGAGTAATTTCATCTTTCTCGATCTTCTTCTTCTTCTTCACTTCCTCTCTCATGCGGCCACCAGCATCCTCTATTGTTCCGTGAACCTGGCGAGGAAATAATCTTTATATGAAAAGGGAGGAAGATGAGGAGAAAAAGTGTGCGTTTGTCGTGGCTAAAAAGTAGAAATTATATGATGATGGCGAAGTGTCCTAATTTAAAATGATTTGGATCATGATTCTTTTTCCCTCACTTTATTCAAAAACTTGGTGTGCTTTTTTTTTGGGTCACTACCCCCACTTTTTTCAAAATCCGGATGTGCTAAACAATTTTGGAACATTGGATAGTGTTCAGTGGATAAAAATACATTGAAAAAGAGTCCGGTATCGATAATAGCAGAAAAATAATTTTTTTGGTCACTACCCTCACTTTTTTCAAAATCTTAATTTAGGCAAATAAGAAAAAATAGTAGAATAATGATTTTTAAACCCCTTTATGCAACGTTCTGATTATCTTGTTCTGTGTAAAGCGTAAAATTTTAAAAACCTTCAAATTTGAAGAAAGTAGTAGAATAACGATTTAAATACCACTTTTTTAGTATAGCATATTCATTTTATAAACTTTTGTAGAGTAGAAAAAATAGTAGAATAATGATTTAATTACCCGTTGCGTCGTAAATGTTCCTCTTTTTTGTAAAGTAGAAAAAGATAACTAAATTTGATTACCTTAAAAAAATATTATTACTTATTACTTAATAATTAAATACTTTACACAGCTCCAACATAATCGACTCCCCACTCCATCTCCCTTTATACACACAATATAAATCGACATAAAACACTTTGTTTGAAATAAAGTACTGAGTCATCTCCTGCCTCTCAATTGACGTCATCTGTCTAAGATAAAAAGGGATGTATATACATACAAGTATATAGAATAAAAAGTAACATTATATATATATAATACTTCTTTCGCCGAAAATCGCGTGATTCTGCACTTTTTTTTCTTCTCCTCCTCCTCCTTCTTCTTCTTTTTTTTTTGTCGATGCTCCAGTTCTTCGCGGGGTTTCACACCTTCGCGTGTGTGTTCTCGCTCGGCTTTAGACACAAAACGTGACGAATGACCCCCGTTGAGCTTGACTCTACCTCTTATAATGCCTGTTATACTGGCTGTGAGAACAACCGATAAAAAGTCTCTGATAGATGCACGAATGGTGCGAGGCGAGACCACCGTTCGTCTTCCCTTACTCACAAAAAAAATTTTTTTTTCTACTTCTTTTCTTTTTAATACCACTTTTTTATCTTCATCTTTATCCTTTCATCGGATTCGACCACGTTTCGATGGGTAATTTACGTACAAACATTCTCGTGAGCCATTAATCTGTTTTATCGTCATGTGTGGAACATGAGTTCGTAGCTCTCTTTCTTCTTCGTTCTTCTCTCTTTTCTTCATTCTTTTCTCCTTTCTTCACTCTTCATTCTTTTCTTCACACTTTTCTCCTTTCTTCACTCTTTCCTTCTTTCTTCACTCTTTCCTCTTTTCTTCACTCTTTTCTCCTTTCTTCACTCTTTTCTTCTTCTTTTCTCCTTTCTTCACTTTTTTCTTCATTCTTTTCTTCTTTCTTCACTCTTTTCTTCACACTTTTCTCCTTTCTTCATTCTTTTCTACACTCTTCTCTTTTCTTCACTCTTCTCTCCTTTCTTCACTCCTTTCTCAATTCTTCACTCTTTTCTATTTTCTTCACTCCTTTCTCCACTCTTTTCACCTTTCTTCACTCTTTCCTCTTTTCTTTATTCTTTACTCCTTTCTTCACTCTTCATTCTTTTCTTCACACTTTTCTCCTTTCTTCACTCTTCTCTTTTCTTCACTCTTTTCTCCTTTCTTCACTCTTTTCTTCACTCCTTTCTCATTTCTTCACTCTTTTCTCCTTTCTTTACTCTTTTCTTCACTCCTTTCTCATTTCTTCACTCTTTTCTCCTTTCTTCACTCTTTTCTATTTTCTCCACTCTTTTCACCTTTCTTCACTCTTTCCTCTTTTCTTTATTCTTTTCTCCTTTCTTCACTCTTCATTCTTTTCTTCACTCTTTTCTCCTTTCTTCACTCTTTTCTTCACTCCTTTCTCATTTCTTCACTCTTTTCTCATTTCTTCACTCTTTTCTATTTTCTCCACTCTTTTCACCTTTCTTCACTCTTTCCTCTTTTCTTTATTCTTTTCTCCTTTCTTCACTCTTCATTCTTTTCTTCACACTTTTCTCCTTTCTTCACTCTTTTTTCTTTTCTTCACTCCTTTCTCCTTTCTTTACTCTTTTCTCCTTTCTTTACTCTTTCCTCATTTCTTCACTCTTTTTTCTTTTCTCCTTTCTTCACTCTTTTCTTCACTTTTCACTCTTTTCTTCAATCTTTTCTCCTTTCTTCACTCTGTCGAGGGAAGGCGATGAAATCTAACCTAAAAATCCCTAACCTCTAACTTCTCTTATTAAAAAAATTCACTTCTTCATAAAAAACAACTACATAATCAAGAATTACTTATGATAAGCTAGCAATTGCTTATCAAAAGCAGAAATAATTAATTGAAACCCAGAAGTAAAATTTCTTTCCCCCACAGTTTGCATAACACAGTGAATAATTTTCCAAGTGATAAGCTTATACGCGATCGGTCAAAATCGACAAATAATTTTTCTTTTTTTTTTATCAGAAACTCACTAATAACGTCCAATTAAACTCACTGAAAAAACTTCCTGGCCGCAAAAGATTGTACTCGCAATTAGTAGAAAACCAAAAGATAAGAAAAAAGAAAGGAGGTACGAAAGTCTAAAGAGCAGAATGATCTCATTCACCCGGAACGAAAGAGGGGGCGAGGGGGAGGGGTTGCAAGGGGGGGGGATCTGTAATGGCGCACTGACGAGGGAGAGTTTCCGGAAGAAAATTTGCGAACTATGGCTTCTCGATCTTTGCACCATTTTTTTCTTTCGCTTTCTTCAATTTTTTTTTTATTTCATCTCTTTCTCATCCTACTTGCAAGCAGTTTCCACTCACTCTTTTCTTTGGCCACCAAGTTTTACAAAGAATACCGCAAAAATCTCCTTCTAGCATGGCTCTCGCGATAATTAGTCCAGCATCGGTTTCTCTCGCGATAATTAGCCACTCTTGGGAAGTTCTTAATCTGAGTTGGTTGGTTTGTTGGTCGGGAGTTCCAAGAAGAAGAGAAGAAGAAGACGAGGGAAGTAGAAGAAAACGAAGAGAGAGTAGTGACCACTGGTTCAAGGGCTTATAGACGTAAAACGTTCAAACTCGTATCGACCCCCTTAAAGGTTGGTAATACCGCTCGAGTAAGTGCCCCGCGAGAAGATCAAAGGGATTGAAAACCGATGCCTAGTTCTTCTTCTTTCTCAATACCCCCCACCACTCATTGACTTCTTTCTTTCAAACATTAGAAATTCCCTCTCCCACTTTTCAATCCCTCCTTCTCCCTCTTCTCCTTTTTCTCAAATGCGAGATCTGAGGAAAACTTGAAGCAACTTTTGCGGTTCCTTGGTCTAACTTCAAGCCACTATAAGTTTATATAAATTTCTCTCGGGGGGGAAAAAATGTTAAAGATAATATATAAAAAACTAGTTAAGAATTTATATTTTTCTATAAAGTTTACAAATCCTATCTTTTTAACATCTTTTTCAATTTGCAACGAACATTTTTACCTAAAGAAACTAAATGTCCTTGCAGGGCTCGGACTAGGTCCGTAAATCCCGTAAAAGTTTGTAAATTTACTTGAAGTACGTAAAAGTCAGTTTTTTTGAAAAAAAGGTCCGTAAAATCCGTAATTTGATTAACCCTTTCACTGTCACTGAACTCTATAGCGGCATAGAAAATAAACCAATTTAAAAGTTAACGAATTTGGCAAAATATGATTAAACGGAAGTTTTCGGAGTCGCTGAATCCAAAACCGTTGTAAAAATTTCAAAATTCAAAATGGCGACCAAAAAAAAATTTAAAGTTAACCAATCTGTCTGAAAATGTCTACTCGGGGGTTTTTGGGATCGCTGAATCAAAATCCGTGGTCGAAATTTCAAAATTCAAAATAGCAACCAAAAAAATTTTAAAATTAACGAATTTCTTCACTTTCAAATTTTTTTCGATCGCCATTTTTAATTTCGAATTTTTGACCACGGATTTTGATTCAGTGACCCCAAAAACATACAATACAATGTCATGTTTTTTTAAAAAAAATATTTTTTTCAAAAACTTTATTTTCACTGGACTGTGAAGGGGTTATAAGAAAAGACGAAAAATTCGTAAATTGTACAATATAATTTAGTGAATTTTAGAGAAATTACAAATGATTGCAGAAATTCAATTATTTTCAAAAATAATAAAATTCTTCGTAAAAATTCAATTATTTTCAAAAATTTTAAAAACTTCTCATCAAAATTTCAATTATCTTTAGAAATATGTAAATTCTTCTTCGAAATTCAATTATTTTCAAAAATTCAAATAAAATAGGAAAATTTTCATTATTTTCAAAAATTTCCAATATAGAATTCAATTATTTACAATTTTTTCGCAATCATTCAATTATTTTCTTAAATTAATAAAATTTTTACAATGATTCAATTATTTTCGTAAATAATAAAAATCATTTTAGGAATACAATTACTTTCATAAAATAATAAAACTCATATTGCAGAATTTCAATTCATTTTCATACAATTTTAAGATAAATGAATTTGTTGAAAAATGTAATTATTCTTATAAATTTTATTAAAATTCGTCAAAAGAATTCAATTATTTAAAAATTTATTGATAAAATTCTTTATATGAGAATTCAATTTTAAGAAACGTACACTGAAAAAAAAAAAATAATTCGATTCAAATAACTGATTAATTGACTATTATCAATTAAATATTTTAATTGAATCAAATAATATTTATTTGAGTCAATGGTATTTGCTTCAAATACTGAAATTATTGGTTCAAATACCATTTAATTGACTCCAATAAATATTATTTGATTCTTCGCATGAATACAATTATTTGCATGCAGTATTATTTAAATTCTTCTCAGGAATTGAATTATTTAAAAAATTTGTAAATAAAATTCTTCAAAAAGTTTGCAATTATTTTCAAAACTTGTTATAAAATTCGTAAATATAATTAAATTTCATTAAAATTTTAATTAAATTCCTAGAAATAAAATCCTTATACAAAAGTTGTTAATAAAATTCTTCGTAAAATTTAAATTTTAAGAAACATTCAATTAATTGAAAAAATTATTTATTATTTTATTTAAATAATTAAATTAATTGAATTCTCGCAGAAGTTTTTGATAAAATTTAATTTAATTATGAATTTGGGTTAAAATTTTAGATAATAATTGAGTTTTAAAAAGGTTTCGAATTCAAATCTTTGAAAATCTGAATTTTTCGTACTTTTAATTAACAATTTGGTAGAATTAATTTATTTGAAAAAATCAGTAGAATTAAGACGAGGGAAGGGGGGAATTTGTCGCAAAAAAATGTGTGCATGACAACACATAATTTTTCTGTTAAATAAAAAAATTATATGCATATTTAAAAAAAAGGTAAAATTCTTATCTCTTAGGAAAGTGTCCTCATTATTCTTCGAGTCGAAAGATTCTGAGAAGTGGAAAAACCGGAAATGAAAAACTGTTCGGAATTTCTGTCGGATCTTATTCGTGACCTCAGAATATATATATATAAGTTATATATTTCTAAGAGTGTGTATATATATATTTATGTGTGTATAGAAATTGGATGGCTAGTCTTTTACAAACATACACGTTGAAGAGAAGGTTACATCCATTAGAAGGTAGGCGTCGTGGTGTCTCCGGTGATTATTGGCCCCTCCAATCTGACTTCAGATTCTCTCTCGCGTCCTCTAATTCTATCCCCCCTGCCATCCTGCATTTTCCCTCCAACCTTGCCTCAATGCTCCTCATACTTCTCATCCTTTTACCGTACCAAACCTCACCTACTACTACCACCCCCTCCCCCCTCTTTTCTTCTACCGTCATCCTTTCCAATACTGAGATTCAATCATGCCGCGATACGACGTCAACCTTCTATTTCAGTTTCTTTTTTTTCTCTTTTTCTTCACTCTTCTTCTCGATTTCCGATCACAAAAGTATATGGATATAGTATATATAGTCACACTTTTGTGACTATAAGAAAAAGAAAATTTTTGTAGAGTAGAAAATAATAGTAGAATAACGAATTAAATACCGTTATTGTACCTAATAATTTTTTTTTTACTAATTAAAGGAGAGAAAATAAATTCATTTTCAATTATAAAATTTTTGAGATATAATGAAGTTTTAATTCCTCCACTTGAGAACACCAAGGTCACCACCAGGTGGCGGGTGAAATTCCAAGAAAGTACTAAAGTGCCATCTAGTGGTGACCTTGGCGTTCTCAGGTGAAGAAAAATTTCTCCATATCGAAAATATATTATCTTCCTATACTTTTACAGCTATTTTCGAATAATAAAATATCAAGTCAAGGCGCAGTGATTTTTAATTTTAACAACTGCAATCAATTTTTTAGTTAATAATTATTTTTCGAAATTTTACATGTTTTATGCATGACTCCTTAAGTAAATTCAAACTATTTTTTTTTTTTAATATTTTCAATCTATAGGCCTAGGTAGAATCTAACCTCAACTCGTTTAAATATTTACATGAGAGAAATAAGGATAGAAATTTTCTATATACTATAATAGAAGCAAAAAATATAATTTTCGTCTCACGAGTAATCCTATATAAGATTCTCTCGATTCATTCATAAAACAATACATTCAGAATATTTTGTTAACATCTTTCCCTTATATTCAATTCTTTAAAATTATAAATAGAAGCGCAAATTACCTGACAGATGATGCCACTTCACAATTTCATTCCACGAATCAGAATATCGTTCTATAACTAATTCAAAAGCCCTCGAAATAAACTCATTCATACCAGCAGCAATATGAGCAAAATGCTTTATAGTGTGCGGTTACAAATTTAAGCAGCTGGAATTTTTTTTCTCTTCTATCTTGAGAAATGCCACATAGAAGGAGAAAATAAATTGAGCACTTGTGAGAGTGTGAGAAAGAAAAGCGTCTGAGATTTTTGGTGGGAGAAAATTGTGAATTAGTGTGAGTGAGAAAAAAGAGAGAGGGAGAATTCACCTGTCAGTAATCTGACTGAGAAAAAAGTCTTAACCGGAAGTAGAGTCAATGACTCGACCATTCCGTCCATCGCCAAGTGACAAGAAAGTGCATTGTCTTATAAACTTGTTCGGCATCAAATGCAAACTATCCTTATTGGAAACCGCTAAATTAAGACAATTTTATCGAAAATAACAATAGTATTAAAAAGTAATAATGATAATAAAAATAATAATAATAATAATAATAATAATAATAATAATAATAATAATAATAATAATAATAACAATAATAATAATATTGAAAAGTAATAATGATAATAAAGATAGTAATAAAAAAATAATTTAAAAAATTTAAATAGTAATTTAAATAATTATTATTAATATTAACCCTCTGTCTACGTTGACTTATCACCACTTTAGCGCCTTTTTACGATAACGGTCACATGAGTAGGAGGTTAATATAAAAAAAAATGATGAAGATAATAAATAATGATGATGATAATAATAAAAATTGAAAAGAAACTAAAAGACAAAAATAAAATACATATTTGCACATTTTAAAAATAGTTGTCAAAATAAAAAAGATTTAATTTTAATCACCGAATACTTTTAAAATAGAAAACTAAAAGATTCAAAAATACCTTTAGTCAATAAATATTAAATTATTTTCTTTAGAGAATGAATGATCGCGGATATAAAAGACATAAATTTACAATGACCTTAAATATAGAAATAGATTATTTTATATCAAATTTTGAAAAGTAGCCTAATCAAATTGTCTGTTGAAATAGACACTAACAGTCAAAAATGGAATATTAAATGCTGGGATAAAATAATGAATTGAGATATAACCGATAATAATATAATAAACGTTGTGAGGTCTTTCTTAAATAAACGTCTTTTTTTATACGTCTAAGTATATAAGTTCTCGATTAGAAAAAAATGGATTTAGAGACAAAAAACACTTCCTGGGTATGTATATATATATATATATATATATATATATATATATATATATATATATATATATAAATAAACGTCTTTTTTTATACGTCTAAGTATATAAGTTCTCGATTAGAAAAAAATGGATTTAGAGACAAAAAACACTTCCTGGGTATGTATATATATATATATATATATATATATATATATATATATATATATATATATATATATATATATATAGGAGATCGATAACACTTCATGGTTACCAAGTTGGACACGCATCAGTCTCGCATCTCTTCGCGGTACCAAATCAAGTTAATGTGAGGTCGTGCGAGCCGAGTGTGGGAAGACCGGTAGCTGCGATCATCAGTAAATTAGAATTGATCATCACATCTTTTGTAAATGTAAACTAGACTAATTTTTTTTTTCATGTAATACGTAATATTAGGTGAGAAAACTGTGTTTCCTGTCAGGATAAAAAAAATTTTATTATCGATATAACTTAATTCTTCATTTAGAAAAAATTTTGATTCATCATTGAAAGAAAATTTTTTTTTATATCCGAGTTGATTTCCAATATATATTTCTGGCCGCTAAATTCTTTTTCTCTCAGTTTATTCAAAACCCTGACGCGCTTGAACATTTTAAGAATCCGAATCGTATTCAGTGGACAAAAATACATTAAAAACGATTCCAATATCGAAAATAGAAAAAAAAAAAATTTTTTTTGGGTCACTACCCCCACTTTTTTCAAAAGCCTGATGTGCTAGTCAATTTTAGAACACTGGATAGTGTTCAGTAGCCAAAAATACATTGAAAACCACTCCAATATCGAAAATAGCAAAAAAAAAAATTTTTTTGGGTCAGTACCCTCACTTTTTTCAAAATCCTGATGGGCTAGTCAATTTTGGGACACTGGATAGTGTTCAGTAGCCAAAAATACATTGAAAACCACTCCAATATCGAAAAAAGCAAAAAAAAATTTTTTTTTGGTCAGTACCCTCACTTTTTTCAAAATCCTGATGGGCTAGTCAATTTTGGGACACTGGATCGTATTCAGCGGACAAAAGTACATTGAAAACGACTCCAATATCGAAAATAGCAAAAAGAAATTTTTTTTGGGTCACTAACCCCACTTTTTTCAAAATCCTGATGTTCTAGACAATTTTAGAACACTGAATAGTAATCAGTAGCCAAAAATATATTGAAAACAATTCCGATGTCGAAAATATTGGAAAGAAATTTTTTTTGGGTCACTACCCCCCACTTTTCTCAAAATCTGGATGTGCTGGTCAATTTTAGAACACTGGATAGTGTTCAGAAGACAAAAATACATTTAAAACCACACGTATATCGAAAATAGCATAAATATTTTTTTAAAATGGTTTGCCCCTTTACTTTTTTCAAAATTTTTAAATGCCAGTCAATTTTGAACCTCTGAATCTTGCCCAGTGGGCAAAAATACATTGCAAATCACTTCAATATCGAAAAAAGCAGAAAAAAAAATATTTTTCGGTCATTATCCCCACTTTTTTTAAAATCTAAAAAATTTATTTTACTATCTAAAAATAATAAAGAGTACAATAAGTTTATAACAATTTTGTCAATATAACAACATAAATAAAAAAAAAAAATGTTTACGGCAGGATTTGTAGAAAAAATAAAAATTATTAAATTACTTTGGGGTTTATCCCATATGAAAATAACTGTTCGGGTGTTTTTGGGTTGCTGATTACAAATGCAATGTCAGTTTTAAAGAATTTAAAATGGTGGATCCAGTATGGTGGACAAAAAAAATTTATAAGTTTGAACCAAGGTTAAAAAAATGACTACTGGGGGGTTCGAGCAGACGAAAATTTTAAAAAACTTGATCTAAGGTTTTGAAAATCGTTGCTCAAGAGTTTTTTGGCTTGATGATTACGAATGTAATTTTACAGTTTTACAAAATTCAAAATGGTGGAAACAATATGGCGGCTGAAAAAATAAAAATTACTCGTATTTGCTTGAAATTTGTTACTCAGGGGTTTTTGATGTCGCTGATTACGAATTTGATGTCAGTTTTATAAAATTCAAAATGGCGGATCCAATATGGCGGATGGAAATTGTGAAAAATTGATCTATGCTCATAAAATTGATTACTTAGGGGTTTTTGAGGTCGCTGATTACGAATCTGATGTCAATTTCACAAAATTCAAAATGGTGGTTCCAATATGGCGGATGAAAATTGTTAAAAATTGATCTAAGCTCATAAAAATAACTACTCGGGGGTTTTTGAGGTCGCTGATTACGAATCTGATGTCAGTTTTGCAAAATACAAAATGGCGGATCCAATATGGCGGATGGAAATTGTAAAAAATTGATCTAAGCTCATAAAAATGACTATTCGGGGGTTTTTGAGGTCGCTGATTACGAATCTGATGTCAGTTTTACAATATTCAAAATGGCGGATCCAATATGGCGGCTGAAAAAAATTAAAATCACTCGGATATGCTTTAAACTTGTTGCCCAGGGGTTTTTGAGGTCGCTGATTACGAATCTGATGTCAGTTTTGCAAAATACAAAATGGCGGATCCAATATGGCGGATGGAAATTGTAAAAAATTGATCTAAGCTTATAAAATTAACTATAGTCAATTTTTTACAATTTCTATTCGCCATATTAATTGTAAAATGTCAAATTACAATTATCCACTGCGGGAAAAAGAAATAACAGATGGAGAAAAATTCTCAATCTCACATGCGTTACATTTTTTTTTCCACTCAAGTTATGCATGAGCGCGAGTACATAGAAGATCGTACTTCCAATTAAACATCCCTCTTCTCCGATTCCTTTCATGTAAGAAAAAATAATAAGTATTCCACCGCGCAATTGCCCGGAGATATTTTGTGACTTCTTTGGCTTACCAAAGAGAGAGAGTAGTGAGTCCCTGTATATACTTTGTGACCCTTATTACCTCTCTCACTCTCTCTTTCTCTCTCTCTCTCTCTCTAGTAATTGGAAATGACTTTTTTTCCCCTGACGCTAAAATACACCGACCAATCACCATTCAGAATGTGTGGTATCGAGTGGCTACTTTTTTTTAAACTTCTTTTCTTAACAGAAAAGGGGGATGATTATAATAACTACCAAGAAACTGTCCCAAAGAAATGGCCGCGGCGAAAATCACATCTGGAATTCTCATTCTTTCGAGATATATATAGAGATACTGTTCGGTGCGCGCATCTCTCAGTGATGAGAAATGGTTTACTTGAAGAATATAACGCTTGCGAGAAATAATATTGCGCTTGGGTCCTTGCTCCGTATTTCTGCGTGAAGTCTCCCTTTGGGTGGAGGCTAAGGGGCCCATTACGGGCCCATAAAACTCGTGAGCTAGGTCTCATGCACTGTTATATACGCATTCATCCATCCGGCCATACAGCCGCAAGAGAAGTACAAGAAAAAAAAACATTATTCTCCTTCTTTCTAACAAATTAAACTTTTGCAACCCACGACATTTTCGCAAAATGTCTGTATATATACCCTTTTTTTCTTTTTCTTCTATACCACAACTCTTGGAAACTTTTATACCTTACACGAAGGTTATAATACAAAATATGCCTTATAGCTTTAACCTTATATTCCTCATACAATTCTTTCGTGGAGAGTACCTTATGGCTTATTTTTCTCTCTCTCTCACTCTCTTTAGGATGAATCAAAAAGGATAACGATTCTCTTGTTTAGAAAGTCATTACTTTCGCTTAGTTTTAATACTTTGCGAGTCTGTAAAATGTTCACTATAAAATTCTCTATATCTATTTAGATTATTTTTCCTCTGCTTTTTACGATTAATAAATAGTTCTCAATTGGCATTCGGAAAACAAAAGAAGGAGATGCCCATTGGTTTTATAGATTGTAAAAAGCGTTATTTATATAAACGTGTGAACTGAGCTTTTGTGAATTGTGTAACGACCTTTATATCCCCTAGAAACTAAACTTAGAATGATTATTTTCGATTTTCAATTTTATTTCTCTTGCCCCATCTTCAAATATATTTATTATTTCTCAGCGAAATATATTGTTACCAATTTTTTTACTCCCAAAAACAATTTTTTTTTTTTTTGGGGGAGGGACTTGAGGCTTGATAGGCAAAATTATAATCTATTTGAACTTTTTAAGGTTACGTTAACTTGAAAATCGTTTCTCGTAATTGTTTAAGTTAAAAGTTAAAATATTTTTATAATTTTAAGGTAAAAGTTAGAATAGTTTCATAATTTTAAGGTAAAAGTTAAAATAGTTTTATAATTTTAAGTTAAAATAGTTTTATATGTTTAAGTTAAAAGTTAAATTATTTTAAAAATTTTAAGGTAAAAATTAAAATATTTTTAAAATTTTAAGGTAAAAGTTAAAATATTTTTATAATTTTAAGTTTTAATTCGCAATTTTTAGGTTATAAATTGTCAAAAAACGAAATAAAATAGATGCGGCCAAATTAAAAAAAAAAAACCAACTCAAATTAGAATCTATTGAACTATTTTAGCTATAAACTAAAAATGAAAGAAAAATAATTTCCGATTATTTTTATAATAATGTATAAAAAGTCTAACCGCACTCTCTTTTTCCCCTTCGTTTTGAATGAAATGGAATAAATTTTTCACGAAATAAAAGATTCAATTATGGACTTCATAAGACTTTCATTGCATTATCGAATCACGGATGAGTAATTAACAATTTATAAAAATACATCTCAGTCTGAGAGAGTGTTTAAAAATTTACCAATAAAAATAAGATTATCCACGAGAGTTTCATTTTTGCCAAAGAAAATTTTTTCTTATATTTGTAATTAACTTTTTTAGATAGTAGCTACATATATATATATATATATATATATATATATATATGTATTGAAAAACTGAAAAAGTTAATTATGAATTTAAAAAAAATTTCAAAGTATATATTTTTTTAAAAATTTTAAATTAAATTTTTAAAAATATAAAATTTAATATTTTTTTAAATTTTGATTAAAACCTCATACTTTACATTAGGTTATAAATGTATATTTATAATATTATTTGATTTGTCTTGGAAGATTAATAATTAATTTTACATCTAAGATTTAATATTTTAGTTTATATTTAATATTATAGTTTATATTTAATATAATAGTTTTAACTATATATATATATATATTATAGTTAAAGAGTAAATGAGTTCCAAGAACAGAGGAGAGGAAATAAAAAAAAATCCCACTCTAGATATCATAGTAAACGAGCTTGATGATTGTAACAATTCTTTTTGAATTACCAAAATGATTTCAAACGGCGGAGGTTTTACACGTTTTCACCGAAATAGCACTTACCTTCTCGGTTGCTACATTAGCAGACACACAAAAAATATATATTGTATATATCCCCCTCAAAACGTATAATTTCAGATTCCTGAAATATATAACCCCATCTTCATTATATATTTCTTAGCGAAATATATTCAAACTTTTTATTCCCCTACTTTATACTATATACATGAAAAATAAAAAATTTATTATCTTTACTTCCGTGGAAAAAAAATTCTAATACTAATAAAAATTTTTCAATTCTGTAAAAATTTAGTCTATTGACGTTTTAATTTTATTAAAATAATTTTCAAATATTTAAATTTTAAATAAATAAAATAAATCACAAAATTTTATTAAAAAATAAAAAAAAACTTGTTACAATCATCATTTTTTTTTTAAATATATATATGGTCAAAAAACACTTTGTTGACAAAATTAAAAATGGAAAAAATAATTTTTAATAAAATTGGCCGAAAATACTTGAGAAGCAATATTAATTTCTTCGAATAAATAACAAAATCCAAGTGAATAAATTATAAGCTACGAGTTTAAATTACTCATCAACAGAAATGAAAAACAGAAAAAGTTAACATAATTTTGCAATTCATACAGTTGTCCATGAGATTATTACTTTGTTAAATCATTAAACAAATATAGATTATGCACATGCATGGCAACCTTTTTTTTCTTCCTAAAAAATCTCGAAGGACATATCTCATTAACGTTATATAGTTTTCAAGAAATAGTTTAATGTGCATATAATTATGTAGCGACTCATTTACGACAACCGCAAATTTATGATCGTGGGCAAAAAAAAAAATGACTTCATACTTTTTGATCAACTTCCATGTATATTAGAAGGAAAGAATGACAATTGTATCTTCATTAGTTGACATTATAACACAATTATTTAATCGTAAATAATTGAATAAATTAATAAAATTTATATAAGTATAATATTTTAATTATTCACTTGGATTATCAACGATCAATTTGGATCTTTTCACTATTTTCCCCTCTAAAAAGGCTAAAAATTTGAAACATGAAAAAAATCTTTATTTTGAAAATCTGGTACTATTTTTCATCCTAGAAAGGATAACATTTTTTTAAATTTAAAAAAAATCCTAATTTTGTCAGGAATTTTGAAAATCTGATACCAGATTTGTAATCAGCGACCTCACGAACCCCCGAGTGACAAATTTCGAGCGAATACGTCAATTTTTTAAAAAACTGGCCGCCATGTTGGATCCGCCATTTTGAATTTTGTAATTCTGACTTGAAATACTTTATCTTTGCCAAAGAAAATCTAAAATGACTCGAAAAAATTACTTTTTAGTTATTTTATTATCTAACTTTGAAGCTTTATCTAAACTGTTAGTCTGCAACTTTAATACAACTTTAATAAATATTTAATTAATATTTATTAATAACTTAAAAAAATATTAAATTAATATTTATTTGAGTTCAAATAAAGATTCAAAAATAGATAATAAATTAACTAAAAACACATAATTTTTGAGCGGCATTTTAGGTCCCCTTTGACAAAGATTAAGTATATTAGATCAGAATTACAAAATTCAAAATGGCGGATCCAACATGGCGGGAGAATTTTTAAAAAATCGACGTATTCACTCGAAATTTATCACTCGGGGGTTCTTGGGATCGCTGATTACGAATCCGGCAACAGATTTTCAAAATTCCTGGATGAAATGAAGATTTTTCTTAAATTCTCCAATAAAACTATTTTTCGAATCGATTAATTAAATGAAATAAATTTGTTTTCTGTATACACTTTTTTCTTATTAGTATATAATGTTCAAATAAATAAATTATTATTACAATAAACATTATTGCTTATCGATATTATTATTAATATTATTATTATTATTACAATGTTAATAATAATAATTATAAAAATTTATAATAATAATTATGAAAATTTATAATAATGTTAATAATAATAATTATGATTATTTTATAATAATGTTATTAAAAATACAAAAAATATATAAAATATTTACAGTTCCAATCAACTAATTAAGTTCAGAAAAAATTCATCCTACCCATAATTTTATATATTACACCTTAGCTGCGTATATATAGGTACATATAGAATTTTAGTGAGCAAGAAGTATGGCAATAAAAGTCATACATACACCTCGGTACAAAAGTGTTACATAATTGTGCGATCATAAAAAATGTACTAACATGTCACTAACCGTGCGAAGTTTATTACACGTACCGCGTATACACAGTTTCACTGCGTTTCGTTTATCGTCATTATTTCACCGAGGTATCAATTGTTCCACACCTTAAGGTAAAAAATTATTTTCCTTCTACATTTTTTTTCCTCCTAATTCCCACGATGACTATATATACATATATACACGAATATATACCTCCGAATACGATTTGTCATTTTTCAGGAAAACGAAAGAGAAACACAATTTTTCATATTTCACTTATGCATTGTTTTTTTTTTTCGTTTCGCCACTTACTATTATAATTATTAAATAGCTCCTGCGATTTAAATCTATTTATCAGTTGCGTAGATCAAAATTTACTGAGAATGTGTTCTTTTTTCCTCTAATGCGGAAATGTAATTATAATTTCTTTTAGAAAAATTTTTTTAATTTTTTTTTTTTAAATTTTATTTTTATTATTTTTACTATTTATTGTATTACTGTATTTTATATTATAAAGTATTTATTTTTAATTATAAATGTTTTTAAATAAAGGCGCTTTGATTTCTCCACCTGAGAACGCCAAGGTCACCGCTAGATGGCAGGGGGAATTCCAAGAAGGACAGTTCTTTCTTGGAATTTCTCCTGCCATCTAGTGGTGATCTTGGCGTTCTCAGGTGGAGAAAAAATCTCCACATTGAATACCAAAATTATTTCTAATTCCACTGTAATTTTTTTTTTTTTAGTATTTTACTTCAAAATAACTTACTTCTAACTTATCAGCTGAATTACAAAATTTCTTCAGGAATAATAGTATGTCGTATATTTAAGAAAAAAGGTGTTACTGTCAATAGTAAAAGAAAACATTTGCTTTTTTTTTGCACGTCATGAAAATGAAAATATATTATTATCGATATTATTTCTTTTGACGAGTGAGTAAACAAAAATGGGTGCGGAAACGATTTCTACGATTCTAAGACAAACCGTATCGTTACATTTCTTGCCGGGTATAATAACCTCTGCACGACAACGCTTTTGTTCCGGTTCACCGTACGCATCCCAATAATAACGGTACTGCGTCGACTTTTATTGCCAAATCGTAAAAGAACGTTAGTCTTCTCAGGCGTTAATTGAGATCCCGTAGAGATGATGTTATGGACCATTCTCAATGAAAAGGGGAATTCAATATTTCCCTCCAACGATTAAAAATACAAGCTGACAAATTTATATTCAAGTAGACATTATACCGTATAGAAAAAAAAAATTTATACCTTAATTTTTTTTTACCTTATACTTTTCTCAGGAATTCTTTTTAGTTAATAAAATAGTTCAACTAAATCTTTACCCCTCTGTCAATATTCCGAATTGTGAAAGTATTACGTGTGAAAATTTAATAAAACATACACAATTGTTGAAAGGAGGAAAAAAAAATCTAATTTTGTACTTGACACTTCTTTTTTAATGCAATGTTATTAAAAAGAAAAAATCTGCTGCTGACATTTTGCGCGACCCGTTAAACAAACAAGTAAATAACCTGTGCTAGCGCATGCCGGAAGTCCCAGGGATCGACAACTCTTTCTTTGGCGCGCGAACAATTACCAGTATACTTGAAAAAAAAAAAAACTATCTAGCAATAACAGTACACCACGAACTGCGTCTTCTTATCCGAGTCGCGCACATGCGACCGCTCTTCGTAGAACAATAGTTATACCATCGAGAGACTTTGAGTCCATCTTTCTCTCTCTCTCTCTCTTTCTTTTTTTTCTCTTTCCTTCTCTATAGGAAACTATTACCGCTTCCTAAGTGACCTTTTACGAGCTCGCATGTCCCGGTTACATCTCCGGTCCAACGGAGAAGAAAAAGTAATACCAAAAAAAAAACGCTGTTTTTTCATTGATTCACAGCCGTTCAAGAGCCAACTAACTCTCTTATATAGACAATGCGATAAAATCTCGAGAAATTGAGAGGAAAAACGTTCAAAAGTGTTAGAAAAAAAAGTTTTCTTTTTATTTCCCGTTTTGTTACTCTTTATTCTATTTTCGAAAGGAAATTTTCAAGTTTATAATATTCAACGCTTGCTTATTGAATCATTATTATTATTAATAAATAATGTCAAATTAATTTTCAATTATTGATTTTAATGTCAAATTAGTCAATTAGTCAACCTTAACCTTCTTTTTTTTTTTTTACAAAAATATTGCAATTTTCTATTAAAAATTGGTTTTCTTGCTTAAAAAATTGCAATTTTCTTCGATTTGCAATTTCTTTTTTGATTATTAAATTTGTGAATTAAAGTTTCAGTAGAATTAGAAACATGATTTGGACGAATTTTCTTCACCTGAGAACGCCAAGGTCACCGCTAGATGGCAGGGGAAATTCCAAGAAGGATAGCTCCTTCTTGGAATTTCCCCTGCCATCTAGCGGTGACCTTGGCGTTCTCAAGTGGAGAAAATAAACCGTCATTTCATCTTGAAGAATTGAAAATTTGAAATGAGTTTAATTCTTGTCGTGCGCAATCGATAAAAAAAATACAAAAATTTTTTCTAGAGATATTTACTTGAAAAATAATATGTGACTTAAATTTTTTTCTTTCAAAAATGGGTAAATAAGAAATATTTCTTTTTTTTAATTTAATTTCCGTCGCTGTAAAATTTCACATCATGTAAAAATAAAAAGGAAACCATTTCTTTCATAAAATACTTTCTATATGACGATGCAAGAGTCGCGCGTAACGGCGGTGTCTAATTTTTGATCCGCTCTGCCTTCGGTATCTAAGGATAGATGACGAAGAAAAAAAAGAGGAACAAGAAAAAAAGAGAAGAAAAAGAGGGAAAAAGTTGAGAAAAAAAGAGGAAGAAGAAAAGGAAAAAGAGGAGAGAAAAAAAAGTGGAAGAAGAAATGGAAAAAAATGGGAAAAAGAGGAAGAAGAAAGGGAAAGAAAGGAAAAAGGAAGAACAAAACAAAAAAAGAAGAGAAAAAAAGGAAGAAGAAAGGGAAAAAGAGAAGAGAAGAAAGAGGAAGAAGAAAAGGAAAAAAGAGAAGAGAAGAAAGAGGAAGAAGAAAAGGAAAAGGACGAAGAAAACACAAAAAGAAGAGAAGAAAGAGGAAGAAGAAAGGGAAAAAGAGAAGAGAAGAAAGAGGAAGAAGAAAAGGAAAAGGACGAAGAAAACAAAAAAAGAAGAGAAGAAAGAGGAAGAAGAAAGGGAAGAAAAAGAGGAAAAAAGAAGAAAAGAAGGAAGGAAGACAGAAGAGTGTATATTTGTATACACACAGAATACACATAGAATACTAAATGTAGAGATGAAAAGAGTGCGGATGAGCATCAAAAAGTGGCAGCAGGTCGCTCACGCAATATATGTATCGAACGATACAAAGTCGCGCAAAAGTACCAACTGATATCTTTGAGATCCATGACGCGGAACAGCGCTCGATGGAGCGGAACTACAAGTCACCTGCTCGCTTCCGGCAGGCTACCTCCCACCCACTCACATATAATACATCCCCCCACCCTCCTCCTCTTTCTCTCCCCACTTACTCATGTTTCCCAGTCTCACTGCCACTATGCTTGGACGTTATACATGCACGTATATACGAAACTCTTAAATCTCGGTCCTTCTCTTCACTATCTCCCCCCACCTCAACTTTTTCCTTTTTCCCTTCTTTTCTTTTTTCTCTCTTCCCTTTCTTTCTTTCTCTCTTTCTCTTTTTTTTATTGTTCTCTTCTTTCACTTATAACATCAGGTTTGCTACAAAAATTTGATTTTATTTTTCACTGATTTCCATCAAATCATAAATTGATCCAAATTTTTCACTGTAAAAAGAAAGTTAGGTACTAATTTTGGTACTAAATCGTATAATTTGGTTCAATTTTATTACCCAAATCAGTTCTAACTTAGAAACTTCTTTTCACAGTGCATTGGTATTAATTTGATCCATTCTTGTTTCAATTTGATACTTTTAAAAAAAATTTGTATATAGGAATTAGGATTTTAAAAAAATTCCAAGTTTCAATTTTTTTGCAATTTAATAATTTTTTAAGCTCAGTATAAGAAATAAATGAGAGAGAAAGAGAAAAATACTCTATCTCTTACTATTTCTCCTTTAGTCCATGTATTCCTACTTGTTCATAAGATCCCATTCCGAGTAACTTGCCTGGGAACGTTATAGACTCTCGGCATGACTAAGCGAGAGCACACAGGCTATTCACTTGGTTGCTGACCAAATGATGCGAATCAAACGATCAACCTATCATATCGTTCGCAGGTTTATAAAACGAAAGAATTGTAATCAGCTGTCGCGTCAATTTCTCATTAGTAAAGATTTATCATTTAACCATTGTTTAAACAATTTGAAACAGTAGTTTTTAAAAATAAATAATTTTTTCTTTTTTATCATTAGTTTATATGAAAAAAATAACAACAATTAATTGTTTATACAATGTTTAATTAATTTTTTATTTTTTATCATTAGTAGATGTTTTCTGATGACAAATTTAACAATTAAGAAAAAAATTAGAAATTTCTAACCCTAAGTATTGAAAAAAATAACAACTAATTGTTTAAACAATTTAATAAATTGTTATCCTTTTTTTCATACATAAAAAAAACACTCAAACATTATTTTAATAGGGTTTTTTTTTTTTATTAATTTTCAAAAATAATAAAGCCATTTTGAATTTTTAAAATTTGAAAAAATATCTGCTGCCATATTGGAATGGCCATTTTGAATTTTCTAAATTTAACTCAAAGCTCTCGAGATAGAATAAGTTTTTCAAAATTTTTGTAATTTTAGAAAAAATCCTAAAAAGTCATTTTGAATTTGAAAAATTCAACTTTCTAAACGATTTTTTTTATCTAATACGCAATTGCATTTCATATTCTTTTATTTATAATATTTTTATCTAGTATTTTTTCCATTTGTTATTAATAACGTATTCTTATGAGAAAATGATTATATACATCTTGTTGAAAATTATTGTTTTGCTACAAGTTTATATATATAGTATTTACATTCGAAATAGGAAAAGAAGGCATTTGTAATATTAGATTTTGCGGTTTTTTCCCCACAACTAATATATCTTAAACCGACAATTATTTTTATTATTAATTCAGATGTGGCATGTTTGTCCCCGAGAGATAAAATTAATAAGAAATAAAATGCATCTTGTGTTTATAAATAAGAGTTATGCAATTTTCTATCCTTCTTCTTTTTTTTTTATTTCCCTTTTATTTTTTTGGAAATTAAGAATTTTAATTCCAAATCATTTTTTTTTATAAACGTTAATGAAATTGACAAAATTATTAATTTTGAAAATAAATAATTTTAGCTATTGCTATTAAAATTATTAATTTCAAAAAGAGTTATTGACATTTTATGAAAAGTAAATTCTTTTAGACACCATCATAGTTTTATTTTATTTTACAAACTCTCGTTATTATTTCTGTTATTGACCCTATAGTTGAGCATGTTGTATATATATATATAAAAAAAAGAAACTCGCACTTGAAGTGCATTTTGTATTAAGTTTCTTATCATTATATTAGTTATGCTGTAGGGCACACCTGTGCGGGTTCTTGTATTATATATCGATGTTACTAAGTAATAGATGTCAGATATAACTCCGCCCATAATATGCAATGATGGTTTTCTTTTCCTTCACTCTATATTCCATTGGCCTTCACCATCCTTCTCAATAAATGTATGAGTTTCGAAACAACGATAAGGCGCGCAACTACATGAAATTGTCTGATGCGTGACTCCACCGAATGTATTTATAATAATAAATATATAAATATATGAGAACTTCTTTCATCAACAGAAATACCAAATTCATTATTATTAGAAAATTTAATTGATTTTTTTATTCTATACCCTGAGCCTATTTTTTATTAGGAAACAAGTATATAGATACTATTATGTTATCAATTATCAATATTATAATGACAATGCAAAAAAACTTCAATTATTTTTGTTGCTGTTTTTCAAAGTAGTTTCTGCGCAACAAACAGAAACAATATTTTCGTGAAAAAACGAAAAGAATATTTTTTACTTCTATTTTTTTAAATACAAATATCGCATTTATTTTTTTTTTCTATCAAGAAATTAAAATTTTCTATTAAAAAGTATTTTTTTGTGCTGCGGATTTGAAAATTTTAAAAAGCTGCAATAGAATTCGAATCAAGAGATTCAATATGGACGTATTTTCTCCACCTGAGAACGCCAAGGTCACCACCAGGTGGCGGGAAATTCCAAGGAGGACAGTTCTTTCTTGGAATTTCCCCTGCCATCTAGCGGTGACCTTGGCGTTCTCAGGTGGAGAATACACGTCCAAATCTTGTTTCTAATTCTACTGCAACTATTTAACTTTATTGAATTATTCTAGTTTTACAAGTGAATAGAAAATTCTAATTTCTTTAAAAAAAAGGATAGAAAAAAATATTTTTTCATTTTATTTTAGAAAAAGATATCTGTAAAGAGGGAAATTTTTGATCAATTCGAGCGTATGGATGATTCATGTATGGGAACAGTTGATGATGACACCGTTTTCATGTCAGAAGAAAAGAAGTTGTGTATCAGCCCAGTTTTCCTTAAGCAAAATGACCTTTCAACTTATTTGCCATTTAAGCGGAAGCCACACCGCCATTTATTCGTCATGCCATATACACGATCTTGTTTCTTCGTGAGCCGATCTCGAAACGACTTTCCAAATAATAGAGAATGAACCAATCGTTGCACAAAAATTTCGTATATATATGCTTCTTCTACGATAAAATTCGAGAAACATTGTCATCTTAAAAATATTTTTTAAATCCTTACACCTGATAAATAAAAATTCATTAATTCTTTTAAAAGTGGAAATTTTTCCTGAAGTATAAAAAAGAATTATTTTCGTTATAACATTTTCGTTTCTGTAAAAGAGAATAAAAAGTGATTTTTTTTTTGGTATAATTTCTAAGAGAATGTGAAAGTGATTTAATTTCGTCAGGGAAGGAGGAAAATAATTTTTTTTTTCATTATGAAAATTAGAATATTGATGATTTATGATGTAAGAGAGCGAAGAGAGAGACGCATTTGGACGAAAGATTTTGAAACTATTCCCACAGTGAAATAAAAAAGTCTGGTCACATAAATAAGCAATTCAGTTATTGGCAACATCGTGTGGTCTCTCTTTCTCTCTCTCTCTCTCTTTCGATGATAAATAATGCCTGAAAAAATAATTGCCCCGTTCGCTAATTTCCAAATCGGGAAGAGAGCACAAACATGACAATCTTGGCATTAGTCGGAGTATATCGCAAACGAGTGATTTGCATCAAATTGATCCGTTAAATCAACAAAACCTTCTTTTGCTCTCTCTCTCCCTCTGTTTTTCCATATTTCTCTCTCTCTCTTTCTCTCAATTTCACTCTCTATTCTTCTCTCTCTCTCTCTTTAACCCTTCCGATTAAATTTCTCTCTTTTTGTCAAAAGCCCAATTCAGGACGTGTCTCTCACTCACTCACAAATAGACCTCGTGTTGACTCGTTGCATAATCGAGAGTGACCCCCGCAATCCAACAATTTGCTCTGATCCGCGAACCTTTCTACTCTACCACGAATCTATGTGAAAGATGATTGATGTGGGAGCGGTTTCTAAAATCGTATTTATGAATTCTGCACTCAAAGAGCGGACAAGTGAAAATTCCTTTATTAGGAATTTACCAAAATTGGAATTTTTTTTTTGTATTCTCCCAAATGGCTTTGGGAATATTTCCCTGCAATATTCAGGCAATATTATTGTGTTATTGAATAATCGTGAAAAAATTGCTTGGCAACAAGTTACTTTTCGAGACAAAATGGTGCTTTGATTTCTCCACCTGAGAACGCCAAGGTCACCACCAGGTGGCGGGAAATTCCAAGAAAGAACTGTCCTTCTTGGAATTTCTCCTGACATCTAGCGGTGACCTTGGCGTTCTCAGGTGGAGAATACACGTCCATATTGAATCTCTTATTTCGTTTTGCAATTTAGAATCATTTCAAAATTTTAGATATACAGAAATTGAAGGAGAAAATTAAAAATTAATTAATTAGTTAATTAAGAATTAATTAATTAATTAATTAAGAATTAGTTAATTCCAGAAACAAAATTCAAAATGCCCTTTAGAATTAAGATGTTAATTGGTATAGTGTTAATTCCAAAGAAAAAATTCGAACCGCCCTTTAGATTTAAGATGTTAATCGTGCGAGTGTTAATTCCAAACATGTATTATTCCCAAACTATATATCTTTTAGCATTCATTGCATAGCGAAGTCGTAGAGTAAATATACATTTCGTTGCTATTACTTTTGGATTCCTACATATGTATAGAACTTGATTGTTGATTACAAGAGGGGGATTCGAGAGAAAGAGAAAAAAGGAGAAAATTCAAAAAGAGAGGGAGAGAGACAGAGAGTAAGAGTTTGGCAAAGTAAAGCTCTTTCCTTAGCTTTTCTCGAACTGTTGTGTACGTCCTTTTCATCTTTCCTCTGGTCGTACGACCGCGTCGACGTTATCTCGACGACGCAACGAGAATTAGTAAATATTCCACTCGTTGGGTAAATACAAAGAATAGTAGAAGAAGAAGAAGAGAATTTTGCGGTTGGTCTACACACTGCTGTAGGGAGTCATTTCCTCCCTCCCCCTCCCCTTCAACCCCCATTGGGGAAAGATCACCCGTAGAATGGTTGCACTTAAAACTCGGTTTCATTTCGTGCTCGTCGTCACTGATTTCTTCGTTATCCGCAAGCCGCGTGAAAACGAAGTCCAATTTCGAATCACTCGGTTGGTGAAGAAGGAGTTTTTCAGGGAGAATAGAAGAGAGAAGGAAAGAGAGAGGGAGCAATTAAGGGTGTGAGAAACGAATTTAACCCTTTTTAGGATTACGTGCACCTGAATTTAAGTGGTGATTTTAATTTAGTTACTTTTTATTTTCAGAGAGAGAGAGAGAGAGAGAGAGAAATAAATGTATATATTTGCATCATTTGAGTAATCGATTTGTATGCTTGTTAATTTAATTGGGGCATTTTTACTCTATAGTTTAAATTTTGTAATTTTTTTGCCTTACATCGTAGTTTGTTTATTTCATTTATTTTATTTATTCAATTTCCTGTTTGTTTATTTATTTTATTTCATTTATTTACTTTCCTGTAATTATTATTTTACTGTATTTACTTACTTTACTGCATTTATTTGCATTGCTGTATTTACCATTCTTTGTCATGATCTTAATTGTTAGAATAATTTTTTATCCTTCAATAGACAGAAATTAAATTTATTTTCAATTATAAAAATTCTGAGATAAAATGACGCGGTTTTTATTTATTTTTGATTATAAAAATTCTGTGGTAAAATGACGCGGTGTTTTCTCCACCTGAGAACTCCAAGGTCACCGCTAGATGGCAGGGGGAATTCCAAGAAGGAGCTATCCTTCTTGGAATTCCCCCTGCCATCTAGCGGTGACCTTGGCGTTCTCAGGTGGAGAATACACGTCCAAATCTTGTTTCTAATTGTACTGTAATTTTTTAACTATCAAAATAATTAAAATAAAAAAAACACAATATTTTTTTAAAAGAATTTTTTAATAGAATTTTTTAATAGAAAATTTCGTTCATATAACATAAAAATAATAAAATATATAAATAAATATACCCAAATTATCAGAGTAAGACAATTCTTTTTATCTCCGCACGCATTTTTTATAAACTTCCAACGTTTCTTTAATACCTCAAATGTTTATAATCCCGAAAAGAAAATATATTTCCCGCGCAACGTCGTATAAATTTCACTAAAAAAAAAAAAAAAAAAAAAAATTGTACACGAAACGACGAAGACTAAACACCAGCACCTGATTCAAGATATTTCAACTTTTATTTTTACGAACCCATATTCCTGTTGTTGATATCTATATACACACACAAAACCTATCCCAAAAACCCATCTTGGATCATAATTCAATGTCTTCGTTATCCGGCAAAACGCGATTTTCCACTCACATCATTCTCCCTCTCCTCTCTCTCTCTCTCTTTCTTGCTCTCCATAAACATGAGTGTGAGTGAAAGATTTACCAAATATGATTCCAAGTATTTATATATATACATACATATATATATATGTATTCATACAGACAAGAGTCAGCGAACCAGTGCCGCGAAAGTGGTGGAGAAAAAAAATTGTAAAAAAACAGCCACGAGAAAACGGTAAAATGAAAATTCCTACAGGTGAGCTGTATGAATCACACTCTATGTAAAACGAACGTTAGAGTGTTTTTCAAATGTCGAGTTCGACGACTCGTTCGAAATCTCTCCAAGAAAAGATATAGAGGGAATCTTTTTTTTTTTTTTTTTTAGTTTATATGTGTATATACACGTGATAGAAATATACAAGGCTAGGTCTCTATGTATGTATATGTATATATGGAAAAAAGATGGAGAGTAACTTCCGAGAGGCGTGGAGGATACCGATTTGCCGCGGATTAGGACCGTTTATGCGTACGCGGCCGTAGGAACGAGCGCTGGATACCCTGACGTTGGTTTATGGATGAACGGCCATGTAGAATGAATAAATCACGAGTACCTGGTAACGCAGCTTCCGCGCTACGTATAAGTATTCTTATCTCCACATACACACTGACATTCAACTATACTAAGAAAATGAAAAAGAAAAAAAAAAATGAGGAAACAATTGTGAAACTACAATACGAGAAGAGAGAGAGAGAGAGAGAGAGAGAGAGAGAAATATGATACAAAATCGAGTGTGGAAATTTGAAATTCAACCTGAAAGTTCCTTTTAGGCTCGCTTTTTGTCAATAAACGACAATATTTGTTACTTTAAATTATTTTTTTCTTAATTCAAATTCAAGTTTTCGGAAAGAAATTGCAATTTTCTTATTTACAGAGTAAATTTTTTTTATTAAAATTATTATGTTTGTTAAGTGCAGTAGAATTAGAAACAAGAAATTCAATATGGACGTGATCTCTCCACCTGCGAACGCCAAGGTCACCGCAAGATGGCAGAAGAAATTCCAAGAAGGAAAGCTCCTTCTTGGAATTTCCCCTGCCATCTAGCGGTGACCTTGGCGTTCTCAGGTGGAGAAATTAAAACACTATTTTATCTCAGTATTTTTACATAATTAAACATAAATTAAATTATTCTTCAATCAATTAAGAAACATGATTATATTTCACCAATTTGAATTTCTCAAGAACTAAATTATTGACAATTATGGAGATTTGTGTCTATATAAGAAGAAGGTCTTTAAGAAAGAATGAAAGTAAATTAAGTAAATAAATGCAGTAATGTGTAGAAAAATGCAGTAAATAAAATACATGCAATAAAGTAAATAAATAAAATAAATAAAGAGTAAACTAACTTTGACGTAAGGGAAAAAAATTTCAAATTCAAATTACAGGCTCAAAACTTCTGAAACGTGACACTTATTTTTCGATAGAGATATTTTTATATTGCATATCAATAATTTTATAGTATTTTCGTACCAAAATATAACCTCAAAGTTGATTTTGCAAAATTAAAATTTTTTTTTAAGAGTTACTGTTTAAACAATTTTCACGCATCAACTTATTCAAACATTTTTTTCTACCGTTCTATTTGATGGATTTTAATGAAATTTGGTATGAATATAATATACAATAATCATACTTTCGAACAAAAAATATTTGGTAGATTTTGTTAATAGCAACAATAGCAACAATTATTATAAACAAATAGAAATAAAATAAACTTCTCCGCCTAATTTCGTATTCTTTCTGGTCAATTATGATTACCAGTTTTATCACGAGTAGTTTAAAAAAAATAAAAGTCAGTACTTTGTATATTAATATTTTTGTGACCGCGCTCGCTGCGCTCCACAGTCGCAGTTAAAAAGACAAAATTTGGTTCAAATTAACTTTTAGACCACAATTTTTAACCGAATTAAATTTTTTTTTTATTTCTCTAACTCAGAACTAAATTTTAAAACGATCTGTGAAAATCGATTTTTTAAATTTTGTTTTATCAATTTTTAATGTTAAATGTAAAGTATAAAAAAATGATTTTTTAAACTTTTCAATATATTTTAAACAATAATTTTTTTACATACTCATCAATATTGCATAAATTTTATGTCTGGGAGTGTGTAAGCATTGAAAAAATTGTTTCTAGGATTACAAATTGTTATAAACAAATTATATAAACAATATTACATTCTAGGCAAAGATATGGCTAAAAATAATTTATTTGTTTTATAAATTTTCTTCAGCTAATTGCGATTAAACTTTCTTTTAATAAAATTTATGTTTTGCTATAATTCTTCTTAATTATTAAAAAAATTTTAACAAACAATTGCACTGTAAGGACATTTTTGGACACAAATAATGCTATTTATTTGTAAAAGTAAGAGAAATTGAAGCAAAACTTCGTTTTCATTAAAAGACATTAACTGTATAACTTAATGTTAATTTATAAAACAGACAATTAATTTTTGACCAAAAAAATAAAGATCTATTGAAAAAAATTGTTTAAACAATTAATGACAGAAATTCATTCTATTTTTAATTATAAATGTTTTTAAATAAAGGCGCTTTTATTTCTCCACTTGAGAACGCCAAGGTCACCACCAGATGGCGAGGCAAATTCCAAGAAGGACAGTTCTTTCTTGGAATTTCTCCTGACATCTAGCGGTGACCTTGGCGTTCTCAGGTGGGGATATCAAAGCGCCTTTATTTAAAAACATTTATAATAAAAAATACACTAAATTCCTGTCCGTTTAACAATGAAAATATTTATTTCAACAATAAAGTTTACGTGCTTCTCACAAAATCTAGTCAATAAAATTCAAAATTCGAAAGGTACCAAATTGTTTTTCTGAAAAATTACAAGCTTTGAATTTGGGTTATCTAGTTCTTAGTTATACCAAAAGCAGTTAGAGGGTCCAGGGTTAGTATTCCTACAAGAGGCAATTTTCCCCTGAGGAAAAAAAATCCGCGGTGCCCGTAAAAGCAGCCCATTTATATATTCTCTCAACACGGTCCTGTGTCTCATTTCAGCCAAAAAAAAAAAAAAATAAAAATCAAGGCAAGGCAAAAAAAAAGGATAAGAGAAATAGGAATAGATAGGTGAATACAGAAGAATGTTGGAGTGCAATGAAAAGAAAAAGGGATTAGCAGAGAGAAACAGAAAGAAAAGTAAGAGAAAGAAAGAGGGGGAGAGAAAGACAGAGATGGAAAAGAGGGTGAACGAAATGGGAAGAGATGCTTTAAGACGCTCAATATAAATACTAGAGACGAGCTCGCCGTGAGGGGTTTGAGAAAAAGGGTTGCTTCCCTTCGCACCGAGAGAGGCTGCACCAAAGAGAGAGAGAGAGGGAACGATATCAGAAGGAGTGAATAAAGAAGATATATATGTATATACATAAGCAAAAGGTAAAGAAGAAGAAGAAGAAGAAGTTGAAGAAGAAAGAGAAGAAGTAGAGTGAGTGAGAGAAGGACTTTTATAGAGAATGGGAAGAAGAGAAAAAGAGACGGAAGACTTTAAGAGTAAAGAGATGGTATGAGTTGGTAAAGAGGCGAAGGGTGGCGAGCCTGGAAAACTCACCCCTTTTCTTGCTTACCCTCGCTCGCTGTTTAATTGCATCTTACTTTCGAATTTTCCGCGTGGTGCTATCGATCGAGACACACGAAGTAGGAGGAGGGGAGTTTCGTTTGCGTCTTATCTCCGACGGCACCGGTCTCTCTTCACCCTTCTCTCATACCCATTTTCCACCATCAAACCCTCACCCTCCCCCTGTTTAACCCCCTTCATCAAAAGGGAGGCCCCCCCCCCCTTCCATCCACTGCCCTATACCGGCGAACACGCTCTCACCCTTGGAAGAGCATTTAAAACTACGCACGGCGCACAAAAAGTGGAATGAGGCTGGACTAGAAAGAGAATTCGTGAGAGAGAGAGAGAGAAAAGAATCCAGGGCCGACTTAACCAATTTTGTAAACTATATGCGTGTATATCGCGAATTTTGCCATACAAGACCCTCGAGAGTGAATCGTGAACAGGAAAAAGTCACATTTAGTTTATGTGCTTCGCTCTCCCCCCTCTCACTCACTGGTTTCTAACTAGAAATTTAGTTGGTGGAAAGCGGCTCTTGTGCACGTGAGTTGGAAATTAGAGGGGGACGCCTAGAGTTAATAATTCATATGATAAAGCTCCGTTTACTTCATGTTGGATCAAACTTTACTAAATCTGAATTAGTAAACATTTTGATTGATTCCATTTAAAGTGCTTTTTTTTATCAAGGAAAATAAAAAAGTTTTACAAAAAAAAAGAATATATAAACAAATCTAAAAACAATTTTGTAATTATTCGATTCTAATTCGAATTATTTTTTTGTTTTCGATCAAAAATCTACTTTACTCTCTAAATCTAAATTAGTTGAAAGTTACTAAAATGAAATGACGAAAAGTCGTCCAACAAACAATTTAGTGGTATTAATTTAGTACCTAATAATTTTACTAATAAATAGTGAAATTTTATACTAATTGTTAGTATAGAGATTTACTAATTGCTTAGTAGAATTCTACTAACAAACAGTATTTGACAAAAATTAAGGTCCTTGAAAAAATAACGAAACTAACAAAATTAGTAGAATTCGAGGTCCGTTTTTCAAAATTCAAAATGGCGGATCAAATATGGCGAACAGCCTTTAAAAAATCAGTAAGAAAATTTATGATTTTTTTTAGAAATTTCCTCTTAGGGTGTTAAAGGATTAATTAATTATCTTTATTATTGTATAAATAATAATTAATTAAATATTATTAAAAAAATTATTTACAAATAACAGTTTGAAATAACATTCTATTGAGAGAAAAAAGAATTTTTTTGTCTCCTCTAGGACCTACCTTTATATTATTATATAAATATATATATATATAGAGCATTATAATACTCGCGCATTTAAATAGCAGAAAAGAATAACACATTGTGGGTATTAAAATGTAAGCACTGTACTCACCCTTGTACGCTGAAAGCCACACAATCTTCTCTGTATCCACCCTCTTCAACCTGTAAATAAAATAAAAAAATATATCCTTTTTATTCACCTTTAATAATAAAACATGGAAAAAAAATGAATAAACGATGTTTATAATATAGTAAATAACTTTTATTACCTGAAAATTAATTTAACACGATTTTTAATTTATGAAAGAAATAAAATTTACTTTAAACTTATTTTACAACATATAATTGAGGGCTCGGATAGAAGAACCGACGCTTGTAAACGCACAGAACATTGCGAAGCGTCGGTTCTTCGATCCGAGCACTCAATTATAATAATGAATTACGAATTTTAATTAATATTTTGCCGAAGCGAGTTTTCACTTTTTTTTTAGGAAAAATTACAATAATTTTAAAAAGAATAATAAATACCTAAAGTATAATACAATTCAAAAAAAGTAAAATGAAAACTATATTATAAAAATTATGAGAGAGACAAAGAATAAAAATTTAAAAATATATTAAAAAATTAAAAACAAAAATCTCCTGTCATATTTTTAACCCTACGACAATACGTTTATAATTTCATTTTTCTTGTATTTTCCCTACAATATGTATGTACACATTTATTACAGCATTGTTTTAAACGTCTCAGTTATAACTAAAATTTTCTCCTCTACCCCGAAAAAAAGTTCTGTTTTTTTTTTATTTTAAAGAGTCGAAAAATATTTTATATTTTAGACCCCAAACAACGAAATATATACAAAAGAATGAATGTAAAAAAAATAAAACATTGTTCAATGTGTAAAATATGATTTCTGCACGAAATACTAGTGAATAAATATGAAGAGTCCTGGTATAAACTTTTAGGATAAAAAGAAAGACGAAACGCAGTGAGGTTGAAAAAAAGTCGTGTCTGACGATGCACAACCGTCACCACTAAAATATAATAGCATAACAGATGAATGAACTGCTAGAAAACTATTTTGTTTCCGGGATATTCTGTTAATTTTTTTTCTCTTCTTTCCTTTTGTTTTTATACATTTTAATGAGTAAATTTTTTTTTGTCTACTAAATTTATAAGACACTTTTTTTTCTGATCATTTAAAAGTATTGTTTTAAATTTACAGAATAAAAAATAAATTTCTAGATTTAGCAAATTTAGTAAATTTTTAGTAAATATTTACTAAATATTTAGTAATATTTAGTAATATCTCCTAATATTTAGTAATATTTATTAAATATTTACTAATATTTAGTAATATTTACTAAATTCAATACTAAATTTAATAAAGAAAAAATAATTTAGTAAGATTTTTGTTTTTAAATAAAATTCTTAAAATTTGAATATTATTTACGTAAATATATTTTTTTTATTTATTTCAAATAAACTTTTAACTTCCTTACTGCGACATTAAAATGTGTATTTTTGGCAAAGTCTTTAAACAAAACCCTGTAACTTAGAGGGTTCTATTATAATGATGTCTAAAATAAATTCATCCAATACAGAAACATATCAATTCATCACTATTATTTCAATACTGTGGGGATTCTGAAGTTGACAAGTTGATGAATCTAAATTTATCTTCTTATTGAGATGAAATTGTATAGTATTAATTAATTCGATAAAAGACGTGTTTAGAAAAGCAGATAAGAAGCAAACAAAAAAAATTTTTTTTTAAATAAATAATTATAAAAAATTTATTACATAAAATTAAAAAATAAACATTTTTTCTATTCTTAGAAAAACTGATTCAAATACCTACCATTTAATTGACTAAATTAAAAATTATTTGACTGAAATAAATACTTAATTGATAATAATCAAGTAATCGATTTATTTGAATCAAGTAAATTTTTTCGCATATATAATAAGAGAAGAAAAATTAAAAATATAAAAAAAAATTTAAAAAAAAAAATTATAAAATAATTTTCAGTTAAAAAAATATTTATTCACCTAAAAAGCAATCTACCGTCGCACATATAAAACGCGTCACAAAAGCTTTTAGCCCTTTTTTTCTAAAACACTCTCCTCCAACACTTTCTTCCCGTAAAAACAATTTTCTTTATAATACCTCTTTTTTTTTTTTTGAAAAAAAACAGTTCATTAGAAATTATATTCGTCACATCGATTCCCTTTCCCTTTCCCCTTTATACCTTCATTCAACATCGTCTCTGCAATTAACGACAAAGTCTATTTTTCCACTCATAATAATCTCCACTCCCCCCCTACTCTTTCTTAGTTAAGCGGGGTAATACTACCCTTGATGAGGTAATACTACCCAAAAAAATGAATCCTCGCCACTTGCAAAAAAAAAGAAGAAGGAAAGGAAAGTTTTGAAATCACCCTCTGAAAAAGAAATTTCGTAAACATTCCATTATTCGGAAAAAGAAACGTAATCTTTCTTTGAAAGGACACACACAATGCGAAGGTACTTTCGTTTCGCGCAGTTTGTAATCCACCATCATCGTGTAACAATAAAAAAAAAAGGAAAGAAAGAGAAAAAAAAACCTTAGTGAGAGAAAGACTAGTTAGAGACACAGTGAAATTCTTATGTAAAAAAAAAGGGGGCGCGAAAGAACCCGATGTTATTTTCGCCCCTTATATTTTTAATCAATCCGTCACTGGTTGGGGTAGATAGGGAGAGAAAGAGTGAGAGAGAGAGTGAGAGAGAGTGAGAGAGAGTGAGTGGTAGAAGGGTGGTTTTCTTCCTTAGAGTTTCCCTTCCACGACTCTCGTATTTAAAACCTCGGGGCTGATGAACGCTCCCATGCCAAGCAAGCAACCTACCCTTCTTCTTCGCCCAACGTCTCCTCACCAAACCAACACTGTGAACCCCCCTTTTTCTTTCTCCCAACACCCACCCCTCCACCTTTACCCAAACACCCATCTCCAATCCCCAGCAGGCACACATACTAACATGTGTTTTTATGTATA
Organism: Leptopilina heterotoma; assembly: GCF_015476425.1. Classification (NCBI taxonomy): domain Eukaryota; kingdom Metazoa; phylum Arthropoda; class Insecta; order Hymenoptera; family Figitidae; genus Leptopilina; species Leptopilina heterotoma. The sequence continues at coordinate 248,100 of NW_025111015.1, forward strand.
TATATATTTATATACATTTATACGCATACATATAGATAAAAACACACTTTTTCCGCATAAATATATAGACAGAGAGAGAGAAGTACGCGCGCACCCGTTGAAACACAGACGCGTTAAAGTAGTGAGAAAGAGGAGGAGGAGGAGGGTGGTGGAAGGGGTGAGTAGTTAAGAATGTGTGAGTTGAGTATCACATTGGAAAAAGCAACCGCTGCGCCATCGTCTTGTCGCGACGGTCTTAAGAATGTGGAATAAGAGAATCGCCTGTGTGGAGACATATGTCAGGATTATCTGTCACTCTCTCTCTCTTTCTCTCTCCTACTATTTTTTTTCTCTTTTTCTCCTACTTAGACTCCTGTTTTGAAATTTTTCAGGTTATGGCAACCCCTGTCTTGGTAAAACAATTTCGAGGCGCATGATTACTCCCCAAAATGTCATTTGACCGAACTGTCATTTTACCGAATTGCATTTATCCAAACTGTTATTTTCACGAAATGTCGCACTTTTGCAAATCGACATTTTTACGAATTGTCACTTTTGCGAAAAATCATTTTTGCTAATTGTCATTTTTACGAATTGGCACTTTTGCGAATTGTCATTCATGAGAACTGCCATTTTTTCGAATTGTCATTTTTACGAAATGTCACTTTTGTGAATCACTATTTTTACGAATTGTCACTTTTACGAATTGTCATTTTTACGAATCGTTATATTGTTCAGAAATATCATTTTTGCGAATCGACATTTTTACGAATTGTCACTTTTGCGAATTGTCATTCATGAGAACTGCAATTTTTTCGAATTGTCATTTTTACGAAATGTCACTTTTGTGAATCACTATTTTTACGAATTGTCACTTTTACGAATTGTCATTTTTACGAATCGTTATATTGTTCCGAAATGTCATTTTTTCGAATTATCATTTTTACGAAATATCATTTTTGCGAATCGACATTTTTACGAATTGTCACTTTTGCGAATTGTCATTTTTACGAATTGTCATTTTTATGAATTGTCATTTTAACGAAATGTCACTTTTGTGAATCACTATTTTTACGAATTGTCACTTTTACGAATTGTCATTTTTACGAAATGTCACTTTTGTGAATCGCTATTTTTACGAATTGTCATTTTTACGAATCGTTATATTGTTCAGAAATATCATTTTTGCGAATCGACATTTTTACGAATTGTCACTTTTGCGAATTGTCATTCATGAGAACTGCAATTTTTTCGAATTGTCATTTTTACGAAATGTCACTTTTGTGAATCACTATTTTTACGAATTGTCACTTTTACGAATTGTCATTTTTACGAATCGTTATATTGTTCCGAAATGTCATTTTTTCGAATTATCATTTTTACGAAATATCATTTTTGCGAATCGACATTTTTACGAATTGTCACTTTTGCGAATTGTCATTTTTACGAATTGTCATTTTTATGAATTGTCATTTTTACGAATTGTCACTTTTGCGAATTGTCATTCATGAGAACTGCCATTTTTTCGAATTGTCATTTTAACGAAATGTCACTTTTGTGAATCACTATTTTTACGAATTGTCACTTTTACGAATTGTCATTTTTACGAAATGTCACTTTTGTGAATCGCTATTTTTACGAATTGTCACTTTTGCGAAAAATCATTTTTGCGAATTGTCATTTTTACGAATCGTTATATTGTTCAGAAATATCATTTTTGCGAATCGACATTTTTACGAATTGTCACTTTTGCGAATTGTCATTCATGAGAACTGCAATTTTTTCGAATTGTCATTTTTACGAAATGTCACTTTTGTGAATCACTATTTTTACGAATTGTCATTTTTACGAATCGTTATATTGTTCCGAAATGTCATTTTTTCGAATTATCATTTTTACGAAATATCATTTTTGCGAATCGACATTTTTACGAATTGTCACTTTTGCAAATTGTCATTTTTACGAAATGTCACTTTTGTGAATCGCTATTTTTTCAAATTGTCACTTTTACGAATCGTTATTGTTGCGAAATATCATTTTTTTGCATTGTCATTTTTACGAAATGTCACTGTTACGAATTGTCATTTTTGCGCAAATTAATATAGTAAATCTATATATGCATACAAGTTTGCTATATCAATTTTCGCAAAAATATCAATTCGCAACAGTGACATTTCGTAAAAATGACAATTCGAAAAAATGTCAGTTTGCATATATATGACAATTCGTAAAAATGGCGATTCGCAAAAATGACATTTCGTAAAAATGACAATTCGAAAAAATAGCAGTTCCTATATATGACAATTCGCAAAAATGATTTTTTTGCTAAAGTGACAATTCGTAAAAATGGCGATTCGCATAAATGACATTTCGGAACAATAACTATTTATAAAAATGGCAATTCGTAAAAATGACAATTCGCAAAAATGACTTTTAGCAAAAGTGACAATTCGTAAAAATCTCGATACGCAAAAGTGACATTTCGTGAAAATAACAGTTCGGATAAATGCAATTCGGTAAAATGACAGTTCGGTCAAAATGACATTTGAGGAATAATTATGCGCCTCAACATTTTCCAATCACTTTTTCAAAAGAGAATATAGTTAAAGCGATATTGAGAAGAGAAATTAACAAAAGAATAAGTACGATTTTTCTAAGAAGATATAACAAATATTTGAAAAAAAAAAATGAGAAAATTTGTTATCAAGCTTGTAGTACTTATTATATTCCGCAAGGGTATTATTTTAAGTTGAGAGTTTATTATGAAAAAAAAGAAGAAGAAGAAGAAGAGAATAAAAGGAAGACTTCCGAAGTAAATGAAGAACAAATTTAAAGACACGAACTTGCTGATGCATAGCACAGAGAGACCGCAGTCCACATCCGGTATATCGTATAGTTGAAAACACAATGTCGTTATATCCTTGTCTTATATATTTCTATGGATGCTGTGCGCGCACATTTGTCTCATTTCATCCTCATCTCTTAACAGTCTCTCGCGTCGGATCATTTCCCGCCGTCCACTTTTAAGCAAATGAAGGACATCTTTGTTCTGAAATTATTCCCTCTTACCGACAAAGTCACTTTCCGGTCTTCCGACTTATGACATTCCTTTATCCCTCGGCAGTAGTGTACCAGCAGCAGCAGCGGCTTTTCTTCACCATAATCTTGAAAACCTTAAATTGTCAGTCCTGATAAAAGACTTCGACTTAAAGTGTTTCAATTTCACAGTGTAGTAAATGACATGATGCGCAATTCTCTTTTTTTTTGGGTTTGTCGCATTGTAGTTTTTTTTACTTCTGGGTTTATTCAAAGTATGGCGAACTATCGAACTGTGGGCAATGTTTGTCGAACCATATGAAGAACCAAAACTGTTTTTTCCCTATTTTCGAACTATGGGCAAAGCATGAAGAACTAAAGCTACTTTTTTTGTATTTTGGAACTATAGGCAAAGTATGGAACCATAAGAGGAAGCAACAGTATTTTTGAACTATGGGCGAACTTTGTTAAAATCAGTTTCAGTTTTAGAGTATACATGAAATAGGACAATATAGATGAAAAGAAGAAGAAAAAGGAAAAGAATATGGCTAAAGGAATAGGGGGGAAAGTTTTAATCCCATTTTGAAATAAAGCATTGGACATGGAGGAACCTTTGTAGATAATCAACTTGTTTTCATTTTGATGATTGTGAATAGAAATCAAGATTGGTTTGATTTCAAAGGCTGGTGGCTGGTGACGCGACGGATCTTCGAATCGGTTGGTCCTATCTTGAATGTTCGGTGGATATCTTGCTTACGTCGCCTTCTTGGACTCTCCTCTCTGTCTTACTTTCTCTCTCTCTCTCTCATTCTCTCATTCTCTCTCACTTCCTCAAAGCTAAATCCAAGTCTACCAACATTAGAGTACAATCAGTGGCTAAGCTGGCATTGATTTTGCGTATACAGTTCCCTGCATCATTTGTGTAGGACATATACTCTCCTCAGTGCTTCTTGAACAAACACGAAATACTGGGTGGTCTTCTAGTCTAGTTCTCATGTCTAATAGAAACTAAACAACCAACACTGGACAATCTTCTGGAATATCTCCTCTTCCCCGCCCTTTTTGGAATATAGATTACTGTTCCTTCTGTTCTTACCAGGTCCCTGTCGATAGTTTCTGTCTCTTGAAATGATTCTAACCCTACATTATTTTTGTTACCAATACACTGAGAAACAAATGCTATCGAATTTGTTTGTTGCAATAAACAATAATTACTAATTATTATTTGAATTCACTTTTAGCTTGTGTCAAAAGAATTTTAATTTTTGTGAATTAATTTAATGAATTTCAACAGATGATTACATATAAACTTAAAAAGATAAAAAACTAGGAGGCGAATGTTTGTTGAAAATCTGAATGAAAAAAAATCATAAAAGTATTGTATGTGGGTGTAAACAGTGAGAGTTTACATTTATATGTAGGCGAATAATGGAGTTTCTGGTCAAGAATGAAGGGGTGTGGGAAAAGAAGTTAAAAGTTCTTTACACATTGAAAGGTATATGAGGGATGATGAAGAAGAAAAAAAGAAAACACACGCGAGCTTTGAGTCACGCACGTGGTAACACCACAAAAGGCATGCACACGCATCAAACCGTAACGAATTAAGGATATGAGACTTGAGCTTTTATGCTTATACGTCGCTGCTGATTATTATTATACACCGCTGCGCCGCGCGTGAACCTTAATTTTAATCAGTGTGTCATTTGTAATCTCAAGCGACATCGTGACAGATCGATCGACGACTCTACGTATATAATGTGTACACAAAATTTATTTTATTTATAGAATAAGAATTTAAAAAGAGAAATTTTCATTTTTCCTTTTTTATCTCATTCTATTATTTTAAACTTTCTTTACTACTTTTTATAATTATATTTCTTTACTACTTTTTTTTAACTTTACTACTTTACTATTTTTTATTATTTCAATTGAACTTAGTTAATATTTGTGAATTAAAAATATTATATTCTTATTGCAGTAGAATTAGAAACAAGATTTGGACGTGTATTCTCCACTTGAGAACGCCAAGGTCACCGCTAGATGGCAGGGGGAATTCCAAGAAGGATAGCTCCTTCTTGGAATTTCCCCTGACATCTAGCGGTGACCTTGGCGTTCTCAGGTGGAGAATACACGTCCAAATCTTGTTTCTAATTCTACTGCAACTATAATTCAGTAATTTAGTTTTAAAAAATCTATTTTAAAAAGAAAATTGAACTTTTTAATAAAAAAAAAAACTACTTTTTAGTATAGTTTTTTTTAACTTACTTTTTTAATATAGACGATTGCAATGTCGAGTGTGATATAGTTGGGTGAGGGATTCGCGAAAGAGAGGGAATATCGTAATAGTGGTGATAGGGAATGGTGTGTAGGTGTAGATGGATGCTGCACATATATACACAATAAATACACACGAATAGTCTTAGTGGTATCTTGGCTCTCCCTTGCGCTGTCCGGAGGAACTCTAGGTCCAGAGGGCGAAAGGTGGGACGCAAGAAGAAGAAGAAGAAGGAGGAGGGACGAAACGGCTAAATACCTCAGGATTGTTACTATTGCCACCCAGCCTCTCTCTCTCTCTCTCTCCTTCTTCGCCTTTGCAAGCCTCCCTCTGATGGGGTGGAATGGGTTAATGCTATTGATTCACGTGCACAAGGCGCTTGACTATATATTGTATATTTATATACATACATACATACATAGGACTGAAGCAACCAAGACGGCCACTGTTTGACAGTAACGGATCTTCGTCTATACGTTTCTCTCTCTCTCAGCCTTCTCTCATAGTATTGTCCATGAAGGTGGTTATATACAGAGAGAGATAGGTGGTTTTGATGAACAGAGGGTGTGGGAGGTGAGGAAGGATCATGCTCAAGGAATTACAGATACATTCAATCCAACAATCCTCTCCGCACCTATCACTCTCACCGATAGCCGAAAAGTCTTTACTGGACTTGGGAGGATGTATATGGATTAGTGGTTAGGGTACTAATCAGAATTCGGAATATTACCCCTTCTAGTCTTAGGGTATTAACAATAAGAACACAGGAACTTTATGCACGAGAATTGTCTTATTGTATTTGCCCCGGAAATTTTCGACTCTCTCCGATTATGTATAAACCTTATATACGAGAAACTATACATCGAATCTTTAATAACAACTCCCAATTATTATATAAATAATTATTGATTTCTAATTAATTATACAATTAGATGTAGGTTTTTATTAGATTTAAAATGTAGATAAACAATGGATTTCTGTAAAATAACATCGAATCTGAAACAGTTCAGTAATCATTGCCAAACTACATAAAGGATACAAAACGAAACAAAATCGAAAAAGGATTTTAATTCATTCGCAGTCCTGAAAAAAGAATTTCTATTTTATTTAAAAATTGAACGAACCAATTGACTAATGGAAATAAAATGCATAATATAGCGACTGATGGAGACGTAATTTTAAAGGCAGATGATCGTAAAATGAAAGTGATAAAAGGAAGAAGAAAAAATCTCTTGCGGTTAAATTTAGATATTTTGTATTTCTTCAATATATATGTATATCTATATATGTTTAAAGACAAGTCAGGACCTAAAGACAATTCTGACCCTTGAAATAAACCCTCGCGCATTATTAATGCCACTAATTAATCTTGCGAATCCGCTAATAACGCAAAGGGACGAGCTAAACGAGCCTGGGGAGAAACTTCCCTTTATCTTCTTCTTCTTCTTCTTCTTCAAGCAAAGCTTTAAACTTTTTAAAATATTAATCTTTGCTATAGCAGAAGAAAAAAAAAAGGAAAATATTTAATAAAATTGAGAGTTAAAAGGGAAAAAAATAAAATTGAATAAAATATGGTGACTTAAACTAAAGTTTTCAAAAGAAAATACAAAATTCAAAAATTACCTACACTTTTTCAAGTTTTCTTTTCGCAAATTCATGATTTTACAAAATTAAAATAAAGTTTAGAAAAAAAGCATAAAATTAAAGTAGAATTGAAAAATTAAAGAGAAATTTAAATGAAGAATAATTCTGCAAATGACAATAAAATTTTTTGTCTAAAAAGTTGCAGTAGAATTAGAAACAAGATTTGGACGTGTATTCTCCACCTGAGAACGCCAAGGTCACCACTAGATGGCAGGGGGAATTCCAAGAAGGAGCTATCCTTCTTGGAATTCCCCCTGCCATCTAGAGGTGACCTTCGGCGTTCTCAGGTGGACAATATTGTCTCAAGAAAAAGCACAAAAAATTAAAGTAATTTTTGAGATGATAATTATCGTAATAATATTAAAATCGAAATTAAAATAATAGTAATAATAATATAAATAATAATAAAATTCGAAAAGGAATATAATATTATTCACATGTAACTAATGTTTTATAAATTTGCATCTAGAATGTTTTAAATGAAAATAAAATTAATAAAATAAGAAAGAGACTCAAAATAAAATTTTAATTATAAATAACACAATAGGTATACGGAAAATTAAAATATAAAATTCAAATTAACATTTCAAAACTATTATCAGGGATTCACTAATCGATATATTATAAATAAAAATTCAAATATAAAATAATTTTCCTATTTAACAAGAAAAAGAAAAGAAAAAAAAGACGTTAAACTTCTCTTTTTCTTCTTTTACTTGAATTGATCGTAAAATTCATACAATTTATAATGAATTTAAGTAACATGTCCCTGAGGTATCGTGGCATTATAGTCTCGAAATAAAAGAACTTCCTTTCATTGTAGAAGCGATGGTCTGCGTAATTTGATATATATATATATATATATATACATCTCAAGTATGTCACGGATCAGTTTGAAAATCGAACGTTTCTAATTGTTATAGAGTGAAACACAATTCTCGCCTTGAGCATCGGTCGAGGGTGGAAAAAAAATATTGCTTATATATCCTTCCTCTTTAGTATAGTATACAGAGAGAAACTAATATCCAATTATCAACGGTCCCAGCATCACATAAATTTACACTTATTTTTCGTTTTTTGTTTCCCGCACATTTTGTAACTCTTATAATTTGACCTTAAATATTTACGCATGTTTCTGCAAATTTTCTGTTCTTCTTCCATTTTCATATTAAAATTAAATTTTGAAAATAAAAGTAAAAATGATTATAAGCAAAAAAAATGTTAAATTAAAAAAAAATATTAAAAAAAAAACAAAAGCATACACACAAGTAATTAATTAATCAATTGAATTTTCAAAGAGTTGCATTTACAAGTTTCATAAATAGATGAATATTGAAATTTTATAAAATTTCAATTTTCAATGAATTTCATTAGAAAATTTTAAAGATTACTTAGATTTTTGAAAATTTTAATAATTCAAATTCTTCTGAAATTTGTTAAATTTTTTAATATATATATTTAATTAATTATTAAAAATAATGGATTTATTGACGAATTTTACTCAAAAACACTAAAAAAAAAAGTGAATTTTGAAAAAATTATTTATAAATGATTGCATAAATTCAATTATTTTCAAAAATAATATAAAATTCTTCTTCAAAATTCAATTATTTTTATAACTTTTAATAAAATTCTTGGCAAAAATTAAATTTTTCAAAAAATTACCCAAAATTTGTAATAAAATTTTTGTCAAAATTTGATTTATTTAAAAAATTTTCCTCAATTTCATATATGATTTCGATTATTTACAAATTTTTTAAACAAATTTCTTCGCAATAATTTAATTATTTTCTATATATATATACTAATTTATTGGAAAGTAGTGCGTATACGAATTAAGCGCTAGAGTGGGGGCAATGGGTGCGAGAGAGAAGATCTCGTGGTTCTCTCTCACTTCCATTGCCCCACTCCTTCGCTCGCGCTTGCGCTCCACTTCAAGGTTAATGCCTCCACTTAAAAAGGGAACAAATTTAGCTCGCGCTGTAAATGTAGTCAATGTTTTCGATTAAAAATTTTTTTGTCTACTATTTTACTATTTCAAAAATGTGTAAATACATTATTTGAGAAATATTTTTGTTACATAAATAAATAATAAAAAACTGAAAAATGTTGGTAATAGGAAAAAAATCAAATTTGTTAATTTAAAAGTGAAATTAATTCTTCCTTTTCTTTTTAGTTAAAAAAAACCGACTATAGGTATCAATTAGAGGACTCTTTTATATATACGACAAATCCTGTACTCGAGACTCTTCATAATGAAAATTCACAAAGTTAACGTAAACGATACTGGCCCTAATTACCATACTTATGATCTGGCTTTCTCTCTCTCTTTCTCTTTCTTTTTTCTCTCCTTTTCTCCTGCGCAACGACGACACTGCAGCATCACAAAACGTCCGCTAGAAATCTGATCGAGAGTTTGGTTATATTCTGATCTGATTTTCGTGGAAGACGCGAGAGCGACGTCTCTTCCTCAAAAAACCATTAACGAACTCACTCCATTTTCATCTTATCCGCGAGTTTGGCTCTCCTCTTCGCCTAAATGAAAAGCTGAAAATAAACAATGAACAAGAAAAAAAAAGGAAAAAAAACCCACCGAGGCGCATTGTCCAATTACAATAATGAGAGACAGGATCCTCGTTACACAGAAAGAAGCGACGACGCTAATGCTGTCGATGAAAAATAAAACAAAATATTCCACGCGACGTGTAATAATATGCGCAACAAAAAATGTTTTTTTAGAAATAGTTTTTCTCAAATTAATACCAATAGAAATTTACAAAAAAAAAAAATAAATCATAAATAGAAAAATAGAAATCAAAAAACTATTCTCAAAAATAAGAATCAAATTTTTTAAAACTATTCAATTATATTTTCAAAAAACATTCGAAATTCAATTATTTTCAATATTAAGTATTTTAATAAAATTTCGTAAAAGAATTCAAATATTTAAAAAAAATTAATAAAATTCAATTAATTTCATAAATAATAAAAGTTCTAAAGAAATTCAATTAACATGTAGAATAGCAAAAAATTTCGAAAAAATCAATTATTTAACAAAATTTTTATACAATTCTTCACAATAATTGGATTATTTTCACTAATAATAACATTCTTCATAGAAAATAAATTTTTTAAACAAATAAAATTCTAAGCAAGAATTCAATTATTTTCAAAAGTAATAAAACTCATCGAAGAATTTCAATTATTTCTAATACTATTTTCAATTAATTAATCGAAAAAGTCAATTATTTTCACAAATAAAGTTTTAAAGAAGAATTGAATTATTTAAAATAAAAGTTTCAAAATATTTATTAGACTTCGAAGAAATTAATTATTTAAAACAATGTTTATAAAGTTCATATATAGAGAATTCAATTATTTTCAAAAGTAACTAAATTTTTCAAAGAAATTCAATTCATATTTAAACATTTTAATAAAATTTGTCGCTAGAATTCAATTATTTTTATGAATAATAAAAATTTTCTCAAAAATTAAATTATTTTTGAAAATTTTAATAAAATTCTTTGCAAAATTCAATTATTTTCATAAATAACAATATTCATCACAGGAATTCAATTATTTCTAAAAATAAACAATTTTTTCTTGGAAATTTAAATATTTTTAAAAATTCCAATAAAATCGTTCGCAAGAATTCAATTATTTTTGAAAATTTTAATAAAATTCTGTGCAATTCTTTGCATTCGATTATTTTCATAAATAATAAAATTCATCGCAGGATTTCAATTATTTTTAATACAATTTTAAAGTAAATGCTCAAAAAATGTAATTATTCTTAAAAATTTAATTTTAATTCGTCGAAAAAATCAATTATTTCAAAAAATGTTTTTTTTAAATTCTTTGGAAGAATTCAATTATTTATTAAAATATTGGAATTTTTCACAGGAATTCAATTATTTTCAAATATTTTAATAAATTTGTTCGAAAGAAATCAATTATTTTTAATACAATTTTTAATAAATTTTTTGGAAATAATTAAATTATTCTTTTAGATTTGGAATAAAATTCATCCCAAGAATTTAATTATTATTTACATAAATAATTATTCGAAAGAATTCAATTATTAATGATAAATAACAAAATTATTCCTGAAAATTCAATAATTATTTCGAGGCATTTTAATAAAATTCTTTGCAAAATTCAATTATTTTCATAAATAACAATATTCATCATATGAATTCAATTATTTCTAAAAGTAAAAAATTTTATCTTGGAAATTCAATTATTTTCAAAAATTCCAATAAATATCGTTCGCAAGAATTCAATTATTTTCATAAATAACAATATTCATCACAAGAATTCAATAATTTTTAAAAGTAATAAATTTCTTCTTAAAAATTCAATTATTTATAAAAATGCTAATAAATTCTTTGGAAAATTCAATTATTTTCACTAATAATAACATATTTTTCATAAAAATTCAATTTTTTTAAAAGATTTTCATAACATTCTTAAACCAAAATTTAATTATTTTCCTAAATAATAAAACAAATCGAAGAATTTCAATTATTTTTCAAACTATTTGAAATTACTTAATCGAAAAATTCAATTATTTTTACTTATAAAGTTTTCCATGCAAGAATTCAATTTTTTAAAATAAAATTTTCATAATATTTATTATATTTCGAAATAATTAATGATTTAAAACAATTTTTATAAAATTCCTACAAAGAATTCAATTATTTCAAAAAATAACAAAAATTCACCGAAATTCAATTTTTTTTTAAACATTTTAATAAAATTTTTCGCAATAATTCAATTATTTTCATAAATAATAAAATTTTTCTCAGAAATTCAATTATTTTTGATAATTTTAATAATTTAAAACAAATTTAAAGAAAATTTTAATTTTTTTTAGCAACTATTCAATTATTTTTATAAATAATGAAATTTATAGCAGGATTGCAATCATTTTTAATAGAATAAATTTTACAGGAATTACTACGAAAATGTAATTATTCTTAAAAATTTAATTTCAATTAAATTTGTATAAAGTGTCTAAAACTAGTTTCTTTGCTCGTCAAGTTTAATTTTTCGATATAGCTATACTTTTTTACTAGTTTTTGCTCCTCTTTTTTTGAAATTAATTATCGAGTGCCGAGTGTGCAAATAAATATATAGAAATAATTCATTAATATGGATCATTTTCATTTTGTACGACAATAAAGTTTATTAAATTTTGAATCTCTCTCACAAGCGGTGAATTAAAATCCAGATTAATACAGTTTTTGGCCTTTCTTTTCAGTTTTATTGGTAATAAATTTTCTTGTGGTTAAAATCTAGGAACATGTATGAGAATAGAGAAGGTAAAATGATAGATACAGAGAAAGAGAGATAGAGAAGGAGAGAGAGATACTTGAGAGTTTCCAGCCGTTCTCGCAAGTGCGATTGGAGGGTAGGAAGATGCCTTGCCACCCCTCTGCGGCCGGACACGAGCTGCCGGTGAATGTTGAGAGTGGGGGTAAGAAACTGTGAAATATCGATTAAGTTTGCCAGTAAGACAAGGAACGTCCGAGGGGCGGTTGTGGGTGGCTTGGTCAGAGTGGGGAAGGTGATATGAGCATTGTATCGGGGAATTAACGGTGCTCTCCCCGTTGGCGAAAGCCCCTTCAAAACCACCCACATTGAGTCCTGAACCCCATCCTCTTAACACCGTCCCTCTATATACACCACTGTATAGTTATATCTTCACTACAGATATTATACAACACCATCACCACTACTACTACTACTACTACTATTACTAGTACTCCTTACCATCCAAGTCGAAGGCCTCTCTCTCACTCACTCATCTAACCGAGATATCTCTCCTATAGCTTATTTTGTCTCTCTCACTTTCAAAGATCTTCCCTTTCCTTAACAACGTTCCTATTCCTGCCTGTGCCCGGCACACGTCCCAGATCGGCTCCCAGAACAACCCCTGTACTCTATCAGCCTGGTTCACTGGATACGATATGTCGTCCCTTCAACAATCGGGAAATTCTAAACTTTCAAAAAAGAATTCCAGCCTTTCTTCATTTTCCACTTATTCTCCCCAGGAAACTGTATAGAGATCAATTTTTTTTTTAATTCCATTTCAAAAGGAACTCAAATTTACTAAGAAACTTTTGCAAGATTAAAGAAATATAAACAAGCTTATTGGATATTAATTTTAAATTACGAAAATTGGAGAAAAAAATGGCGCTTTAATTTCTCCACCTGAGAACGTCAAGGTCACCGCTAGATGGCAGGGGAAATTCCAAAAAGGAATCATCCTTCTTGGCATTTCTCCTGCCATCTGGTGGTGACATTGACGTTCTCAGGTGGAGAATTCTCGACCATATTGAATCCTCTATTAATTTCAATATTAAACTTTTTGAAAAAAAAATTATTCTATCAAAATTGTTATCGTTAAAAATATGAAAAATTCCGATTTTCAAAAATTACAATTTCAAACTTTTTCAAAATTCAATTATTTCTAAAAAAAAATTCATGCTATAATGCTTTTAATATGCAATTATTATGTAAAATTTTAACTGAAATCAAATTATGAAATAAAAATCAATTTTTATTAGAAAATTCTATACGAGAATTCAATTATTTAAATACAAAAATAAATTATTTGTATTTGAATAATTGAATGTTTCTTAATATTGAATTCTCATATAAAGAATTTTATCAACAAATTTTTACCTAAATTAATTCTTACGACGAATTTTAATAAAATTTTTCTAAAATTATACATTTTTCGAGGTACTTGATTAAAATTATATACTGAAAATAATTGAAATTCTGCGATGAATTTTTTTGTAGGTATTTATGAAAATATAATTGAATTATTGACAAGAAATTTATAAAACAATTTGTAAATAGGTAATAGAATTTCTGTGAAATTATTTTATTATTTATGAAAATAATTAAACGTTTGCGTAGAACTTTAATAAAATTTTTTTTGAAATAATTGAATTCTTTTGGAAAATTTTATTAAAATAGTAGATATGGAAAATCATTGAATTTGAAAATTTTTTGCAAATAATTGAAATTTTCCCATGAATTTTATTAAAATTTTTGAAAATAATTGAATTTTGAAAAAGAATTTTATTATTTATAAATTTTATAAAGAGAATTATTGAAATTTTGACGAGAATTTCTTTAAAATTTTCTAATATAATTAAATTTCTGCGAAGAGTTTTATTTTGAAAATAATTGAATTTTTGAAATCATTTGAAACTTCTCAAAAATTTAAATTTGTTTTGCATGGTTTTGCATGGTTTCTAATTTAAACAAATATTTATTTGCATCAATAAAATAATTTTTTTTGAAGTAACTAAATATTTTTTTGTATCAAATATTCAATTATTCATCATAATTAATTCTTTTAATTGAGACTTACTATCCCTTTAATTGCGTCAAATAATTAATTATTTAGTCCAAATACAAAATTTATTTGCATCAAAACAAAGCAGTTTTGGATTCAAATAAATCTCAATTTGTATTAAATAAATGAAACTTTTTATAATTTTTATAATTATAAAAATAATAAAAATTCAAATTTTTTACTATCGATTCTACCTTCTAATGGACTCAAAGCTTGAAAGTATTAGGCACTAAATTTTTACAATTAAATAAAAATTTGAAACCTACGGGGATCGAAACCTGGACGCACGTACCTAACCGAAGAGCCTTAACGACATCGACAACCGAACCGACTTGGAAAATTATATTCGATATGTATATAAATTGCAAGTGTAAAAATTTCAAGATTTCTAATTATTTCTATAAAATTATTTTAAATTAATATGAATCTTACTAAAATTATTATGTTTAATATATTTAACACATATTTATTATTTATATAATAGATTTTTATATTGTTAAAAGTAAAATTAACTAAAATTAATTGAGACAAATAATTTGTATTTATATCTAATATTCATTTACTTGAGTAAAATAAATAAATGAAATAGTTTCAAATAACTCATTTATTATCGTTTCAATAAGTGATTTATTTGATCCTTTTTGTTTTTATTTGTTCTTATTAAATACTTTATTAGCATTAAATAATGCATTATTTACATTAAATAATTCAGTTTACTTGAAGCCATAAAATGAATTAATTGCGTCAAGTAATTTTTATTAATATCAAATTTCTAATTAATTGAGTGGAAATAAATAAAGAAAATGTTTCAAATAACTCATTATTTTGGTTTCAATAAGTTATTTATTTGATCCAAATATTTTTTATTTGTTTCTATTAAATATTATATTTGCATTTAATAATGCATTGTATTTGAATTAAATAATTTAGTTTACTTGAAGCGATCAAATAAATTAATTGTGTCAAATAATGTTTATTTATATCAAATATCTAATTAGTTGAGTGATATAAATAAGTTAACTGGTTTCAAATAAGTCATTATTTGTATTAAATAAATTTATTTATTAGAGTCAATTAATTATTTAATTGACACAATTAAGATTTATTTTATTTAAATAAATGTGGTTCAAATAATAATTCAAGTTAGTTGAAGCAAATAAATATTAGATTCGTAATTATTAGGGGTCTAGTAATTTTTAGATTCCCAATTATTAGGAGTCTGATAAATTTCAGATTTCTAATTCTTTTTGGGTGCATATAGAAATAAAAATGAATCCGTTTATGGGGTATACACAAATAAGGGAATATCATGAAAAGGTCCCAAGAGCGCGACATCCACCTGATGTCTTTCTGTACGTAAGCGAACGGAAGAGAATCAAGTTTCAATTCATCATTGAACCAATGGGGTTCGGAAATCGGCGATAAAACTGATGTAAACAGGCACTTGGCACGCTCTCGACTCGCCAATACTGGCAAACCTCGGGTCCCTGGAGGCAGGAGGGTTCTTTGCACTCGCTGAATCTACCCTTTGTATATAAGGGTTCAAGAGGGCTCGTATGGGTATTTTCCCTGGCTTAGTGTTATATGTATGCGCAACCAATACCAGTGAATAGTGTTCCTCTATTGTATATACAGACTCCTATATACGCGCACTCCAGAGCACATGGAACAGAAAAGGGGCCAAGGAACAGCCATAAACAGCTTGTTGCTTCCGCGAAACTACTATGCACGTATGGCTCTTGAGTCGTTTAGCTTTCACTCACCTTTTCTTCATTTCTCTCTCCTAACAAAATTTCATCTCTCTCTTTCTCTCTTACTTTTGGAAACTAAAATCTAAAAGCTCGCAAGCTATACTGCAGTCTGGCAAGATTCTCCAATAACTGCAAGTATGCTTAGAATGTGAATGATTACTTCGTAAAAGCGAGAAGTCGAGAGAACGATTGACGGAATGAGAAGGGTGCCAACTCCTTGATCTTTATCAATTCTGTCTTATAAATTAGATACTATTTTTGTCTCTTAACTTATTATTATTGGACCTTTCGCCGTCTCAAACTACGAATTTCCGTCGCGAAAAATTTGGAAATTTTCTGAAACGGATCACCTAAAATTCAAAAATATTCTTTTTGCATCAAAATATTTTTTACTCTTAATATGATTAAAAAGAATCTTTGAAAATATTAAGCCAAAAAAATTTTTTTTTTGTAAAAGTTACTAACAAATGAATTTTTTATTATTAGATTGTGAATTAAATGACAATTTTGCTATTTGTTTGATAGAAACACGAACAATTTTTAATACAACATTGTAGGGTATTGTTTTCTTACACAATAGTTGCAAAAGAGAGATAGAGAGAGAGAGAGAGAGTAAGAATCCAGAGAGAAGAAAAGTCAAAGACGATTTAGCTTTTTCTTCGTTCGGGAGATGATATTCTTTTAATGTTATGATGGCGCACGTCACGATTTCTTGAAAGAATATCGCTCGCGGAAAGCCATAGTGACAGTGAGAGAGACCAAGACGCAAGGTAATAATTATTGAAAATATGCCGCGGTACCAGGTACACAAGTTGACATGATGGTTCCCAGTCAGGCATTGTAACACCTGTCATTAACAGTCATTATTAACTCTCGCCGTTATTTTGTGCGGTCATAGCAAAAAGAAGAAGAAGAAGAAGCGACAAAAAAATTCTACGTTGACAACAAAGTATACGATTCGATATTGATCAGTTAAAAATATACTATATATAAAAATGGACTAAGGGTGCAAAAAAAAAAAATCAGGAATTACTTAACAAATGCTAAAGGTTCTTTTTCTTCTTTTATTTTTTTTCTCGAGATTCGAGCCTTGAGAAAGAGATGCGAGGCTCTATCTTCTGAAATTTCTAGAATCATAACTATTACCCCCTTATCTCCAGACTGTATTATTCATTATCCGATAGCTTTATTCTTTAACGAAGATTCTCTCTTAGAGAGAGAGCGGGTGCTCGCCTTGGGACTCAAGAGTTCTTTATTGAGAATGCAAATAAAAAAATTGTTAGCAATTGATAACGATTATTGATGATACTATGTATTTGATATTGGATCACGGATTAATGGGATTTAAATATTGGGGAATATATATATATATATATTTAAGAACAAAAAAAGAAAGAAAACATCAAAGGACTTTTTTTTCGCTTAAAGAATGATGAAGAAGAAGAAGATGAACGGAGGAGAGGGGATTCATTTTCCTGAAAAGAAGAAGTTATAACGATTTGAAACGATAAAAATTAAAACTGTGGGAGTTAAAAGAAATGTAAATTTTTATTATAACTGTACATAACAATAAAAGAAAATTGTAAAGGAATTAAACGCAAAGGAAATATTCTAATTGGGGTTGTCTGGAAATTACGTACCAGTTGGCGAAAAATCTACTACGAATTAGAACTAGAATTTTCGAAATTAAGTAATAATTTAACTAAATTTTATGAAAGAATTGAGAAAAGTTTTAACATAAATAAATCTGCCATTTTTAATTTTTAAAATCTGACTTCATATTCGTAATCAGCCACTCCATAAATCCCCTTATATAAAGTTTCATGACATTTAAATAATTTTTTTAGTTTTATGTCCGCCATATTGGATCATATAATTATTTTAAAATATTTAACAAACTATTTTTATCTGTAAATATCTCACTTTAAGCTATATTTTATACATTTAAGGGTCCAACAGCCTAAAACTTCTCTTTAAATGTTTCTGAAAATTATTCCTTAGGTACTTATGCATATGTTTAAAATAAGAAAAAAAAATCATTTGAGTAAAATAAAGAAATTGAATCTTGGCCACTTTTTTAGTAGTGAAGTTCTCTGATTGGTTCGCGTCTGAAAAGGAATTTCCATACTTAAATTCGATTAATATAGTTTTCACAACTAACAAAAAGCGTAAAACGAGTTTAACGCGTTGCAGGTAAAACTTTCGAGCCCTCTAAATCTACCTCTGTAAAACATCTCATTTATATTTAATAAAATAAAAAAAACACACATGTCAACATGCTTAATGTAAGCTATTTTAAACAAAAATCAATGTTGAAGAATTGCATTTATGTTTAAGATTATGTCTTTCAAAAAATTAAAATTGTATATGGTCATACAAAATATTTACGACAAATTTTTTTTACTTTTTTTTCTTGTTAAAATCAAAATGGGCAAAAAGGAGCATATGTGAGTTAAAGTATATACTATCCAAGTCGAGTAATTTGTCATATTTCTCATTTAATTTGGTGGTGGAAATCGAGGGAAACATTTATTCAAATCTAGTCGCGTATATGAAATTTTATATATAAATATTTATTCAATGAGGTGTAACTTAATTTCAAATTAATTAGGAAGCTGAAATTATTTATATTAACAAACTTTCATCTTATATGTGAATAAAAAAAGTGCCTTATTATGCCATTTAAAAAAATTGTAAATAAAAAAATGCGTTTAATGTTCATAGAACGCTAGAAATTTAAAAAATAAAATTTATTGTTCGAAGGGTTATGTATAATTCTTCCCAATTAATATAATGCAAAACTATTTTAGTGTTTAATGTAAAAAAAAAAATGTTTTCGAAATTAAGTAATAATTTCCAAACTATGAAAGAATTGAGAAAAGTTATCGGTTTGTTATTCCGAACATCCGTCTGCTATATATACTGTTAGGGTGCTATTATATATAGCTGCTTATCAAAATGATCCCAACTTTTTCCTGAGATATACAAAATATAAAAAAACCTTCTTTAGCACTTTTTGGGGGTAAAAATTAATACCCACCAAATCAGAATCTAGTCGACAATACGCCAACGTCAATCCGTGAGGGATGAACTTATTGCCGGAGACGTTTGGGTATAGTTCTATCGCTAGTTCGTTGGGTAGCTTGCATGGCGGGTGATTCCGGTTGAGGGTCCATATATACATATAAGAAGAGAGAGAGAGAGGGAGAGTCGCCGTACTCTCAACGGTATTGACTAGCCGGCTGTTCTGAGCAAGGGTTATACAGCTAAGACAAGAGAGGAAGCAGAGTAGGAGAGAGAGAGAGAGAGAGAGAGAGAAAGAGATAAAGCAGGACATGAACAAGGAGGGAAGATAGTCCATTAGATCATGAGTAAGGGAGAGAGAAATTGAGATAAGGAGAGAAGGAAGAGGGAGAATGAAAGATAGAGAGAGAGAAACAAGACATTACTAAAGGTGGTTCTGGGTTTTAGAGAGTTGGGGGGACTACCTAAGACTGATATGGATTGTAGATTATTCTGGACCTCCGGGTGCGGCTTGGCCAAGGGTTAGTATCTCAGAACCCTTGCCGTTCATTTGCCACCATCGACCTTCGTCTCTGGCCCTCCAACGTCTCTGGCCACGCGTCCACACTAGTATAGTATAGTAGCATCCACCTTCTCCTGGACCACCACCACCCTTTCTCTCTCACTCTCTCTTAGAGAATCAGAATTTCTCTCTCTTTCACTCTCAGAGAGAGAGTCTCACTCTCAGAGAGAGCCTCACTCTCTAAGAGAGAGAGAAAGGGTCTCTCGAGCCCTTTCCTTGGCTATAGTTGGACTCTGCTTCCAAGAGGGAACTTCGTTCCGTTCTACTAGCGCGGTTAGGCCTGTGGTCAGCTACATGCCTTCTGATAATTCAAGCTTGTATGCGAATTTCCGCGATTTCGATACAATCTCCAACGAAAGCGGGTTTCCCGGATTTCCACCCCACGACTGGTCCTTCTCTCCTTCTCCCACTCTCTACATCGCCAAAAACCCTCAATATTGCTTTGGAACAAAACTATATCATTCCGGAGGTTGGGTGCGTGATCGAGGGTATCTCTTGATATATATTAATTCAAATCTCTTTATCTTTGCGATAGCAATCACTTTTTTTTTGGTCTAATTTTTTTTTTCTATCATCAATCGGAATTAATACGAATAGAATCTTTAGGAACAATTTAATAATTTAGAATTTTATAATAAATAATAAATCTTACTTGTCTGCTATGGTTGTACAAAGCACTCCTGCAATTATTATATAGATGTCCATCGAAAGTAAATACCTGAAAAAGAGGAAAAATTAAACCTTATTAAAAATTTAAAATTGCCAGGATTGACATATATAGTAGATAAGGAAAGAATTAATAGAAATCCTCTCGGATTTTTGAAAAGGAAAATAATACTCAAATTAAAAACAAATGTTTTTAAATAAAGCGTCAAATAATTTTCTGCTTGAATTACAAATAAATTTGGTGATTAAAAATTTGTAGAATTAAAAACAAGAGATATGGACGTGTTTTCTCCACCTGAGAACGCCAAGGTCACCGCTAGATGGCAGGAGAAATTCCAAGAAGGAGCCATTCTTCTTGGAATTTCTCCTGCCATCTGGCGGTAACCCTGGCGTTCTCAGGTGGAGAAATCAAAGATATAATGCTTTTTCAGAATTTATTATTGTTGAAAAACAATTTGTTTAAATAATTTAGAAACTTGAAGATTTTTTTTCTCTAAGTTTGCAATTTATCTCACTGCTCAATAAAATATGAAAAAAATTAGTGCATATACATAAACAATTATTCAAATAATTTAGCGATCAATATTCTAAAAAGAAGTTAAAAATTGACAAAATTATAATTCATTATGACGATGAGATAAAATCTAAAATAGATATTCATTCATCAAGAATATGAGTGAGATTCTTGTACCTAATTCAATTTAACTCGACAATGCTCTTCTTATAAGATTTTATTTTAATGTATATTATATATAATGTAGAATAGAAATCTAATATATATAGCGAGTTAGGAAACGAAATTAACTATTTTCGCTTCATTAATAGAAATGTATATACATATAATTTCGCATAAATTTTAATTACAATGAAAAAGCGATTTGTCTATATCTCTTTCTCAACGTACTTTCTAGAAATCATATCTATACTTAAAATATCTTTTTAAATATCCATTCATTCACTTATATTAATTAGCCATTTAAAACGACGATTATTTAATTATATATCAACTATACTTAAATTAATTCATTCAATTTAGAACACTAATATAATGAAAACTTGATTTTTAATTTTATATCTTAATTTATAAATTATACTTCCGCTAAGAAATTTTTTTTCCTTCTTTCTTACTTTGAGTATGACCCGCTCCCAAGAACGCGGTACCTATAAGAAGCAACAAATTTTAGGTTATAATTTATAATTATTTATAATTTTTTGGAGTAAAAATACAGAAAGAGAATCAATTAATGTTCAATTTTTCGTTACATCTGAAATATTCCATAAAAACTGAGTTTAAATTTGAATAATTATAAAAAAGAACTTCTAAGCAAATAATAATGATAATAATATTGACAATAATAATAATAAATTTAAAATAGTTCGAAACTAGTTGGGATTTTAAATAAATATTTCATTAAA
Organism: Leptopilina heterotoma; assembly: GCF_015476425.1. Taxonomy (NCBI): domain Eukaryota; kingdom Metazoa; phylum Arthropoda; class Insecta; order Hymenoptera; family Figitidae; genus Leptopilina; species Leptopilina heterotoma. The sequence goes on from NW_025111015.1 coordinate 269,828, forward strand.
AAACAAACCGTATCTGCCTTCTTCTTACTCTACAAATTAATTAATACAGTCAAAAAACAAAAATTACAAAATAAATTTAAAACTTCGTATATCCAGTGATATATTTGATAATAAATAATAATCTTTAGGAATTACTAAATAATCATTTTTATTTAAAAATTCGTCACTCACGACGTTTCGTGAAATAATAAAAAAATAATAATAATTTTGAATAGTATAATTTTAGCAACAAAAATAGTATAATAATAATTTTTAATATTAATAACGGCAACAAAAATAGTAAAGAAAATAATAATAATAGACCTGAAGTGAAACACCATCAGTAAATTCGTCTCCCTTGATTAAATATATGTGACAAATCGAAACGTGAATGACCGTGTTTGGTTTCGACCAGACATTCGCATAACTTATTACAGACTCGAGTGTCGTTCCTTGAGGTATGAATGGAGGCAAAAATAGTAATGTGCCAGGAAGTGATGCATTAATTAGTTCATCCTGCTTTTATTATTTATAACGAATATCTAACCTACACGTCTTAACAATTGTATATATATACACCATATCAGTATAAATTCAACATTAAAATTTTCAGGTGCCAATATTGCGCTGTAAAGCAAGCTCTCTCTCTCTCTCTCTCTTATCAATAATTTACCCACAGTCGCTATACTCATTTTGCTAATTGATATAACTCAATCAACTATTTTCAGTCTGAGCTTTATTCAGAAGGTGTTTCCAACCATGTTCTATGTACACATATTATACAAATGAAGAGATTATTTCTCACGAGGCTAAAAAATATTATATTTATTATTATTTTTATAGAAAAATAATAAAAGTGATCATTTTTGTTGTAATAAATTTTACGAGGCCTTATACGGTATTTTTATTCACCCTTGTTGTCAAATTGATCATTGTATCGAAATGATAATGAGTAATAGAAAAAAAAATGTTTAAAGGCATAAGATATTTAAATAAAAAAATTTTTATTAAAAAGAATACAAATCTACCTTTAATGATGTATTATTTTGTTATAACAATAGGTAATTTTTTTTCTTACGCTTGAAATAAAATTGGAAAAATTTTTCACCTTCGATGACTGAATGTTATAATCATAGTAATTATGTAATTAGTAACATTTTTTTAGTACGTTAAATCAAATATATATAGTCAGTTATAATAATTACTCTTTTCCGAACAAGTATAACAATAAAAAAATTTAGAAATATCCTTCAAATAAAAATTAATTTCACTAGAATTGTAACGAATTGTAATCCTTTAATTTTAATTAATATTTAATTGTTTTATTTCATTCTTATAATCAAGTATTATTATTATTTTTGTTATTATTAATTTACTCTCTAAATTTGAATTTGGAAAACTATTTACTAATTTGACTGTTTGCTTTTAAATCAGTAATTTTTACTAATAAATAGTAATTTCTACAAGTTTATTAGTAAAATTTACTAATTTAAAAGCAAAAAGTAAATTTTGTTTATGAATAGTAATTTCTGCAAGTTTATTAGTAAAATTTACTAATTAAAAAGAAAAAAGTAAATTTTGCTAATGATTAGTAATTTCTACTAATCAATTAGTAAAATCTACTAATTAATCAGTAAAATTTACTAATTTAAAAGCACGAAGTTAGTTTCTAATTTAAGTTAATAAACATTGTACTAATAAATAGTTATTTTTACAAAATTATTAGTAGAATTTTATTCTACTAATGAATAGTAATTTCTACTAATTTATTAGTAAAATTGACTAATTAAAAAGCAAAAAGACAATTATAAATTGAAATTAACAAACATTTTTACCAATTTAAATTTAGGGAGAAGAATTTACAATTTTTAAATTTCAATTGACATATAGTGTAAAATATTACGCGTAATATAAAGTAAAAATTGCCAAAGTCTTCAAGAAAGAAAACATTTTTTTTCTCCCACTTTTGGACCGCAGTTTTTCTAAGAAGCAATATAGAAAATTTTACAATATTACCTGTCACCATAAGCAGATTTATACATATATATTTATACAGTCATGACAGACGAAAATGAATTTTCAAGTGCGGGAAAGGTTGTATTGTCAAGGAACACAATATTCACGGCTCCTTTAGGATACACATTTTACTTCTAATAGCCGTAAATTTAACCGTCAAACTACCAATTTTCTTTCATAAATATATATACGTTCCTCTATCCATATGTCTATATATTATACAAATTACAAATCTAAAAGAAAAATATATTTAAAAAACGAAACTTTCATAAAATTTTCATGGAGATTCCATAGAAATTCTGCAAGTTTTTTATTTTAATATTATTTTAACATTTCTATTATGATTAGAGTCTAATATTGATGAAAAAAAAACCAAATTTTGATAATCGACTCCAAAAATTGTTTACAAAATTATTCTCAAGACCAACGTCGTTTTTCAAGGGACAATTTTTTCCTGCATCGGAAATAAATAAAAAAAAAAATTCTAAATACATCTGCGTTTCGGAAAAAGCTCCTTTTTAATAAAAAAAAAGCTCTTATTTGGTGAAAAAAGCCCAAATTTGGTATTCGACTCCAAGAATTGTTAAAAAAAAAGTATCAACATACCAATTTTGTTTTTCATGACACAAATTTTTTCTGAATCGGAAATATAAATTCTGAAAAAGTTCTGAATACCTCCGTGCTTCAGAAAAAGCTCTTCTTTAATAAAAAAAATTTAATATTCGACGTAGGTAATATTATACTATAGCTTTTTTAGATTCATTGTCCAAAGATTATGTAATTCAAGACAGAATTGCATAATTCAAAATGGCGGATCCAACATGGCGTTCAATTTTTTAAAAATCGACGAATTCGATTAAAATTTGTCACTCTGGGGGTTCTTGTGGTCGCTGCGATTACGAATTTAACGTCAGATTTTTAAAATTCGGAACGAAATAAAGATTTTTTTTCAAACTTATAGTCAAATTATTTGGAAGAATTCAATTATTTTTAATATTTAAATTCAATTACTTGAATGAATTTAAACTATTTTAATAAAATTTTAATAAAATTTCTTGAAAGAATACCATTATTTTAAAAGAATTTTAATTTAAAATTCTTTTAGAAAATTTAATTATTTTCAAAAATTTTGATGAAATATTCTTCTTCAAAATTCAATTATTTTCATAAATTTTATATATATATATATATATATATATATATATATATATATATATATATATATATATATATATATATATATTCGGAGGAATTCAATTATTTTGTAATTAAACAAATATAATTATTTTTAAAAATATTAATTAAATTCGATTACATTCAAGAACTTGAATAAAAATTCAATTATTTTCAACAAATTTTGATAAAATTCTTTTAAAAAAAAAAATTATTATTATTTTTAAACGTTTGAATAATAAATTTTGCCATGAATTCAATATTATTTTCAAGATTTTTAATAAAATTCTTTTAAAAAATTTTGATAAAAATCTTTGAAACAATTCAATTTTATTTTTGTAAATAATAAAATTTCTTTGCAGGAATTTAATTATTTTTATAAATATATAATAAAATTATTCTCAGGAATTCAATTATTTTTCAAAATATAATTTTAATAAAATTTCTCAAAAGAATTGAATTGAGGCTCCGGATCTTAAAAGGGCATACTTTTACCATTTAAAATCAATGTTAAAAGTTTCCTTTTCAGATACAGATGAGCCTCAATTATTTTTAAAAATTGTAAAATTGAAACATTTATTTAATTCGTAAATCTAATTAGTAAAATTAATAAAAAAATAAATAAATATAAAAACTTTAGTTATACAAATTTTACTTGGTAAACTTTTACTTTGCAGTTTTGGAGAATTACAAAATCTATTACTTGGTGGAATTTTTTGCATTAAACATGTTTTTTGGGATAAATATAGTTGTTTCTACTAATTTATCAGTAAAATTGACTAATTCAAAAGCAAAAAGTCAGTCACTAACTGAAATTAATAAAAATTTGTATGCTAATTCAAATTTAGAGAGTGTGGACTGTTATTAAGAAATATAATTTCTATAGGTATATATATATATATAAGTATATATATATATATATATATATATATATATATATATATATATATATATATATATATATATATATATATATATATATATATATATATATATATATATATATATAGGTACATGTGTATAACACTAAATGGTGAAATGAAATTGCTGAATCGTGAAAAACAGACAGAACTGTACGCGAAACACTTGGGTTATATATTCACGTCCGTTTCAGATATAGGCTTTTCTTCTCCTTTACATTGTAAGGCTTCCATCTCCTCACGTACACAGCACTATATACATATATACACGTCTAATAATGTAATGCCTGCGTCAATTTCTGAATAGCAATTATTACTCCTAATATCCTCCTATTATGCCATTTACCACTTTTATGCTTACTTCTTCGAAGAATTATTATCAATCATCGTATTTTAGTGCACTTCTAAACTTTTTTTTACTCTTCGCAAAGAATATGAATATATTTTTTTTTCTATCTATATATGTATATATATCTCTATACATATTATACATAGTACAATTATTATACTCACGCGTATACATATTATTCTTATTGGTGAAAATTTCATATAAAACGAAAATAATTGCTGCGACGATGATGGACAGAAATTCTTTTTTTTTTCTATATTCGATATTTATATAATATGTATATTCAAATTGGTCTTAATAAAGTGTATCTAGAAAAAAAAGTTGCCAGGGTTCATTATCTGCGCGTTCGGAAACGATGGAATCGATATAAACTTCTTTTTCGTTCAAACTTTTTTTTTTTATGTATGTAATTATATAGTTTTTAGACGCAAAAATGTCTAAAGGACGCGACCCTTCATTAATGAGTATTGGAGTTTTTGTTACTAATACAATTATTCGCGACTGATCGTCAAGTTTCTCTAGATTCCTCCTTGAAATATTAATATTGCATTGTAAATGTGCCTTCAAATCAAGTATTTAAAAATTTCGAAAAAAAGAATTTATTTCATTTCGTGAAGCTGTTAAATATAAAATTATTAACTATGGAATTCTATAGAATTCCATAGTTAATAATTTTATATTTAACAGTTTCTATAGAATTCTATAGTTAATAATTTTGTATTTTTAACAGTTTCCCGAAATGTAATAAATTCTTTTTTATATAGAATAAAAATCAAAATTTCGTCTGAAAAGTGAGGGAAAAAGAAAATTAAATTTTTGTCGCAACTTTGGATTACCTTATATAGTAACGATTGCTATGAAGTAACGTAACGGCCCCTATGGGTGGCGTTAGGAACTACGGATTATAAAATTAAGATCGTGTGGAAAAAGTCCCAAAAAGAGGGGAAAAAAAATCGAAAGTGAAATGAGATTAAAATAAATATTCGTCAGAGGACCTTGTGATGGATTTTTTTTGTTTAAAGAATCCGTACTTGTTTTTTGAAAAAATATTACATATCTCGGCATTCGGCCACCGCGAAAGTGTATGGCACAAGGCCTTGCTCTTATAATCGCTCTCATAGCTATGGACCTTCAGGGAAGTATATATATATATTGTCTTACCCAGCATCCCTTCCCAGAATTCAGTGCAATTCTTATCTGTTTCTTCTTCTTCTCGCTCCTGTACATAATGTTGCATCTAACCTTCTCCTTAACTCCATACCTTCTGCTCGTCACTTTATGTCTTATAATTATTATCCCTCTGTACCAATTTTTCCCTTCTTTTACTCCTTCACTCTTGCCTTCTTTGTAATCCGTATTTTTTTGTCTCCCTTCATGGCTTCCCTTCGAGAATTACTTTTTTTCACTCTTTTCTAATTTCGTCCTTGTTTTTGTTTTTTTTTTTTTTTGAAACAGAGAGATTGTATTTTAAAAAATGACTTTTTTCCGGTCAACAACAAATCGTTTCTTAAAAAATTTTTGCTTTAGGTTTTTGTTTTTACCCGAAAAAGTATATATAAAAAGTAATTTAGAGAGAGGTCTCTATGGAGCTAAAACTATAATTGAGTAGAGCTGCTGAATTTGATTTTTACTTACGTTTTGACGAATTTTTGTTTTCACTTTCATTTTCATTTATTCTGACTTATAGGGAATTCAGGGAAAAGTCAGGAATTTTTATTAAAAGTAAGTACTGAAAAAATTAAATTTTTAGAATTCATAAAAAAATTCTAAATTCTTGTGTCTTTTTGGTTTGACTCATAATAAAATTACCACGAATTCTAATACAAAACCTTCAATTTTTTCAATTTCTGACAAAAATTTCTTTTTAAATAACTTAAATCTTAAATATAATGAAGAATTGTACTTGAATATTTCAATTTTAAGAGTTGTGTTTACAATTTTCATAAATTAATGAACTACAAACGGTTTTAATTAAAAATTTTATACAATTTTAATGTTGAATGAATTTCATTAGAAATTTTAAAAAAAAACTTAAAATTTTGCAAAATTTCAATAATTCAAATTTCTTCTGAAATTATAGTTATTTTTTAAAAATATAGATTTAATTAATTATTAAAAATAATGGATTTAAAGAGAAATTTTAGATAAAAAAACACTTTTAAAAAATTGAATTTTTAAGAGGTTACAAATGATTGCCGAAATTCAATTATTTTCAAAATTAATAAAATTCTTATCACAAAATTGAATTATGAACAAAATTTACAAAAAAAAAATCTCGACAAAATCCCAATTATTATATTTATAAATAAAAAAAATTCTTCTTCAAAATTCAATTATTTTTAAAAATTTTAATAAAATTCTTGTCAAAATTTCAATTATTTTTAAAATTAATAAAATTCTTTGCAAAAATTCAATTATTTTCAAAGAATAAAAAAAAATTGTCGTCAACATTATAATTATCATTATAATAATTGAACAGCAAAATTCTTCAACAAAATTCAATTATTTTCACGAACTTTAATACAATTTATTAAAAAATTCAATTGTTTTTATAAAAAAACAATATTCATCACAAGAATTCAATTATTTTCAAAATTAATAAAATTCTTCGCAGAAATTTAATTATTTTCAAAGAATAAAAAAAAATTTTCGTCAACATTTCAATTATTTTTAAAATAATTGAATAGCAAAACTCTTCGACAAAATCCGCAATTATTTTCAGGAATTTTAATAAAATTCAATTGTTTTCAATAAATAATAGTAGTCATCACAAGAATTCAATTATTTTTTAAAGTAATAAAATTCAATTATTTTCAAAAATTTTTAATAAAATTCATGTCAAAATTTCAATTATTTTCAAAAATTTTAATAAAATCCAAGTCAAAATTTCAATTATTTTCAAAAATTTTTATTAATTCAATGATTTACAACATTCTATTACATTTTTAAAAAATTTCCCAAAAGAATTCAATTATTAAACAACAATTTTGACAATATTTAACACGAATATTCAATTATTTTCCAAACAAATAAAAATTTCGCAGAAATTCAAGAATTCAATTATTTTAATAAATAACAAAATTCTTCTCAGGAATTCAATTCTTTTTTAAAATTTGAATAATAATCGTTGCAAGAATTCAATTATTTTTATAAATATTAAAACTCATCGCAGGATTTCAATTATTTTAAATCAAATTTTAATCAAATTTCTTGAAAAATCCAACTATTCTACAAAATTTTATTAAAATTTGTCAAAAGAATCAAATTATTTAAAAATTTATTAGTAAAATTCTTTATAAGAATTAAATCTAAAGAAATATTCAATTATTAAATAAATAATTTACTTTTGTTATTAAATAATTGAATTCTCGTAGAATTTTCTAATAAAAATTGATTTGAAAATTAATTTTAGTTTAAATTTTACATAAATAATAATAGAATATGAAAATAATTTTTTAAGAAGTTACAGTAACAATATTCTTATAATAGAAAATAATAATTTTAACACTCGATCCTCTTTAATTATTATAAAAAAAAAAGAAATCGATAAATATTGTTTTATAACAATATTCTTAAAGTTGATTAATTTCAAAATTGTTTGATGAATTTTAATTCCTACAAAAAAATAATAATAATTAAATATTTAAAATATTCAAAAAAGAAATTATTTCGAATAATTTTACAATTAAAGATATTTGTAAATAAATTTAACAGAACATTTTTTTCAATAAAATTTTTTCCTTTATTTTCGAAGAATTAAAAAATTTTCAGTAATATTATTATTATTATTATTATTATTATTATTATAAATAATGAAAAAATATCTGCATATTTTCGATTTTAAACAATAAGTCAAACAATATTTTCTAAAAGAAAAAGAAACAAAATCATACACAGAAATTATAACTTTAAACTGCGAACAGAATGAATGAAAGAATACGGAGATTAATTCTATATAAAATAAAATTTTATGAATCTTGAATAATTAAGTTAAGAAATTATCAGAAATAGAAAAAATATAAACTATTATTTATTTTTTAATTAAAATAACAAAAATAAGGAAAAAATTATTTTATTGTTTAGGAACAAATTTAATTACAAGTATTTTTGGCTTTCTGTTTATCCTTTTTCTATTTTCTATCTTAATACCATACAATAAGATACAATACTTATCGAACCCATCCATTAACCAAAATACTCCCATTGTCCTCGTTCCAAAAATAATTATAACCTGTTTTATAGAAATAAATTTTACTACACAACCGCTTTTATCTTCTTCTTTTTTTAAACACTTTTCCTCAAACATAAAAGAAAAAGTTTCATTTTATTTTTTTTTCCTTCAAATCTTTGTTGTCCCTTTAAAAGAATTAAATTCTAATTTAGATCCCTCGCAAGATGATAAAGAATAAGTTTTTCACTGGATTAGGATTAGGATGCGGCACAAGTGTATTTTCAATATTATCGAAATCTAAATGTGAAATCTGAAAATGAATATTTTTATGAAGATTTAAAGAGACGTTTTCTTTTCGTCACCTGGACAAGATTGAATTTTGCAGGTGCAAAAAAGAGAGAGAGAGAGAGAGAGAGAGAGAGAAATTATGACCAGGTAGTTTAAAATTTCTGCGTATGATCGTTTATTGTTCGTCAAAAATATATATCTTCGTGGGAAGTAAAATTTTCAGGTATATACATATATAGTTTCTGAAAAGTGAGTCATTTTATACAAGTTGAGACATGTTTCTTTCGCATTTCTTCTTTGAAGACTAGTTTGAAGAAATTAGTGAACAAGAAGAGGATTCTCTTGAGAAAATAGTCAATGAATTATATTCGAAAAGGAAAAATGTTATATGTTATCCACTACTACTAATAATAATAATAATAAGGAACAAGTGTAAAATTTATTTTTCGTGTGTGAATAAATTTTTCGACAAAACCCCCTGTTGAGTGTACACTCACGAAAATGTTTCGCACAATAGTGATTTGTTGGAGAGGACTCGAGAGAGGAAGAACATACCTGAAATGAATAGTATTGTTAAAATGATGCACAATAAACCGTTACATCCATATTTCCTGTATTAGGCACTAATTTTATAATCCTCTTTCCTAAAAGCGATTATACTTCCACATTATACTTCCGTACACTATTCTTATTTTTATTTTCTCACTTTTGCACTGTTTGTTCAACCCCCACTCTCTTCTTCTTATAACACTTGTTGAATTCGAAAATGGACTTTTTTTCAATTCTTCCATGGTCATTTTTTTAACTTAAAGGATTTAGTTTCCGATTTTATGACTTTCGAGTTATTTCAACAAGAATACTATATTCTTATTAAATTGATTTACGATGTTTTTTTTTTAAGAATAGTAGAGAAATTTTTCGGTATAATTTTTTTGCTCTCTATGTTTAGGAAAGGTGTTTGTATGTATTTGTATGTTCTGTATTTACAGCTTTTATGTAAAATATTATTTGGGATTTTTATATAATAAGAGTCCGGATTCAATGCTACTATGTGTGAGATTTATTCTTTTGTAATGACAGCAACTTCCCACGCGAGTAAAATAAAAATCTACTATACACAGAGAACAGGGTTGCCAGAAAAATTTTCATTTTCGCAAAAAAAACTTCTTTTTTTAAACATTATACAATTAATTATTTTTTCATATAGGAAAAAAGATTTCAATAATTTCAAATTCAAACCTTTTGAAATTCAATAACTTGAAATTATTATAAAACATGAAGAAATATAGATAACTCTGAGTCTTCGACTCGAAGCAATCCATATCTTCATGTTATATTATTTTCTAAAATTTTAAATTAAAATCTTCTTTAAATAAATTATTTTTTATAATTTTCGAAAAAGTTCTTTCAGAATTTTCAAATTCATTATTTGTTGACAATATTCAATTTTACGAAATTTCAATTATTCATAAATTCTTCAATTAAATATATATATATATAATTTAGAAAATAAAAACTTGAAATAATATAAAATTGCTATTAAGCTTTTTGAAAAAAATTAGTTCCATAGAATTTTTAATTAAAAGTATGAAAAAATCAAATTTTCAAAGATTTTATAATTTGAAACTTTTTCAAAATTCGATTATTTCAATTTTAATTTAATTAAATAATTAAAATTCTGCAATGAGTTTTATTAATAATTATGAAAATATTTCAATTATTGCGAAAAATTTTATAAAAAAGTTTCAAACAATTGGTTTTTTTTTTAAATTTATGCAAATTCTATTTTTAATAATTCATGTCCTAGAAAATTTTCATTAGAATATAGAATTTCATATACAGATTATTATTAAATTGAGAATAATTTTTGAAAATAATTTAAATTTTGCAATGAATTTTTTAAAAAAATTTTGAAAATAATTGAATTTTTGTAATGAATATTGTTATTTACGAAAATTAGTATTGTTGACTTCCTCCAAATGATTCTATTATTTATAAAAATATTTAAATCCCTAAGGAGAATTTTAAAATTTATGAAAATAATTGAATTACTGCGAAGAATATTTAATGACAAATTTTAAAAGATTTAATTTTTTCAAAAAAATTTATGCATCAAATTCTATTTTAAATAATTGAATTTCTGTGAAATTTTTATTTTGTTTGGAAAATAATTGAATGTTCGTGTCAAATATTGTCAAAATTGTTGTTTAATAATTGAATTCTTTCGGGAAATTTTATTAAAATGTAATAGAATGTTGAAAATCATTGAATTAAGAAAAAATTTTTTGAAAATAATTGAAATTTTGACTTGGATTTTATTAAAATTTTTGAAAATAATTGAAATTTTGACATGAATTTTATTGAAATTTTTGAAAATAATTGAATTTTATTACTTTAAAAAATAATTGAGTTCTTGTGTTGACTATACTATTATTTAATGAAAACAATTGAAATTTATTAAAATTCCTGAAAATAATTTGATTTTGTCGAAGAATTTTGCTATTCAATTATTATAAAGATAATTGAAATGTTGACGAAAATTTTTTTTTATTCTTTGAAAATAATTGAATTTCTGCGCGAAAAATTTTATTAATTTTGAAAATAATTGAATTCTTGTGATGGATATTGTTTTTTATGAAAACAATTGAATCTTTCAATGAATTCTATTAAAATTAGTGAAAATAATTGAATTTTTGCAAAGAATTTTATTAATTTTGAAAATAATTGAATTCTTGCAATGAATTTTATTAAAATTCCTGAACACAATTGAATTTTGTCAAAGAATGTTGCTATTCAATTATTGTAAAAATAATTGAAATGTTGACAATTTTTTTTTAATTCATTGAAAATAATTGAATTTCTGCGAAGAATTTTATTAATTTTGATAATAATTGAATTCTTGCAATGAATTTTTTTAGAAATTTTTGAAAATAATTGAATTTTTGCGAAGAATGTTGCTATTCAATTATTGTAAAAATAATTGAAATGTTGACAATTTTTTTTTAATTCATTGAAAATAATTGAATTTCTGCGAAGAATTTTATTAATTTTGAAAATAATTGAATTCTTGACGAGAATTTTTTTAGAAATTTTTGAAAATAATTGAATTTTTGCGAAGAATGTTGCTATTCAATTATTGTAAAAATAATTGAAATGTTGACAATTTTTTTTTTTTTTTTTTGATGTTTTAAAAATAATTGAATTTCTGTGAAGAATTTTATTAACATCGAAAATAATTGAATTCTTGTGACGAATATTGTTATTTATGAAAATAATTGAATTTTATTAAAATTCTTAAATATTAAATTAAATTCTTTTAAATAATAGCGTTGAAGTTTTTAAAATTGAAACTAATTTCAACAGAATTGAAATTCAAGTTTTTCAAAAAAAAAAAAATACTTCATCAAATGATTTATAACTAATAACTTTATGGCAGTTCTTCAATAAAATTAAGTTATTTAAAATAAATTTTTGTCAAAAATAGAAAAAATTTAAGGTTTTTTTTTTAGAATTCTTGGTACATATAGGAAGAATAAAAGTTTCTTGTAAATAATAAAAGTACAGGGCTAAATACTGAAAAATAGGTTCATATACTTGTTTTTGTCATTTCTAATTTCATTTGCTTAAAAATTGTGGTTTCTTACTTAAAAAAAAATTATATCAAAACAAAATAACAACCAGAACTGAAGTGCAGGATCAGAAATGATTTTCCATCCTTAATAAAAAAAAACCCAATGAGAAATGACTCTCTAACATAATGTGTCGAGCAAAGTTCCTGATTCTCGATATAATAAAATAAATTTTGTCCGTATTTAACGGTATAAAACTAGATCATTGATACGCGCGTCACCCCGTTATAGGAAATATCTGACGATTGGTATATAAAGAAGAAGAAGAAGAAGAAGAAGAAGCAGAAGATGATGAAGAAGAAAAAAAAGCGTGAAGCACGAGCTATTTGCCACGCTATATCCATGGACGACACGGAACGGTGGTGAATAGCGTCTCAATCTTCACTGAGCAATCTTTCAACCGCATAAACAAACTCGTTCACATATAGATCGCGTCCTTTATATATTTATAGCTATCGCTACAGAATATGGACGTGAAGGGCAGCACTTTGGAGCGCGCAGTGATCTTAAAGTCAACCCCGAACGATAAATTCACCCGGGGGAATAAAATAGATCTCGACTAATTGTGGGAGATGCACGACTCCTCACTTGTACTCTCTCTCTCATTCTTTCAAACTTGTTCTCGCTTGTTTCATCTCTTTTTATCTATGTGTCTTGTTCTGCAGACAGTATTTCTCAAATAAGATTCTCTCCTCTCCTTCCCCCCCACCCCTCAGCCCCCCTTTCTCTCACTCAAAGATGTATGAAAATTGATGCTCCGAAACATATACATATACACTCTGATCGACTTGTTGGGATTCAGAATGTCCTGTGTATAGCAGAGGGGTTAAATCTTCACGAAATCGTGACGTATATACTCATTTCGTAAATATAAGATTTAGAGATGCAGTCTTCGCCTCTCTAAACTTTCCTTTTCGAATTGCACTAAAACGTTCTTTTTTTGATTCTGAGCCTTTTTTTTGCAAATTGTTTCAAAAACTTTTGTATGTAACTTATATATAGATAATATGAATAAAGGATTGGCCCAAAACTTTTACGACTCGATTAAGGCTCAATAAAGGCTCACTTTAGGCTCAAGACATGTTTGAAGCTAAAACTTTTCTAAAAATTGAGATTGGCCCAAAACTTTTGAGACTCGCTTAAAGCTCAATACTTGTTTGAAGCTAAAGCTTTTATAAGAGAATTAAAATTGGCCTAAGATTTTAAAATTGTTTTTGAATAATTTTAGGCTCGTTTTGAAAACAATCCTTGAGCGAATTTCAAATCTTTCGCTAATCTTAAGTCTTAGAAGAGCTGAAACAGGATCTGAAGTCCATATAACCCCATCACGTCAGGGTTTTGAGATAATCACAAAAAACTAAAAATTTTTTAATCAAGAAAAATTTTTATTTTTAAGTCTTAGTATCACTGCCCTATATTATGTTTTTGGGGTGTTTGAAGCTGAATCTGAAGTTTATTTAACCCCATCACGACAGGGTTTTGAAATAACTTCAAAGAATCCAACAAAAGATTGATCCTAAAATTTTTAAATCAACAAAAAATTTTAGTTTAACGTCTTAGTATCACTGCTTTATATTTTTTGGATCGCTGAAGATGAATCTGAAGTCTATTAACCCCATCACGCCAGGGTTTTGAGATAATCTCAAAAAAAATGCAGAAAATTTGACCCCAAAATTTGTAAATTAAGAAAAATTCTTATTTTCAAGTCTTTGCCTTATGTTTTTGGGGTCGCTGCGAAGATAAATCTCAAGTCTATTTAACCCCATCACGCCAGGATTTTGAGTTAAATTAAAAAAAGTTAAAACTCAAAATAAAATTCAAAAAAATGCCATAAAATGTTTAAATCAAAAAATTTTTGAATTTTTTTTTTTGAGATTATCTCAAAACCCTGGCATGATGGGGTTAAATAGACTTTAGATTCATGTTCAGCAACCCCAAAAACATAAGGTATAGTGATACTGAGACGTAAAAATAAATTTTTTTTTATTTAAAAATTTTAGGGTCAGTATTTTTTTTCGATTCTCGGAGGTTATTTCAAAACCCTGTCGTGATGGGGTTAAATAATCTGCAGATTTAGCTTCGGACACCCCAAAAACATAAGGCAGTGATACTAAGACTTGAAAATAAGAATTTTTCTTGATTTACAAATTTTTGAGTCAAATTTTTGGATTTGTTTTGAGATTATCTTAAAACCCTGGCGTGATGGGGTTAAGTAGACTTCAGATTTATGTTCAGCGACCACAAAATCATAAGGCAGTGATACTAAGACTTAAAAATAAAAATTTTTCTTGAGTCAAAAATTTTGGGGTAAAATTTTGAGTTTTTTTTTGAGATTATCTCAAAACCCTGACGTGATGGGATGCATGAAGAAAATTGCAGTAGAATTAGAAGCAAGAGATTCAATATGGACGTGTTTTCTCCACATGAGAACGTCAAGGTCATCGCCAGATGGCAGGAGAAATTCCAAGAAGGAGCCATTCTTCTTGGAATTTCTCTTGCCATCTGGCGGTGACCTTGGCGTTCTCAGGTGGAGAAATCAAAGCGTCATTTTATCTCAGAAGTTTAAAATCAAGTTTTTTTTCTGTTTTTTTAGTTCTCTATTAAAGAATACTTTTCGTTTAAAGTTTTTTTTAAAGAAAACTTCTTTTTGATAAAAAAAAGAGTAATTGGAGGGGGAAAATTGCATGAAGTTAAAATGAATGATATTGAGTTATTCTATACAGAATCGTTCTATAGAATAATTTTAGTAAATTTCTAGAAAAATTTTTCACCCCGAATTAATTTAATCAAATTTTAGTCGATTCAGGATTTCATCTCAATCCACAAATTTAAAATTACCAAAAACAAGCCCTGCAAACAATATTCACATTGTAGAAAAATCCCTCCCCCCGCGAGATGAGTGTGGGATTTTATTTACGATTCACGAATATAATATCAAAAGTAAACCTCTTGGATTTTCGTCTGATAAGGGTATTTTGGTTCATGACGACGGGGACAAATTCTAATAGACTTGTATATGAGAGAATTTTCTCTAAAGAAATAATAATAATATAAATATATTCCATTTTACGTGAGATTCGAGTTGGAATCTTCATTTTTATGTTCTTATTTTTTTTATACACAGTCATTTGAGTATTATGTTAGAAATAAATAGAAATGAACGCATATAAAGAAGGGATGAAAACTTGATCCTCGAGTGAGAAGATAAGGTGATGATGATGACATAAAAGCAGGGTGTCAATGTGAGATGTTATTTTTTTTTATTATTTTAATACTAATACTGCGGTATGAATAAATATTTCCTTTTTGTACAATAATTTGGGTTAGTTTTTGATGCAGTATTATCAGTTAAGTAATAGCATCCCGCGTGAAAATGAAAGTATGGCTAAAAGATATTAAAGTCTAGAGAAGTATGTTTTCAGACTGACCAAGTATGGTTGAAAGATAATACAAGTTGACTGCAATTCTACATCAGCCAACTGCCAAACTTCTTAAAGCTGACAAACAATGGCTAATGAGCAAATCCCATTGTTCGAGTACAGCAAAGAATAATGTCAAAAGCTAAGAAAGTATGGGCTCAGGCAAATCGGTTTTATTTTCAAATTTTTCCTTTTTTCCAAAGTCTTAGAAAGTATGGGGAGAAGTTAGAATCAGCTTTTTGGAAATTTTTCGTTTTACTTTCAACATTTTCGTATTTTTCAGAGTATGCACTATCAAAGAAAGGTTCTAAATTAGAGCTGATTTCGGTACTAAAATAAAACCAAATTACGATTTAGTACCAATTTTGGTACTAAATTAATACCTTGCTTTTTACAGTGTGGAAAAGTCTAGAAAAATTAGGTTTTGCGCTAAAATTTGAGCATTTTGCAAAACTATATCGATTTTTAAAATGACACGTAAGTTTACACAGAATAAGAAAAGAATAGACCGGTCTCAATTAATTTTTACGGTTTTAAATGTAAGTCTAACGAATCTTTAATTTTTCGTGAAGGCTGACAAAGTATGGCAAAAGGCAAAATTAGGTTGTTCACTAAAATTTGAGCATTTTGCAAAATTATATCGATTTTTAATGTGCCTGGGAAAGTTAATAAAGAATAGGCAAAGAATAGAACGGTCTCAATTAATTTTTGTAGTTTTAATTGTAAATCTAGCAAATCTTCAATTTTTCGTGAAGGCTGCCAAAGTATGGCGAAAGGCAAAATTAGGTTGTTCACTAAAATTCGAGTATTTTGCAAAACATTATGGATTTTTAATGTGCCTGGGAAAGTTAATGAAGAATAGGCAAAGGATAGACCGGTCTCAACTAATTTTTGTAGTTTTAATTGTGAATCTAGCAAATCTTCAATTTTTCGTGAAGGCTTGCAAAGTATGGCGAAAGGCAAAATTAGGTTGTTCACTAAAATTTGAGCATTTTGCAAAATTATATCGATTTTTAATGTGCCTGGGAAAGTTAATAAAGAATAGGCAAAGAATAGAACGGTCTCAATTAATTTTTGTAGTTTTAATTGTAAATCTAGCAAATCTTTAATTTTTCGTGAAGGCTGCCAAAGTATGGCGAAAGGCAAAATTAGGTTGTTCACTAAAATTTGAGCATTTTGCAAAATTATATCGATTTTTAATGTGCCTGGGAAAGTTAATAAAGAATAGGCAAAGAATAGAACGGTCTCAATTAATTTTTGTAGTTTTAATTGTAAATCTAGCAAATCTTTAATTTTTCGTGAAGGCTGCCAAAGTATGGCGAAAGGCAAAATTAGGTTGTTCACTAAAATTTGAGCATTTTGCAAAATTATATCGATTTTTAATGTGCCTGGGAAAGTTAATAAAGAATAGGCAAAGAATAGAACGGTCTCAATTAATTTTTGTAGTTTTAATTGTAAATCTAGCAAATCTTTAATTTTTCGTGAAGGCTGCCAAAGTATGGCGAAAGGCAAAATTAGGTTGTTCACTAAAATTCGAGTATTTTGCAAAACATTATGGATTTTTAATGTGCCTGGGAAAGTTAATGAAGAATAGGCAAAGGATAGACCGGTCTCAACTAATTTTTGTAGTTTTAATTGTGAATCTAGCAAATCTTCAATTTTTCGTGAAGGCTTGCAAAGTATGGCGAAAGGCAAAATTAGGTTGTTCACTAAAATTTGAGCATTTTGCAAAATTATATCGATTTTTAATGTGCCTGGGAAAGTTAATAAAGAATAGGCAAAGAATAGAACGGTCTCAATTAATTTTTGTAGTTTTAATTGTAAATCTAGCAAATCTTTAATTTTTCGTGAAGGCTGCCAAAGTATGGCGAAAGGCAAAATTAGGTTGTTCACTAAAATTTGAGCATTTTGCAAAATTATATCGATTTTTAATGTGCCTGGGAAAGTTAATAAAGAATAGGCAAAGAATAGAACGGTCTCAATTAATTTTTGTAGTTTTAATTGTAAATCTAGCAAATCTTTAATTTTTCGTGAAGGCTGCCAAAGTATGGCGAAAGGCAAAATTAGGTTGTTCACTAAAATTTGAGCATTTTGCAAAACTTTATCGATTTTTTATGTGCCTGGGAAAGTTAATAAAGAATAGGCAAAGAATAGACCGGTCTCAACTAATTTTTGTAGTTTTAATTGTGAATCTAGCAAATCTTCAATTTTTCGTGAAGGCTTCCAAAGTATGGCGAAAGGCAAAATTAGGTTGTTCACTAAAATTCGAGTATTTTGCAAAGCATTATGGATTTGTAATGTGCCTGGGAAAGTTAATGAAGAAAAAGCAAAGAATAGACCGGTCTCAATTAATTTTTACGGTTTTAAATGTAAGTCTAACGAATCTTTAATTTTTCGTGAAGGCTGACAAAGTATGGCGAAAGGCAAAATTATGTTTTTCACTAAAATTCGAGTATTTTGAAAAACTTTGTCGATTTTTTATGTGCCTGGGAAAGTTAATAAAGAATAGGCAAAGAATAGAACGGTCTCAATTAATTTTTGTAGTTTTAATTGTAAATCTAGCAAATCTTCAATTTTTCGTGAAGGCTTCCAAAGTATGGCGAAAGGCAAAATTAGGTTGTTCACTAAAATTTGAGCATTTTGCAAAATTATATCGATTTTTAATGTGCCTTGGAAAATTAACAACGAATAGGCAAAGAATAGAACGGTCTTAATTAATTTTTGTAGTTTTAATTGTAAATCTAGCAAATCTTTAATTTTTCGTGAATGCTGCCAAAGTTTGGCGAAAGGTAAAATTAGGTTGTTCACTAAAATTCGAGTATTTTGCAAAACTTTATCGATTTTTAATGCCTACTTTCATACTCCTAGACCCTACAACTAGAAAAAGAAAAATTTGAAAATTTGATCAGATTGCATTGAAGCACTTGGGATGAGTAAAAGTGGAATTTTATGTGTTTTATAGCGTCTATATACAGTTCGTATATAGACGCTATAAAGCACATCAGCATTTGTCAATTAGGAGTACTTTTTGCATTTGCAGTGTTTCAAGCAATGCATTAAGAAAATAATTTAAAATTATACTTCAGAATGTAGGGTCTAGGAGTATGAAAGTAAGGTATACGAAATTCGAACTAGACCCTCCTTTAGTTCTCCAAATGAAAGATTGGCGAATTTCAGGTTGGATTTTGTATTCTTATTTTGCTGACTTCGGGACTCAAAGTAGGGCCTAATTGCATTGAAATTAGAACCTCCTTTACTACTACTAATAGTCAACAAACCCTGAAAATTCAGGCTTAAAGTAGGTCTTAAATTTCGACTCGGGATGCCTTTATTTTTGCTTATTTAAATTTCTGTTTAAAATAAAAATTTATATATTATAGTTATAATTTATAATATAATAAAATTAATAAAAAATACATTTTTCCTTTTGTCAATACTTTGTTTGCTATATCCCATAGTCCAACCTTTAAAAATTTTAACATACACTCAATATGATTAAACCATAGGCTTTTACACATGACTGAAATTTTGATTATTTTTACCATAAAAAACTGATTTGCCATACTTTTATTTTTACGCGGAAAAATTGAAAGTAAAATGAAAAATTGTGGAAAAATTTTAAATAGCTTCTTCACATACTTTTCCAGACTTTGAAAAATACGAAAAAATTAAAAGTAAAATGATAACTTTCCAAAAAGCTGATTCTAGCTTCTTCCCATACTTTCCAAGACTTTGAAAAAAAGGAAAAATTTGAAAATAAAACCGATTTGCCTGAGCCCATACTTTCTAAGCTTTTGACATTATTCTTTGCTGTACTCGAACAATGGGATTTGCTCATTAGCCATTGTTTGTCAGCTTTAAGAAGTTTGGCAGTTGGCTGATGTAGAATTGCAGTCAACTTGTATTATCTTTCAACCATACTTGGTCAGTCTGAAAACATACTTCTCTAGACTTTAATATCTTTTAGCTATACTTTCATTTTCACGCGGGATTTAATTAAAAACGATTTTTGGTTCGTTTTTGGTGCGCAGTATTATATCAGTTGAGTAGCATTTAACAATAAATCTGTATGGAAGGAAAGTAATTGGCAAAGAAGAAAAATTAACTAAATAAGGGAAAATTATTGGCAGTATTTGTTATACTATTGTTATATCCTAGTTTCAGAAAAGAAAGAGAGAAAGAAAGGAAGAAGAAAAAATGAAGAAAAGTTCGTGAAGGTGTTTGTAGCCTTCGGATGGGTCTGAGTTAGGAGAGATCGCACGAGCGCAAAGATCAAGCAGGATCGTGCGACCCGGACCCCTCGACCTGTGTGCTTCGAGGGCCCCCTTTTTCTCTCTCTCTCTCTCTCACTCTCTTTTTCCCTGCCCCTCGTTTATTTACTGATAGTTGGTCTGTATATTCTCCCTCACATTCTCCACCTCATCACGAAAGAGAGAGACTCTCGCCTCACGTGGCGGAGATGTGATCCACGCCTGTGATGCAACTCCACGGATTGTTTTACTCCGTTTCAACGGCGAGTCAGAATCATATTCATGTTTTGCCATCTCGAATGATGAATTTTATATGCCCGCATCACACAGTCCTTTGTGTATACCCATATCCCTAAGCAAATATTATTGATTTTAATTTTTAGTTTTAAATTATTTTTATTCATTATATTTTCACTTCATTTAATAATTTTAATTTTAAATTATTTTTATTCATTATATTTTCACTTCATTTCAAATTTTTACTTTTAAATTATTGTCACTTATTTTATATAATTTTTTCCCTCCAATTACTCTTTTTTATCAAAAAAAAAAAAAAATTTCTTTAAAAAACCTTTAAAATAAAAGTATATTCTTTAATAGAAAACTAAAAAAACAGAAAAAAAAACTTGATTTTAAACTTCTGAGATAAAATGACGCTTTGATTTCTTCACCTGAGAACGCCAAGGTCACCACCAGATGGCAGGAGAAATTCCAGGAAGAATGGCTCCTTCTTGGAATTCCCCCTGCCATCTAGCGGTGACCTTGGCGTTCTCAGGTGGAGAATACACGTCCAAATCTTGTTTCTAATTCTACTGCAATTTTCTTCAATCAATTTCGATAATTATAAAACATATTATTAATTATACATTAAATGACGTATATAAAAGTTTCGAATACATTACAAAAAAATGAAAACAAAATGTTTTTGTACTATAAATTTAAATCAGTTAAAAATAACTGATATTTCAATATTGATGTCAAAAGTGTTACATCGCAACATTTTTTTTATTCTTTTTTGTCTCAATTTGATATCCTTAGAAAAACTATGTAAGTACGAAGTCTAAAATTATTGCCCTATCAAATAAATTTTGATTCGTCACTGAAAGATATAAATTAATGTAAAATTAGTTGAAAAAAAAGAAGAGAGGGAGAAAAAAGTTAGCAAAGAAAGTAGGAAAATTGAAAGGATGGAAGTTTTAATGTGAAAAAAGAGGTGCGGTTCTCGCGCCTATTCGTATATCCCAGTGCTGCCATCTCATAGGGGGGGGGGTGAGAAGGGGTAAGGAATCAAGAGAAGAGCTAAGATGGCGTCGTGTTTACTTCGTTAAGCAGTTAATTACTCCACGAGTCCCCAGGTCCTGGCAAGCACGAAGGACGATGGACGCTCAACGAACCAGAGGACTGGGGGTGGAGGCAATCCAATGTAGACGTAATACGTAAATGAAGAAAATCTCAGGACTCTTCCTCAAGCACTTGGTAAATCCGATCGAGCTCTCTCTCTCTCTCTCCTACTCTCTCTTTCTTACTCTCTCGGTCTCTCCAATCTATTTATCTATTTATCTCAGGCCTACCAACGTAATAACTTGATATTAAAATAAGGACATCACCTCTCCTGAAGGTTGTTAACATTAAGATCATCAAATGAGTTAACCTCATGGAGAAATACTGCTATGCTGTTAGTGATTCAATTGGGTTGCACCTTCGATTACTTATACTGCGCGAATGGCGTCAATTAGTGTTTCTAATTCGAAATTAGGTTTAACTTCTTCTCTATTTTATATTATTAAGGCAAAAAAGAAAACTTTTGGTTTTAAATCAACAGAAGAAAACTTAGGTTATAAAACTAATAAAAACTTAGGTCAAAAACAAACAAGAACTACAGTTCTTGTTTTCTTATGACCTATAAGTTTCTGTAACTCTTAAGACCTAAATTTACAAATTCTCTTCGGTCAAGAAAAGTGAATTTTATTTTAAAAATTAGATCTGAGATGCGAAGAAAAAATTAAAAGGGTCCAAATAATTAGAGGCGAATAAAATATGTTTGACCTTTGGTCAAGAGAAACAATTATTATTTAGGTCAACAGACAAAGAGGAATATAAAATTTAGGTCAAATATCAGTCTAAACTCGAAGTTTAGAAGTTAGGAGGACTAAACCTCAGGGGCTGGAAAGCAAATATTAGGTCAAGAGGAGAACAAAAAGAGGAAAGATTCAGAGGAAAAGAAAACATTAAAACTTGGATTACAAACGATTACAAATTAATGGGAAAAGATGAGAAAGAAACTTTAAAATTCTGGTCAATGTCATATATAGTTTCGAAGGTGTAAAAGTTAGGGATAAAGGATAAAAAAACAAAACACAAGCTAAAGACAAAAAAAAATGGACAAAAAGTGAAGAATAACTTAAAAAATTAAAGGACATAAATTAAGAAGCATATAAAAATCTAGGTACACATTTAGGTTCAAATTCAAAAATCAAATTTAAATTCAAATTCAGATTTAATTTTAGGATCGAATTCATTAGATTCAAATCCCGATCCACTTTTAAATTGAAATTGAAGTTTAAATTCAGATCCAATTATAATTTCAATTTTAGATTCAAATTCATATCCAAATTTAGAATAAAATAAGAAGGTTCCAATTTAGAACCAATTTTAGGTTCAAATTTATAGATTCAAATTCAAATCCAATTTTAGGTATAAATTTAGATCAAATTTTAGATTCAAATTTATAAATTCAAATTCAATTTTGGGTTCAAATTTATAGATTTAAATTCAGATTCAAATTTAAATTTCAAATTTAGATCCAATTTTAGGTTCAAATGTATAGGTTTAAATTCAAAACTGATATAAGTTCAAATTTAGATTCAATTTTAGGATCCAACTTAGATTTAAATCCAGATCCAATTTTAAGTATAAATTCAGGTTTAAATTCAGATCCAATTTTAGGTTTAATTTTAGATTCAAATTCATGTCCAATTTTAGGTTTAATTTTAGGTTCAAATTCATATCAAATTTCAGGTTTAAAGAAAGGTTCAAATTTAGATACAATTTTAGGTTCAAATTTAGATTTACAATCAGATTTAATTTCAGGTTCAAAATTAGATTTAAATTCAGATTCAATTTTAGGTTCCAATTTAGATTCAATTTCAGGTTCCAATTTAGATTCAATTTCAGGTTCAAATGTAAGTTCAAATTCAGATCAAATTTAAGTTTAAATTCTGATTTAATTTTAGGATGAAATTTAGATTCATACCAGATCCAATTTCATGTTTAAATTTAGGTTTAAATTAAAATACAATTTTAGGTTCAAATTTAGATTCAGAATCAAATCCAATTTTATTTTTAAATTTAGATTTCAATTCAGATTCCATTTGAGGTTCAAAATTAAATCCGCAATTTTAGGTTCAAATTCAGGCTTAAATTTAGATCCAATTTAAAATTTAGAATGAAATTTAGGTTTAGGTTAAGATCCAATTTTAGGTTCCAAATTTAGGCTTAAATTTATATTCATTTTAAAATTTAGAATCTAATTTAGGTTTAGGTTAAGATCCAATTTTAGGCTTAAATTTAGATCCAATTTAAAATTGAGAATCGAATTTAGGTTTAGGTTCAGATTCAATTTTAGGTTCAAATGTAGGTTTAAGTGTAGGTTCAAGTTCAGATCCAATTCTCAAATTATTACCTTAATTGGAACCTAAATTTAGGTTTAAATTCAGATCGAATTTTAGGTTAAAATTCAGTTACCAAAATCCAAATATTAACAATTATCATCATATACAGTTAAACCCAAATTTTACTTATGCATAAAATTACAGAGGAACAAGTTGCGAAAAAAAAAATTAGAAATTATTAAAGAACAGAAAAAAGAAAGTGTATATCCTCGATGAAAATCCTAAATGCGCAAAGTTATAAGCAGAGCAACTCATATATAGTACTCTAGGCACTTCTAGCTTCCATCAACGAAGTAATTAATTTTTAATGTACTTTGCCTGCTTATTTCTTTCGTATCATGGCGTGTCCTTTTTTTTATTCTCCCTTTTGCCCCCGGGAAAAGGAGGGGGGGTGGGGGTGAGGCGACGGTTATGAATTTCTAATGAGATTCCGTGGGAGATCTGCGAGAGATTAGCGTAGTGGGTGGTGAGTTCAAGGGGGTTGTATAAGTATAAGATATAGGGGCAGTAGTCGTAGGAGAGAAAGAGAGAGGCCTTTAAAGTAAAAGCCTATGTACTCTGGGCGAACATGACGAAGATTGCAAAAGAAGAGGCGATGTTTAGGGAGAGTGAAAAATATTTTCATTCATTAACTCCCTGTTTTTTTGTAAAGAGTGCGCGAAAATTGTCAATTTGGAAATAATTTTTTTTCCTGCTACTAAATCCGAATCTGACTTATTGCTGTAAATTGATAATTATTAATAATTTTAAGAACAAAAAAGTAAATAATATATGAATAAATATAGTTTTCTTTCAAATGAATTTTGAGAAATAAAAAAAAAATTCTGACCCATAGCGTAATCTAACGGCCCCTAAGGAGCGAGATACCTTCAATAACCTTGTATGACCCTTGACCTAACGTCCAAGGGTCATACAAGGTTATTGAAGGTATCTCGCACCCTAGGGGCCGTTAGATTACGCTATTTGTACTATTTTTCAAATTTTCGAAAATGACCTGTAGGACAACTTAAATTTTGACTTATGACATGTCAAAATTTAGGTTAATGACTTTTAACTAAAAGAATAGATCAAAGTTGACCTAAATTTTGACGTAACGTAACGGACCCTACGGGAGCCGTTAAAAAGAATATAAATAATATATAAAATAAAAAAAATATGAATGCGAATAAATAGATATTTGAAATTCATTAACAAATTTCTTATCATCCGGCTCTTGGGCGCTCGGGCGCTTATTCTCATATAGTCGAATGCGTTCAAGTGTCTGTCGAAGAATTTTCATCATATTAAAATCATTTCTTTTGCGTGCTGATCCTGCATAATTCCTTTGGTCCCAACATTTGCTTCGCTCAACTCCATTCCACTCGATACAGACTCTTGTAAGATTAAGCAGGGCTTCCTCGAGAGCGGTATTAAATTATTGGGGGCGACTACCCCCCAAGGGTCTATTCATATGCGCTAAAAGAATCCCTTTTTCCTCCTCCTCCTCAGCATCAAGCTCTCTCTCTCTCTCTCTCTCTCTCCTACTACTCTCTTATACTTTTCTTGTTCGTAATCATATTCTTACGTGATAAAAGTACGATTTTACGTTCTCTGCACAATTTCAAATCTATAAATGATATTTATTGCTTTGCTCATATAAATGTTCTTTCAATTTATATATATGGTTGGGTACTTTCTATATTTTATATTTACAAGGGATAAAAATGTGTGTGACCTCTTAATTTTTAAGCGAAATTGCTGCGAAAATTTCTGTCCTCTCGAGCTTCATTTTGTTTAAGCGAATTTTCAAAAAATAACTGATTCTAAAAAAATCGATATCACTATACGGCTTCCCCCCCCTAGTTTTATAGAAAACCTCAGTAATTTTTTCCCCATAATTTCCCTCAAAAAAAAAAAAAAGAAGGAAAAAAAATTAATGGAAATTTCTTTCAACGTATATTATATATCTCGAGAACATTCTCTCAGTATTCATCTCAAATCTTAGAAAACGATTTTTGCACTCAATATACGTTTATCGTGTAGAATCATCCAATGGAAAGCCAACATCACTTTATACTTGGCGTGCAATTACTGTAATTTTAATTACAGGACAGATCAGGTGTGAAATTGTCTTCGGTACCAATGCGCCTTCGCCTGGGACGATGTGAAGTGCTTCCTACTCCCGCAGTTTGGTATGGGAAAGAAAAAGAGAAGAGAAAATAAGATAAGGGGAAGGGGTGGCGAAGGGGGGGGGGTGAAAAAGAGATGAGAGTGGGGGGAGAGGTAGATGCAAGATTAGAACGTGAAGTAATGATAAGGGTGAGTGTGGGTGGAAGGGAGGTAATCGAACGTGAGAGAAATAAAAGTGATGCGAATAAGGAGACAAGCAGAGGGGAGGGGAGGGGGGGTAAAAAAAGAGAGAAAAAGAGAGAAGAAAAGAGGAGGAGAGGAGAAATGGGCTTGAAGTAAAAAAAGAGTGTAACTGCTGATGGTTTTTGCCAGCACGTCACATCCGGCCATCCGTCCACTACTCCAGTACAGTACTTAGCAAGCTTATGGATGGAAGCGTGTTTACTCAAGTAGATCATCAATAACCACCGAAGTTACAAACTTGAACCAAGCGTGTCGTAGAACAGAAACTTTCGCATGGACTCTCAACATTGCGCGTGTATAGCCCGGCATGGAGCGTAGTTGACGTATTTAGAGGCATAAAGCAGCCAATATAAACAGCTTTTCTCGCTTTAACTCGTAAACCTATAACACGTGATATAATTGAGCAAAATTCAATATCAGCAAAAGCACAAGGAAAATATGCCTCTTAAATTCACATCCCACTTTCTTTTATACAATTTTCGAAAATTTCTTAAATTTTTTAAGCCAGGGTGACGAATTTTTAATATAGGGTATAATAAGCGAGGTTCAAGATAATCGGTCATAAAAAGACATTGATTTCGATCACGATTATCTCTAAAGCTGTTCAATTTTTGACTTTGGTTCCTTCAAGTCTTTTAATCAGGATATCAAGACGGACACAAAACGTAATTTGCAGATTTTTTTTAAAGAATCTCCTTATGAATTTTTGTAAAAAATCGTAATTAATTAATTATAACAGAGTTTTTAGACTAATTTGTACTGTTTGTATGAATAGAGTGAAGCAGACTATTCTAAAACTTCTGTAGGTTATACTTTATGGCCTGCTGATCAAAAGTCCCAGAGGGTTCAAAATCGGAAAGTCCACCAATTCGGAGATAATCGTCATTCAAGATAATCGGTCATAAAAAGACGTTGATTTAGATTACGATTATCTCTAAAGTTGTTCAATTTTTGACTTTGATTCCTTTGGGTTCTTTAATCAGCATATCAAGACGGACGCAAAACGTAGAATTTCGGTTTTTTTTTGCAGATCCTTCTTATTAATTTTTGCAAAAAATTGTAATAAATGAATTACAGCAGATTTTTTATCCTAATTAGTCAATTTTGTATAAATAGAAGGAAGTAGACTCTTTCAAGAGGACTGAAACTTCTGTAGATTATACTTTATGACCTGCTGATCAAAAGTCCCAGAGGGTTCAAAGTCGGAAAATCCACCAATTCGGAGATAATCGTTGTTTAAGATAATCGGTCATAAAAAGACGTTGATTTCGATTACGATTATCTCTAAAGCTGTTCAATTTTTGACTTTGGTTCCTTTATGTCTTTTAATCAGGATGTCCAGACGGACGCAAACACATAATTTTCGAGTATTTTTGAAGAGTCTCTTTCTGAATTTTTCGAGATAATAGTAATAAATAAATTATAGTATATTTTTTATGCCTAATTAGTAAATTTTGGACAAATAGAAGGAAGTAGACTCTTCCAAGAGGACTGAAACTTCTGTAGATTATACTTTATGACCTGCTGATCAAAAGTCCCAGAGGATTCAAAGTCATAAAATTTACCTGTCCGGAGATAATCGTTGTTGAAGATAATCAGTCGTTAAGAGACATTTTTTTCCATAGACAAAAATCTATAAAAAAAAATACTTGAAAAAACGAAATAAAAGTAAAGTAAAAAACTTTAATTTTTTTTAAATTTAAAAAATATTTTTGGAAAATTGCAACGAGCTTGAAATTTGCAGAAATTTGCAGCAATCATATTGCGCAAGCAATATTTTGAATTTTATTGAATTACGTAAGAAAATAATTTTCATCCTAATATAAAATAAGCGGAAAGTTTTCTTCTCTCACGACACAGGCGCGAGCATTGTTTTCCGCAGTCACCCACAATTGGCTCTCGTTATGAGTTGCAGAATATTATGAGTTACGGACTACGAAACGAACTTTATTCATCGGTCGAATCGTCCGACCGAATCCACTTAAACTCGACTCTTTTTTTTTCAATCGCATATACCTCGAGGATATAAGAACAATACTCATTATTATCTTTGCTTTATTAACTGTTTCTATATATAGAAAAGTATATTTTTTTTCCCTAATACTATCATGTTATATTTAATATCAAGAGACAAAATTTTAGAATTCCTAACATTTATATCATTTATATTATTTCTTTTATAATCCTGCCCGTTAATCGGTAATTAAAAAAATATATTTAGAAACAATAACATTGTGCGGTGTAAGAAATAGTGATTATGTAATTATATTTTCCCTTCCGGAAATCGAAGAAGTAAAGTAATGACAAAATAATTTTTTAGTACAATCCAGAAAACAATGTGAGATAAATATATTTTATTCTTCGATATAGTCTCTTAATATCCTATTAAAAAAAAACTTCGAGGAAATAGGATTCCGTGTGGGAAGTTTAATATACAATTGAGAGATATCAATTATATAACTGTAGTCGAGTTTCGAGTGCGGAGTTTTTAGGACGGAAATATTTTTTCACGCACTTGCTTTCAAATTGAGAATATTTTTTATTTTAAGTTCATTATTTTTTTTATAATTTAAAAAAATTACACTGAGAAAAAAAACTATTTGCCCAATATCGCCAATGCTATTGATTTATCTTTCGACTAATTTTATGCAAATTTTAATTTAAGTAAAACGGGATTCCTATGAGAAATTTTTATTATTCACGAAAAAAATTAAATTCATTCGAAGATTTTTACAAAAATTTTTTTTAAATAATTGAATTTTCAAAAAGAAATTTATTACTTTTAAAAATAATTGAATTTAAAAATAATTGATCAGCAGGTCATTAAGAGTATGCAGAAGTTTCAGTTCTTTTGGATGAGTTCATTCCTTCTATTTCTCAAAAATTTACGAATTATGTTAAAAAATAATTGATTTATTACGATTTTTGCGAAAAATTCGGAAGGAGACTCTTTAAAAATACCTGATAATTACGTTTTGCGTCCACTTTGATATGCTGATTATAAAACCTGAAGGAACTAAAGTCAAAAAATTAATACCTTTAGAGATAATCATGATTGAAATCAACGTCTTTTTATGACCGATTATCTTGAATGACGATTATCTCCGAATTGGTGAATTTTCGGACTTTGATGCCTCTGGGACTTTCGATCAGCAGGTCATAAAGTATAATCTACAAAAGTTTCAGTCCATTAGGAAGAATCTGCGTCATTTTATTCATTCAAAATGTACTAATTAGGATAAAAACTCTGCTGTAATTTATTTATTACAATTTTTTGCAAAAATTAATAAGGAGGCACTGCAAAAATACCCGAAACTCTACATTTTGCGTCCGTCTTGACATCCTGATTAAAAGACCCAAAGAAACCAAAGTCGAAAATTGAACAACTTTGGAGATAATTGTAATCTAAATCAACGAGTTTTTATGATCGATTATCTTGAACGACGATTATCTCCGAATTGGTGGATTTTCTGACTTTGAACCCGTTGGGACATTTGATCAGCAGGCCATAAAGTATAACCTACAGAAGTTTTGGTCTTCTTGGAATAGTCTACTTCACTCTATTCATACAAACAGTACAAATTAGTCTAAAAATTCTGTTATAATTAATTTATTACGATTTTTTACAAAAATTCATAAGAAGCCTTTTAAAAAAAAATTTGAAAATTACGTTTTGCGTCCGTCTTGACATCCTGATGAAAAAACCCAAAGGAGCTAAAGTCAAAAAGTTAATAACTTCAGAGATAATCGTGATCGAAATCAACGTTTTTTTATGACCGCTTCTCTTGAACATCGATTATCTCCGAATTGGTGGATTTTACGACTTTGAACCCTCTGGGACTTTTGATCAGCAGGTCGTAAAGTGTAATCTACAGAAGTTTCAGTCCTCTTGAAAGAGTCTGCTTTATTCTATCCAAACAAATATACTATAATTAGGCTAAAAGTCGCTTGTCCACTCACTTATCCGCACTAAAATTCATGCAAAGATTATAGTTGGAAGAAAATCGAAAGTCTATGTTTAATATGGAAAAAATTAAGTCTAATAAACCTATTCTATCCTATTTTTTGGAGGATTGATAATTTTCTTGATATTTTATAGTTTCTATTCTATTTAATTAATTCAGTTAATTAATATAGCAGAAGCTGCAAGATAATTTTTCTTCTAATATAAAGAAAAACCGACCCCACATCATTTTTCAATAAATTCCTCGCCAAAAATAAAGAAGAAGAAGAAGAAAGAAGACGAAAATTCCGTCGATAATTATAAACGAAACGAATTATCAAAGGCCATCTATAGTTCCTATGTATATATCTCCCAACGCACATTTCGATGTCCTGAAGGTTAAAATTGTCTTCGAGTGGAAAGAGAGAGGAAACGAGAAAAGGGGTCGCTTCTTCCTTATCCACCAAGTCGTTTCCCATTTCCCTCTGGACTTTGGTGGTATACCCCTTTCCACTCATCGCCTCTCTCTCTCAGCATCAGTATTTCTTCTTCCTTTTCCCCCTCCCACCCTATTCCTCTTCTTCTTCTTCCTTTCTTCTTCATCTATTTCTTTATAAACCATCATCCTTCTTTCCACAATCTTCCTCCTTCCTTTCGATTGCTTCGAGGGAAATATTCGTAAGAATTAAAGCGGCGGGAATTAACATTCCGGGGAGGCTTGTCAGAGAAGAGTGGTGGTGGAGGGGGGGGGGGGACGTGCGTGCCACCCTCGCTCGCGAAACAACGGAAACATTACCACCCCCTCCAAAAAGCCTCGAGTTCGAACCTACTCACCCTTCCTTCTTTCTCCAACCAACCACCCCTTCTCCTTTTATTCACCATTCTCTCTCTTTCTCTCTTGACGACGACGTTTCGTTCTTCGTTTTCCATCGTCTACAATTCTCCTCGACCCTTCTTCTATATATGTACGTTGCTCTCTCGCGATTTATATATATGTGTATGTGTTTTAAAGACGCGTTTGTATATACATATATATATATTCATGCATATGCAACTGTGTTGAACGGTTCTCGTTACTTCTGTTGAGAGAGTGTACATGAATCCACGGTAATATTTAAAGCGAAGGCGAAGGCGTCGCAGGGAGGCAAAACACTCGCTCTCTTCTGCCTGGTGGCTGGCTGTCTTATTCTTTCCACTCATTAAGGCGGATCGATGTGGCACTGGATGCCGACGAGAGATAGTGGGAGGGGTGGGGGGTGGTGGTACAACACCAGAGTTGCCCTGATATGGGGTGGAATGGAAACATGAAACACTGCAAACGCAGCCAGGCACAGCATGACATGTCACTCCCCCCACTCATCAACCCACCTTTTCTTATTCTCTCTCAGCCTTCACGTCTCTCTCACTTACTGTCGGTTTTTTTTTCTTTTCTTTTTTTTTTTACTTCTTAATGTATATAAACTTCCCTCTAACTTCCCTAACGTTGGGTGTATTATAGGAAATATTCGACTACTTTACTAATAAGGCCACGTGCGATTCGTCTTCGTGGTTAGCTATATATGTATGCTATCGTGTCTTTTGAATTTATTATTATTACCTCAAATTGCACGTAATATTCCATAAATATTATAATTACGTATATCAGTTCCAGTGTTCCATTGGATTTCTTTTTTAAAAAAAAATTTTTTTCATGGGAACACTATAGAACACTGAAACTGATATATGGATATGATAGTGTTTCATTAGAACACTAGAATTTAAAAAACACTAAACACTGAAAAAAAATTTAATTCAATCAAATAAAAATTAATTGACTCAATTAAATGGTTGAATTGTCTATTGTCCAATAAATATTTATTTGAACCAAGTAAATATTTATTAGATCTGAGTACTTTATTTTATCGTATCAAATAAATATTTATTTGTACCAAATACGAATTACTTAAGTCAAATAAATGGAATAATTGGATCTAATAAATATTGCTTTAAATCAATTATGAAAATTATTTCATCAATAATATAAGGTTTTTAATTCAAATGAATATTTATTTTCATCAATAAAATAAATTTTTTGAAGTAACTAAATATTTATTTGTATCAAATATATTCAATTATTCATCATAATTAATTCTTTTAATTGAGACTTAATATCCCTTCAATTGCGTCAAATAATTAATTATTTGGTCCAAATAAAAAATTTATTTGCATCAAAACAAAGCAGTTTTGGATTGAAATAAATCTCAATTTGTATTAAATAAATGAAACTTTTTATAATTTTTATAATTATGAAAATAATAAAAATTTAAATTTCGTACTATCGATTCTACCTTCTAAGGGAATCAAAGCTTGAAAGTATTATAGTAATGTTTGAAAAGAAAATTAGAGTATATATTTTGTACATGTGCGGTAATTGTGTTCACCCTTGATCTACATTATTTTTTTACGATTTTGTGCCACGCAAATCAAGTTTATATACAGGCATATTTTATTATATTTAATACCATAATATTCTCAAACTTGACGCATGTGTCCTAAAATGTTAAAAGTTAACATTTTATTATACTCGACAGTGAAATTTATATTTTTCCACTGTCATTTACTTAGTTTTTCTTTTCTTTTTTGAATTGTTTTTTTATATGCTTAAGCATATAATAAAATATATAAAGTATATAAGTTGTAAGTAAAAATGACAATAATTTAAATAATAATAAAAAACAGTTTTAAACATTTTTCTTGTAAACGTTTTTTTTTTAGTAAAAAGTGTTCAGAATAAAGTAAGATTAATTTTTGTAAATGCTTAAATTTCACCTGCCCTTAAAATACAGAAAAAATCGTGTCAATTTTTCCATTGAGTAAAAAACGAAACCTTGACATGCCCTTAATAAACTTTCGCTCGTAATTTCGAGGCCATATATTTCGTCTGTATACTTTAAAATTCAATCATAGAAATCTCCCAATGACCATAAAAAATCACAAAAACAAAACTATAATTTATGCCATGAACGCCAAAGAGAAAACAAATTACAACCCAAAATTTATGAAGACATCAAAAAAAAGAAAAAATTATTAACACCGAGTTATACACTATTATTTTGTGCCATTAAAAAAAAACCCAAACAAAGAAAAGATTTCTTTCGTAAAAGAAAGAGAAGGAAAAAAATCACCATACATGAGATATATGTCACATTTCCCAAGACCCCTTGATATGCATCAATATTTTTTCACATTAGTCATTCCGTACGGGTTAGAAACACGCAAGCACACAATATAATGTGGTAACGTGTGTGGAATACTTAAAAAGTACAAAACCCACTGGCACTGTTTCAATATCAAAAATTATCATAATAGTAATAATAATAATAATAATAATAATAATAATGAAAAAAAGACATAAGTGTTGGAAAAAATGCATAAAAAAAAATAATAATTAGATACGTGCGTGTTATTAAAATCTGGCCTTAACCCCCTAAAAAGAAAAAAAATGTGCGTGTGTGTTGAAATCTGAGCTATTAACCCCTGAAAATAAAAAAAAAAGTGCGTGTGTGTTGAAATCAGAGATATTAACCCCTGGAAATGGAAAAAATGTGCGATGTATGTTGATAAGAGTGTATCACAATAAAGATAAGGATAAGAATCTAAGAATTGGTTATATAGTGGTAGGTAGAGAAATAGAATGGCAAGGGAGTGGAAATGGCGTCAAAGAGAGAGAAAGAGAGAGGAGAGGAGAGGTAAAAGAGCCGATGGAGGGTGAAGGCCACGTGCTCAGCCACGTGGTGACCTCCCCCCACACACACAGAAACGATACCAACCCCAATTCCCCAAGAGACGCGCGCCGATGCCAGCTGACCACTGGACCACCCCATTCCACTTGCTGGAAAATCTCAACCACCGTCAACCCCTTTTCTCCCCCCTCCCTTCCATCCATTCTACTATCCGCACACTATCGTCCAGTCCGCGACCTTTATTCTCCGACCACGTGCTCTCTCTTTCCCTCAACCCCTTTTTCATTCATCTATTTACTACACTCTCCAAATATTCAACTCATCTTCTCGTCAAACAATTATTTTCGGCAATTTCCATTCTAAAAATTATTAGATATTTACAAAAAAAATTTATATTAACATTTATTTACAAATTTTTTCAAAAGTAAAATTATTTATAAACTTCAATAACTTTTTTTGTAAATAAATTTTTAATTACCTTAATTTTATTTGCATTATGTCTATACATAATTTTTGGGTGGTACAAAAACAGTCCCGGAACGCGTTTTCAAAAATTTTAATTTTTCTATTATATAGTTATAGGGTAAGGAGCTTCAAGGTGGCCACCCATCTTTTGAACGACTGTAAATTCTATAAACGGTATTATATAACTTAATTAATAATATATGCCGTGAAACTGTATCTCCTTAGCTAACTTTTTAACAAAAAAAATTTTTTTATATTACTAAAGAAAATAAAACTTAGACGACTTTGGAAAAACAGCTGAAATTTTGCTTTAAAAAAAGTGTCCCTAAGAGGTGCGGCCACCATTCAAAAATTCACTGAATATTAAAAAAATAGTTGCAAAAATCAATTTATGGTCATTTTATTTGAATTGTATTTGGCTTATAATCACAGATCATAATATTTGCAAACTCTGTTTTTAACTTATAAAAAGACATTTTAAAATATTGTTAATTATTTATCCTATTTCATACATTAAAAACTAAATTATTTTATTATTCATCATAAAATTTTTTAAATCGATTAAATTTACATTTTCCATAATATATTTTGATAAATATTACATCGTAAAAAATTTTAAAGTGATTTTACTCAAAAACGCTGATGGTGGCCACCTTAGGACTAGCTAGTTTTTTCTTAATTGTGAAATTTGTCAAATGTGCAATTTTTTATAGCTTAAAAAATTAAGGTATAATAGAAAAAATAAATAATTTTTTTTTTCATCATTAGTAGATGTTTTACTCATTAAAAATTGCACAATTGAGAAAAAACTAGAAATTTCTAACTTTAACTACAGTTTATAGAAAAATAACAACAATTAATTGTTTAAACAATTTAATAAATGAATTATTTTTTATCACTAGTACATGTTTTACTTCTGAAAAATTGCAAAATTGAGAAAAAATTTGGAATTCCGAGCCTTAAGTACAGTTTATGAAAAAAATAACAACAATTAATTGTTTAAACAATGTTTAAATTATTTATTTTTTATTTTTTATCATTAGTAGATGTTTTACTCAAGACAAATTTCACATTTAAGGAAAAACTAGAAATTTCTAACCAAGTACAGTTTATAAAAAAAATAACAACTAATTGTTTAAACAATTTAATAAATTGGTATACTTTTTTTCATACATCACAAAAACACTTGAACATTATTTTAATAGGGTTATTTGATTAATTTTCTTAAATAATGAAGCTAAAAAAAATTTTAATTATTTTCATCATTTCAATTTTACTATATTATTTACTAGAATTTTTAACTAATTTCCTTCTTTATAACTCAATTATTATTTTTCGTAATTTTTGAAAAAGTTTTTTGAGAATTTCTAAATCCACTTCTTTTTACAATTTAATTTTACGAAATTTCGATTATTCGAAAACTCTTCAATTAAATATATATTTAATAAAAAAAAAAAGAAAATAAAAACTTTAAATATAATTTTAAAAAAAGTTCAATTAAAGTTTTACAAAAAATTCATTCTACAAATTTGTTAGTTAAAAGCATGAAAAATTCAGTATTTTCAAATATTTCAATTTAAAACCTTTTCAAAATTTAATCATTTCTGAAAATTGAACGCTATAATAGTTTTAAAATTCAATTATTATCGAAAATTTTAACTGAAATTCATTTTTTTACATAAATTTCTATTAAGAATTCAATTATTTATATAAAAAGATATCTTCATGAAAACAAGAATGAAATAACTTTTAATCGGTATAAAACTAATTACTAAAATCTATAGAAAAAACAACTTGTGTAGTTAAATCCATATACTCATTAAATTCTCAAATATGTTGCACTGAAATGTACTGCCGTATAGAGAATCAGTATAACGATTTCCACTGATTCGAATTTAAAAGATATGAATGCACCGAATTTGTAAAACATACTCCAGACGTTTATGACGTGTGAAAAATTATGTGCACTCGCAAAGAAATTCTCACTTCCCAGTAAAAACAAATAAGTAAAATTTAATTGAAAATCAGTAAAATTCTATACTTAATGTTATTCTCATTAATGGGTTTTAAAATTTTCGATTGGTCCATGTATAATCACAATCATATAGGGTCAGTAAATAGATTATAAAATCATCAATATTTTTAAAAGTTTCCAATCAATTCTCAAATTTAAAGAGTTAATTAATTAGAATCTGTAAGAGAAAAATCTTTACATTGTCGCGTTTGTAATATTTGAAAAAAAACCTTCTATAATAAAAAAGACGACATATATACATATCTGAATTTAATATATTTCTACACGTGAAGTTAAATTCGTTTGGTACGTGGCATCAATCAGACAGATATGATATTTCTCGGTGCGGATCTCCAAGGCACCCTTATCTCTGAGTTGTCGGGTTGGAAAGGCGCGCTAACCAACACACGAGCATAATCTGCGACCCCTTTTATATATATCTGTCTCTATATGCTCGCATACATATATTTACTACTCATAAGGGTGTATGTACACACATGCATGCGTAAAATCATGATTCAGTGTGTGCTTTTCTACATATGCACATCTATGTATGTAAATTTTGTTAAAGAACCACGCCCTCCACGCGAAGAGTCTCCCCCCCTCCCCCCACCTCACCCCATCCATCTATATACCCCCGACCCCCTAATGACGCAAGCAAAGCAAAACAAAGAAAGGTTTATACACCGGCGTGCAATCCTCCTACCCCCTTCTCGCTTCTTCTTCTTCTTACCACCCTCTCCCCCCCCCCCTTCTTCGCAAGCTTCCCTCAAAACCCGTCGTCTTTCGTTTTCTCTCACTCTCACATGCGCGCAAATGAAATCGATTAAAATGCTGAGCGCAAACTTCTAGGTAGAGTGAGGGAGAAAAAGGATGAGAGAGCAAAAAGGAGAGAAAGAGAGTCACCCCCAAGCCCACCACCCCCCCTTCCTCTCTCTCTCAAGCTTTGCCTACCGATCCCACCAAAAACTCCCACTCCTTTAACGTGAAGAAACCGAGAAAACCCTTACGTGCGTATGAAGATGTGTATATATGTGTGTTTGTGTGTGAGAGACAGAGAGGGAGAGAAAGAGGCTTTCCCATGTCTGTGAGCGTGATTACTCGTACCACAAATACATACATAGCTAACAATCACACAAACTTTGTTCTTCATCTCTCTTACTAGTATTTTCTCTCTTTTTAACGTCCCCCCCCTCTCTCTCTCTCTCACTCTCTCTCTCTCTTGCTCCCT
The DNA here is from genome assembly GCF_015476425.1 of Leptopilina heterotoma. Lineage (NCBI taxonomy): Eukaryota > Metazoa > Arthropoda > Insecta > Hymenoptera > Figitidae > Leptopilina > Leptopilina heterotoma. The sequence goes on from NW_025111015.1 coordinate 307,420, forward strand.
CATCACGTTTAGTTTCTGTTGATTCTCCTTCGAGATTTTCTTCCTATCTTTACGTGTGTGTGTGTATAAAGAAGCGCATATATGAGCCTCACATAAGAGCCTTATAATGCGACTTATATGTGCATGGATGTACGTATTCGCATGTATATGCACATGTGCTTATATAGATGCACATGTAGAAATAGATAAGGAAATATACATACACATGTGCTTATATAGATGCACATGTAGAAATAGATAAGGAAATATACATACACATGTGCTTATATAGATGCACATGTAGATATACATATGGAAATATACTTGCACATGTGCTTATATAGGTGCACATATAGATATACATATAGAAATATATACATACACATGTGCTTATATAGGTGCACATATAGATGTACATATAGAAATATATACATACACATGTGCTTATATAGGTGCACATATAGATGTACATATAGAAATATACATACACATGTACTTATGTAGGTGCACATGATATGACATCGGTATGATGATAAAATTCTCCAAAAGAACCAAAATCAAAAAGTAAACAATGTCGGAGATAATCATGATTGAAATCAACGTCTCTTTTTGACCGGTTTTTTGAACGACGATTATCACCGAATTGGTGGATTTTCTGACTATGAGCCCTCTGGGACTTTTGATCAGCAGGTCATAAAGTGCAATCTGCAAAAGTTTCAGTCCTTTTTGAAGAGTCTGCGTCCTTCTATTTTTAGAAAATTTACGAATTAGGCTAAAAAATTGACTATATTTGATTTATTACGATTATCTCACGAAAAATTCAGGAGACTCTTGAAATACACCCAAAAATTACGTTTTTTATCCGTCTTGACATCCTGATTAAAAGACTCAAAGGAACCAAAGTCAAAAATTGAACAACTTTAGAGATAATCGTGATCGAAATCAACGTATTTTTATGACCGATTACCTTGAACAACGATTATCTCCGAATTGGTGGATTTTCCGACTTTGAACCCTCTGGGACTTTTGATCAGCCGGCTATAAAGTATATTCTATAGGAGTTTCGGTCCTTTTGGAAGAGTCTGGTTCATTCTATTCATACAAATTTTACTAATTAGGTTAAAAATCGGTTATAATTTATTTCTTACGATTTTCTCGAAAAATTCGAAAGGAGACTCTTTAAAAATACCTGATAATTATGTTTTGCGTCCATCTTGATATGCTGATTAAAAAACATAAAGGAACCAAAGTAAAAAAATTAATACCTTTAGAGATAATCATGATTGAAAACAACGTCTCTTATTGAACGGTTCTTTTGAACATCGATTATCTCCGAATTGGTCGATTTTCGGACTGTGATGCCTCTGGGACTTTCGATCAGCAGGTCATAAAGTATAATCTACAGAAGTTTCAGTCCATTAGGAAGAGTCTGCTTCAGTTTATTCATTCAATATGTACTAATTAGGATAAAAACTCTGCTGTAATTCATTTATTACAATTTTGTGCAAAAATTCATAAGGAGGCTCTGCGAAATCCCCGAAATTCTACGTTTTGCGTCCGTCTTGATATGCTGATAAAAAAAACCCAAAAGAATCAAAGTCAAAAATTGAACAACTTTGGAGATAATCGTAATCTAAATCAACGCGTTTTTATGATCTATTATCTTGAACGACGATTATCTCCGAATTGGTGGATTTTCTGACTTTGAACCCGCTGGGACTTTTAATCAGCAGGTCATAAAGTATAACCTACAGAAGTTTCGGTCTTCTTGAAATAGTCTGCTTAACTCTATTCATACAAACTATACAAATTCATCTCAAAACTCTGTTATAATTAATTTATTACGATTTTCTACAAAAATTCATAAGGAGACTCTTTAAAAAAAATCTGAATATTTCGTTTTGCGTCCGTCTTGACATCCTGATTAAAAGACTTAAAGGAACCAAAGTCAAAAATTGAACAGCTTTAGAGATAATCGTGATCGAAATCAACGTCTTTTTATGACCGATTATCTTGAACAACGATTATCTCCGAATTAGTGGATTTTAGGACTTTGAACCCTCTGGGACTTTTGATCAGCAGGTCATTAAGAGTAATATGCAGAAGTTTCAGTTCTCTTAGTAGAATGTGCTTCATTCTATTTATAATAAAATTTTTGCTACAATAGATTTATTACGATTTTCTACAAAAACTCGTAAGGTAACTCTTAAAAAAAACACCCAAAATTACGTCTTGCGTCCGTCTTGTCATATTGATGAAAAATCTCCAAAAAATAAAAACTAAAAGCCAAACAACTTTGGAGATAATCGTCATTTAAGACCACGATTTTTTGAACGACGATCGTCTCCGAATTGCGGACAATTTTCTGACTTTGGACCCTCTGGGGCTTTTGATCATTTTGCCAAGAAGTGTATCATAAATGTGTTCTGGAAGAGTTTACTTCCTTATAAACAAGAAAAGCTCTACTAATTAGGCTAAGAACACCACTAAAACTCATTTATTATTTTCTCCAAAAAGAAAATTCTGCAAAAATATTCGAAAATTATTTTTTTACGTCCGTCTTGACATCCTGATTAAAAGATCAAAAGGAACCAAAGTCAAAAATTAAACAACTTTAGAGATAATCGTAATCGAAATCAACGTCTTTTTATGACCGATTATCTTGAACAACGATTATCTCCGAATTGGTGGATTTTCCGACTTTGAACCCTCTGGGACTTTTGATCAGCAGACCATGTAGTTTAAAATACATAACTTACAGCCCTTTGGAAATATTTTTTCATATTTTTTTCCATATTAGAAACACTTTCCTCACTAATACTAATTTTAATTTTTTACAAATTTCAGGAGGACAGAATTTTTTCTGAAATCTAAAACTTCGGTATATTCTTCTTTATTACCATGTTGATAAAAAGTACCTGATTTCAAAGTCCAGGAGTAAAAATTTTGCAAGATAATCGCAATCACAGTTTACTGGTCATAAAAACATGATGACTTCTATCACGATTATCTCAAAAAAACCACAGTTTTCGACTTTGGTTCTTTTGGATTTTTTCATCAGGACAAAGAACCAAACATGATAGGTAAGTTCTAGCCTCATTACCTACTAAAAATTACCCGTAGATTTTTAACTATTTATTTTGTAGTCGCAAATGTAGAATGACAAAAAAAGTAAATCTTTGATTCTAACTGAAAGCACAAAAAGTTAATTAACAGAAAACTATTGACAAAAGCAGGGAAAATTTATTAAATTTATAGTCGTATACAATTTTGAACAAGTTATTTATTTCAGGATATGAAACAAAAGAAGTTGAAAATACAGAAATCTATTATATAGAAAAAAGCAAAACGTGAATATGAAACTATTGTGGGTAGACGAAAAATAATGCAAAGCATAACGGAAATAGTATTTTAGCATGAGAAATAACTGAAATTGTGTAACGTAAATATATATGTATGTGAAATGAAGAGTTTTGACGGTGTTAGTTTACCGAGAGTAAATGAGTGCGCGGCACAAAAACAGTGGAGCTCTCCTTACCTACCCTTTCCTATATATACCTTACTTTCTTCCCCATTTCTCTCTCTCTCTCTCTCTATCCTTTTCTCTCTTTTTTTTACTTGAGATTCTATCCCCCTTACTCCAATTTCTCTTTTCCCCTGCCCCTCTCTTTTTCTCTCTCTCTGGACCTCTCGCTCGTTTGCCTTTCCGATATTCAGCTTCTGGCAAACTCGTGTGTCTCGCAGAGAGTAAGATTTTCGTTCCTTCCTCAATTCCGCGGGTAACTATACGAAATTTTAAGACCAAGCCTGAACTGCAGAACAACACTTGTATATATCTATACTGTCTACACTATATATGTATATACAAAAGTCTTGTAAATATTCACGAGAAACCCCCTTCGTGAACCCTTCTCAACGGTTGTACGCGACAGATATATAGAAGGATGGTCGCGAGTGAGAAGCGCTTTCAAATCCGATTGCGGCTTCTTTTACATTCAATTTCGTTTTTATTTTCCTCTTTTTCTTTTTTTTTTGGATCCTCGGAAAAAAAATAAACTCCAGACTAATTAAAAACTTAACACAGTATATACAGTCGTCTCTCGATAATTTAACTTTCGTTGAATAGACGTTGAATTTGGAAGCCTAGAAAAAATGTTCATAACTAAAAATATTCGATAATTCGCATTCTTTTTTTAAATTGAGATTAAATTTATATTTTTTAAGTATTTTTAACACTAAAAACATGACAATTCGAATTTCTTTTTATCCATTTATCGAGAGTCGACTGTATTGCTTCTTTTGTGTCATTGTAAAATCTTTTAGTAGATTTAAGTAAAAAATTACTTGAAATTAATTAATTAAATTAATTATCTTTATTTTTCCAATAATTCAAAAATTCAGAATTTTTGGTTATAATTATGAAAAATTAAGATTTTCAATGAATTTAATTTGAAACTTTTTCAAAATTCAATTATTTCTTAAAATTCACTTTATAATGCTTTTAATATTCAAATATTATTTGAATATACTTGAAAAATTTGAATAATAAATATTTAAATGTAAAATTTTAACTGAAATTATTTTTGAAATGAAAATCAATTTTTATTAGAAAATTCTACGAGAATTCAATTTTTTAAATGCAAAATAAATAATTTATTGAATAATTAAATATTTCTTAAAATTGAATTCTCATAAAGAATTTTATCAAAACATTTTTTAATAATTGATTTCTTTTGACGATTATTAAGAAAATTGTTAAGAACAATTATACATTTTTCAAGGAATTCGATTAAAATTGTATTAAAAATAATTTAAATTCTCCAATGAGTTTTATTTATGAAAATAATTGAAATCTTAAAAAGAATTTTATTATTTATGAAAATAATTCAATCCCTGTAAAAAATTTTATTACTTATTGAAAATAATTAAATTATTGGGAATAAATTTATAAAAAAGATTTGTAAATAATATATAGAATTCATATGAAATTGAGGACAATTTTTGATAATAATAGAAATTTGGCCAAAAATTTTATTAAAAATCTTTAAAAAATTGAATTTTGACAAGAATTTCATAAAAAAAAATTTCAAATAATTGAATTT